>NC_086450.1:361362731-361707508 GCF_028390025.1 Pseudophryne corroboree | reverse complement strand
TATATAGCAGTACGGTACGGAAGGCCACTGCTCTACCTACCTCTGTGTCGTCAAGTATACTATCCATCTAGATTCTATATCTGTGGTGCATTTTAGTTTTGCAGTTTGCTGACAGTGACCACCAGTATATATAGCAGTACGGTACGAAAGGCCACTGCTCTACCTACCTCTGTGTCATCAAGTATACTATCCATCTAGATTCTATACCTGTGGTGCATTTTAGTTTTGCAGTTTGCTGACAGTGACCACCAGTATATATAGCAGTACGGTATGGAAGGCCACTGCTCTACCTACCTCTTTGTCATCAAGTATACTATCCATCTAGATTCTATACCTGTGGTGCATTTTAGTTTTGCAGTTTGCTGACAGTGACCACCAGTATATATAGCAGTACGGTACGGAAGGCCACTGCTCTACCTACCTCTGTGTCGTCAAGTATACTATCCATCTAGATTCTATACCTGTGGTGCATTTTAGTTTTGCAGTTTGCTGACAGTGACCACCAGTATATATAGCAGTACGGTACGGAAGGCCACTGCTCTACCTACCTCTGTGTCGTCAAGTATACTATCCATCTAGATTCTATACCTGTGGTGCATTTTAGTTTTGCAGTTTGCTGACAGTGACCACCAGTATATATAGCAGTACGGTACGGAAGGCCACTGCTCTACCTACCTCTGTGTCGTCAAGTATACTATCCATCTAGATTCTATACCTGTGGTGCATTTTAGTTTTGCAGTTTGCTGACAGTGACCACCAGTATATATAGCAGTACGGTACGGAAGGCCACTGCTCTACCTACCTCTATGTCGTCAAGTATACTATCCATCTAGATTCTATACCTGTGGTGCATTTTAGTTTTGCAGTTTGCTGACAGTGACCACCAGTATATATAGCAGTACGGTACGGAAGGCCACTGCTCTACCTACCTCTGTGTCGTCAAGTATACTATCCATCTAGATTCTATACCTGTGGTGCATTTTAGTTTTGCAGTTTGCTGACAGTGACCACCAGTATATATAGCAGTACGGTACGGAAGGCCACTGCTCTACCTACCTCTGTGTCGTCAAGTATACTATCCATCTAGATTCTATACCTGTGGTGCATTTTAGTTTTGCAGTTTTCTGACAGTGACCACCAGTATATATAGCAGTACGGTACGGAAGGCCACTGATCTACCTACCTCTGTGTCGTCAAGTATACTATCCATCTAGATTCTATACCTGTGGTGCATTTTAGTTTTGCAGTTTGCTGACAGTGACCACCAGTATATATAGCAGTACGTTACGGAAGGCCACTGCTCTACCTACCTCTGTGTCGTCAAGTATACTATCCATCTAGATTCTATACCTGTGGTGCATTTTAGTTTTGCAGTTTGCTGACAGTGACCACCAGTATATATAGCAGTACGGTACGGAAGGCCACTGCTCTACCTACCTCTTTGTCGTCAAGTATACTATCTATCTAGATTCTATACCTGTGGTGCATTTTAGTTTTGCAGTTTGCTGACAGTGACCACCAGTATATATAGCAGTACAGTACGGAAGGCCACTGCTCTACCTACCTCTGTGTCGTCAAGTATACTATCCATCTAGATTCTATACCTGTGGTGCATTTTAGTTTTGTAGTTTGCTGACAGTGACCACCAGTATATATAGCAGTACGGTACGGAAGGCCACTGCTCTACCTACCTTTGTGTCGTCAAGTATACTATCCATCTAGATTCTATACCTGTGGTGCATTTTAGTTTTGCAGTTTGCTGACAGTGACCGCCAGTATATATAGCAGTACGGTACGGAAGGCCACTGCTCTACCTACCTCTGTGTCGTCAAGTATACTATCCATCTAGATTCTATACCTGTGGTGCATTTTAGTTTTGCAGTTTGCTGACAGTGACCACCAGTATATATAGCAGTACGGTACGGAAGGCCACTGCTCTACCTACCTCTGTGTCGTCAAGTATAGTATCCATCTAGATTCTATACCTGTGGTGCATTTTAGTTTTGCAGTTTGCTGACAGTGACCACCAGTATATATAGCAGTACGGTACGGAAGGCCACTGCTCTACCTACCTCTGTGTCGTCAAGTATACTATCCATCTAGATTCTATACCTGTGGTGCATTTTAGTTTTGCAGTTTGCTGACAGTGACCCCCAGTATATATAGCAGTACGGTACGGAAGGCCACTGCTCTACCTACCTCTGTGTCGTCAAGTATACTATCCATCTAGATTCTATACCTGTGGTGCATTTTAGTTTTGCAGTTTGCTGACAGTGACCACCAGTATATATCGCAGTACGGTACGGAAGGCCACTGCTCTACCTACCTCTGTGTCGTCAAGTATACTATCCATCTAGATTCTATACCTGTGGTGCATTTTAGTTTTGCAGTTTGCTGACAGTGACCACCAGTATATATAGCAGTACGGTACGGAAGGCCACTGCTCTACCTACCTCTGTGTCGTCAAGTATACTATCCATCTAGATTCTATACCTGTGGTGCATTTTAGTTTTGCAGTTTGCTGACAGTGACCACCAGTATATATAGCAGTACGGTACGGAAGGCCACTGCTCTACCTACCTCTGTGTCGTCAAGTATACTATCCATCTAGATTCTATACCTGTGGTGCATTTTAGTTTTGCAGTTTGCTGACAGTGACCACCAGTATATATAGCAGTACGGTACGGAAGGCCACTGCTCTACCTACCTCTGTGTCATCGAGTATACTATCCATCTAGATTCTATACCTGTGGTGCATTTTAGTTTTGCAGTTTGCTGACAGTGACCACCAGTATATATAGCAGTACGGTACGGAAGGCCACTGCACTACCTACCTCTGTGTCGTCAAGTATACTATCCATCTAGATTCTATACCTGTGGTGCATTTTAGTTTTGCAGTTTGCTGACAGTGACCACCAGTATATATAGCAGTACGGTACGGAAGGCCACTGCTCTACCTACCTCTGTGTCGTCAAGTATACTATCCATCTAGATTCTATACCTGTGGTGCATTTTAGTTTTGCAGTTTTCTGACAGTGACCACCAGTATATATAGCAGTACGGTACGGAAGGCCACTGATCTACCTACCTCTGTGTCGTCAAGTATACTATCCATCTAGATTCTATACCTGTGGTGCATTTTAGTTTTGCAGTTTGCTGACAGTGACCACCAGTATATATAGCAGTACGTTACGGAAGGCAACTGCTCTACCTACCTCTGTGTCGTCAAGTATACTATCCATCTAGATTCTATACCTGTGGTGCATTTTAGTTTTGCAGTTTGCTGACAGTGACCACCAGTATATATAGCAGTACGGTACGGAAGGCCACTGCTCTACCTACCTCTTTGTCGTCAAGTATACTATCTATCTAGATTCTATACCTGTGGTGCATTTTAGTTTTGCAGTTTGCTGACAGTGACCACCAGTATATATAGCAGTACGGTACGGAAGGCCACTGCTCTACCTACCTCTGTGTCGTCAAGTATACTATCCATCTAGATTCTATACCTGTGGTGCATTTTAGTTTTGCAGTTTGCTGACAGTGACCACCAGTATATATAGCAGTACGGTACGGAAGGCCACTGCTCTACCTACCTCTGTGTCGTCAAGTATACTATCCATCTAGATTCTATACCTGTGGTGCATTTTAGTTTTGCAGTTTGCTGACAGTGACCACCAGTATATATAGCAGTACGGTACGGAAGGCCACTGCTCTACCTACCTCTATGTCGTCAAGTATACTATCCATCTAGATTCTATACCTGTGGTGCATTTTAGTTTTGCAGTTTGCTGACAGTGACCACCAGTATATATAGCAGTACGGTACGGAAGGCCACTGCTCTACCTACCTCTGTGTTGTCAAGTATACTATCCATCTAGATTCTATACCTGTGGTGCATTTTAGTTTTGCAGTTTGCTGACAGTGACCACCAGTATATATAGCAGTACGGTACGAAAGGCCACTGCTCTACCTACCTCTGTGTCGTCAAGTATACTATCCATCTAGATTCTATACCTGTGGTGCATTTTAGTTTTGCAGTTTGCTGACAGTGACCACCAGTATATATAGCAGTACGGTATGGAAGGCCACTGCTCTACCTACCTCTTTGTCATCAAGTATACTATCCATCTAGATTCTATACCTGTGGTGCATTTTAGTTTTGCAGTTTGCTGACAGTGACCACCAGTATATATAGCAGTACGGTACGGAAGGCCACTGCTCTACCTACCTCTGTGTCGTCAAGTATACTATCCATCTAGATTCTATACCTGTGGTGCATTTTAGTTTTGCAGTTTGCTGACAGTGACCACCAGTATATATAGCAGTACGGTACGGAAGGCCACTGCTCTACCTACCTCTGTGTCGTCAAGTATACTATCCATCTAGATTCTATACCTGTGGTGCATTTTAGTTTTGCAGTTTGCTGACAGTGACCACCAGTATATATAGCAGTACGGTACGGAAGGCCACTGCTCTACCTACCTCTGTGTCGTCAAGTATACTATCCATCTAGATTCTATACCTGTGGTGCATTTTAGTTTTGCAGTTTGCTGACAGTGACCACCAGTATATATAGCAGTACGGTACGGAAGGCCACTGCTCTACCTACCTCTATGTCGTCAAGTATACTATCCATCTAGATTCTATACCTGTGGTGCATTTTAGTTTTGCAGTTTGCTGACAGTGACCACCAGTATATATAGCAGTACGGTACGGAAGGCCACTGCTCTACCTACCTCTGTGTTGTCAAGTATACTATCCATCTAGATTCTATACCTGTGGTGCATTTTAGTTTTGCAGTTTGCTGACAGTGACCACCAGTATATATAGCAGTACGGTACGGAAGGCCACTGCTCTACCTACCTCTGTGTCGTCAAGTATACTATCCATCTAGATTCTATATCTGTGGTGCATTTTAGTTTTGCAGTTTGCTGACAGTGACCACCAGTATATATAGCAGTACGGTACGAAAGGCCACTGCTCTACCTACCTCTGTGTCGTCAAGTATACTATCCATCTAGATTCTATACCTGTGGTGCATTTTAGTTTTGCAGTTTTCTGACAGTGACCACCAGTATATATAGCAGTACGGTACGGAAGGCCACTGATCTACCTACCTCTGTGTCGTCAAGTATACTATCCATCTAGATTCTATACCTGTGGTGCATTTTAGTTTTGCAGTTTGCTGACAGTGACCACCAGTATATATAGCAGTACGTTACGGAAGGCAACTGCTCTACCTACCTCTGTGTCGTCAAGTATACTATCCATCTAGATTCTATACCTGTGGTGCATTTTAGTTTTGCAGTTTGCTGACAGTGACCACCAGTATATATAGCAGTACGGTACGGAAGGCCACTGCTCTACCTACCTCTTTGTCGTCAAGTATACTATCTATCTAGATTCTATACCTGTGGTGCATTTTAGTTTTGCAGTTTGCTGACAGTGACCACCAGTATATATAGCAGTACGGTACGGAAGGCCACTGCTCTACCTACCTCTGTGTCGTCAAGTATACTATCCATCTAGATTCTATACCTGTGGTGCATTTTAGTTTTGCAGTTTGCTGACAGTGACCACCAGTATATATAGCAGTACGGTACGGAAGGCCACTGCTCTACCTACCTCTGTGTCGTCAAGTATACTATCCATCTAGATTCTATACCTGTGGTGCATTTTAGTTTTGCAGTTTGCTGACAGTGACCACCAGTATATATAGCAGTACGGTACGGAAGGCCACTGCTCTACCTACCTCTATGTCGTCAAGTATACTATCCATCTAGATTCTATACCTGTGGTGCATTTTAGTTTTGCAGTTTGCTGACAGTGACCACCAGTATATATAGCAGTACGGTACGGAAGGCCACTGCTCTACCTACCTCTGTGTTGTCAAGTATACTATCCATCTAGATTCTATACCTGTGGTGCATTTTAGTTTTGCAGTTTGCTGACAGTGACCACCAGTATATATAGCAGTACGGTACGAAAGGCCACTGCTCTACCTACCTCTGTGTCGTCAAGTATACTATCCATCTAGATTCTATACCTGTGGTGCATTTTAGTTTTGCAGTTTGCTGACAGTGACCACCAGTATATATAGCAGTACGGTACGGAAGGCCACTGCTCTACCTACCTCTTTGTCATCAAGTATACTATCCATCTAGATTCTATACCTGTGGTGCATTTTAGTTTTGCAGTTTGCTGACAGTGACCACCAGTATATATAGCAGTACGGTACGGAAGGCCACTGCTCTACCTACCTCTGTGTCGTCAAGTATACTATCCATCTAGATTCTATACCTGTGGTGCATTTTAGTTTTGCAGTTTGCTGACAGTGACCACCAGTATATATAGCAGTACGGTACGGAAGGCCACTGCTCTACCTACCTCTGTGTCGTCAAGTATACTATCCATCTAGATTCTATACCTGTGGTGCATTTTAGTTTTGCAGTTTGCTGACAGTGACCACCAGTATATATAGCAGTACGGTACGGAAGGCCACTGCTCTACCTACCTCTGTGTCGTCAAGTATACTATCCATCTAGATTCTATACCTGTGGTGCATTTTAGTTTTGCAGTTTGCTGACAGTGACCACCAGTATATATAGCAGTACGGTACGGAAGGCCACTGCTCTACCTACCTCTATGTTGTCAAGTATACTATCCATCTAGATTCTATACCTGTGGTGCATTTTAGTTTTGCAGTTTGCTGACAGTGACCACCAGTATATATAGCAGTACGGTACGAAAGGCCACTGCTCTACCTACCTCTGTGTCGTCAAGTATACTATCCATCTAGATTCTATACCTGTGGTGCATTTTAGTTTTGCAGTTTGCTGACAGTGACCACCAGTATATATAGCAGTACGGTATGGAAGGCCACTGCTCTACCTACCTCTTTGTCATCAAGTATACTATCCATCTAGATTCTATACCTGTGGTGCATTTTAGTTTTGCAGTTTGCTGACAGTGACCACCAGTATATATAGCAGTACGGTACGGAAGGCCACTGCTCTACCTACCTCTGTGTCGTCAAGTATACTATCCATCTAGATTCTATACCTGTGGTGCATTTTAGTTTTGCAGTTTGCTGACAGTGACCACCAGTATATATAGCAGTACGGTACGGAAGGCCACTGCTCTACCTATCTCTGTGTCGTCAAGTATACTATCCATCTAGATTCTATACCTGTGGTGCATTTTAGTTTTGCAGTTTGCTGACAGTGACCACCAGTATATATAGCAGTACAGTACGGAAGGCCACTGCTCTACCTACCTCTGTGTCGTCAAGTATACTATCCATCTAGATTCTATACCTGTGGTGCATTTTAGTTTTGCAGTTTGCTGACAGTGACCACCAGTATATATAGCAGTACGGTACGGAAGGCCACTGCTCTACCTACATCTGTGTCGTCAAGTATACTATCCATCTAGATTCTATACCTGTGGTGCATTTTAGTTTTGCAGTTTGCTGACAGTGACCACCAGTATATATAGCAGTACGGTACGGAAGGCCACTGCTCTACCTACCTCTGTGTCGTCAAGTATACTATCCATCTAGATTCTATACCTGTGGTGCATTTTAGTTTTGCAGTTTTCTGACAGTGACCACCAGTATATATAGCAGTACGGTACGGAAGGCCACTGATCTACCTACCTCTGTGTCGTCAAGTATACTATGCATCTAGATTCTATACCTGTGGTGCATTTTAGTTTTGCAGTTTGCTGACAGTGACCACCAGTATATATAGCAGTACGGTACGGAAGGCCACTGCTCTACCTACCTCTGTGTCGTCAAGTATACTATCCATCTAGATTCTATACCTGTGGTGCATTTTAGTTTTGCAGTTTGCTGACAGTGACCACCAGTATATATAGCAGTACGGTACGGAAGGCCACTGCTCTACCTACCTCTATGTCGTCAAGTATACTATCCATCTAGATTCTATACCTGTGGTGCATTTTAGTTTTGCAGTTTGCTGACAGTGACCACCAGTATATATAGCAGTACGGTACGGAAGGCCACTGCTCTACCTACCTCTGTGTTGTCAAGTATACTATCCATCTAGATTCTATACCTGTGGTGCATTTTAGTTTTGCAGTTTGCTGACAGTGACCACCAGTATATATAGCAGTACGGTACGGAAGGCCACTGCTCTACCTACCTCTGTGTCGTCAAGTATACTATCCATCTAGATTCTATACCTGTGGTGCATTTTAGTTTTGCAGTTTGCTGACAGTGACCACCAGTAAATATAGCAGTACGGTACGGAAGGCCACTGCTCTACCTACCTCTGTGTCGTCAAGTATACTATCCATCTAGATTCTATACCTGTGGTGCATTTTAGTTTTGCAGTTTGCTGACAGTGACCACCAGTATATATAGCAGTACGGTATGGAAGGCCACTGCTCTACCTACCTCTATGTCGTCAAGTATACTATCCATCTAGATTCTATACCTGTGGTGCATTTTAGTTTTGCAGTTTGCTGACAGTGACCACCAGTATATATAGCAGTACGGTACGGAAGGCCACTGCTCTACCTACCTCTGTGTTGTCAAGTATACTATCCATCTAGATTCTATACCTGTGGTGCATTTTAGTTTTGCAGTTTGCTGACAGTGACCACCAGTATATATAGCAGTACGGTACGGAAGGCCACTGCTCTACCTACCTCTGTGTCGTCAAGTATACTATCCATCTAGATTCTATATCTGTGGTGCATTTTAGTTTTGCAGTTTGCTGACAGTGACCACCAGTATATATAGCAGTACGGTACGAAAGGCCACTGCTCTACCTACCTCTGTGTCGTCAAGTATACTATCCATCTAGATTCTATACCTGTGGTGCATTTTAGTTTTGCAGTTTGCTGACAGTGACCACCAGTATATATAGCAGTACGGTATGGAAGGCCACTGCTCTACCTACCTCTTTGTCATCAAGTATACTATCCATCTAGATTCTATACCTGTGGTGCATTTTAGTTTTGCAGTTTGCTGACAGTGACCACCAGTATATATAGCAGTACGGTACGGAAGGCCACTGCTCTACCTACCTCTGTGTCGTCAAGTATACTATCCATCTAGATTCTATACCTGTGGTGCATTTTAGTTTTGCAGTTTGCTGACAGTGACCACCAGTATATATAGCAGTACAGTACGGAAGGCCACTGCTCTACCTACCTCTGTGTCGTCAAGTATACTATCCATCTAGATTCTATACCTGTGGTGCATTTTAGTTTTGCAGTTTGCTGACAGTGACCACCAGTATATATAGCAGTACGGTACGGAAGGCCACTGCTCTACCTACATCTGTGTCGTCAAGTATACTATCCATCTAGATTCTATACCTGTGGTGCATTTTAGTTTTGCAGTTTGCTGACAGTGACCACCAGTATATATAGCAGTACGGTACGGAAGGCCACTGCTCTACCTACCTCTGTGTCGTCAAGTATACTATCCATCTAGATTCTATACCTGTGGTGCATTTTAGTTTTGCAGTTTTCTGACAGTGACCACCAGTATATATAGCAGTACGGTACGGAAGGCCACTGATCTACCTACCTCTGTGTCGTCAAGTATACTATCCATCTAGATTCTATACCTGTGGTGCATTTTAGTTTTGCAGTTTGCTGACAGTGACCACCAGTATATATAGCAGTACGGTACGGAAGGCCACTGCTCTACCTACCTCTGTGTCGTCAAGTATACTATCCATCTAGATTCTATACCTGTGGTGCATTTTAGTTTTGCAGTTTGCTGACAGTGACCACCAGTATATATAGCAGTACGGTACGGAAGGCCACTGCTCTACCTACCTCTATGTCGTCAAGTATACTATCCATCTAGATTCTATACCTGTGGTGCATTTTAGTTTTGCAGTTTGCTGACAGTGACCACCAGTATATATAGCAGTACGGTACGGAAGGCCACTGCTCTACCTACCTCTGTGTTGTCAAGTATACTATCCATCTAGATTCTATACCTGTGGTGCATTTTAGTTTTGCAGTTTGCTGACAGTGACCACCAGTATATATAGCAGTACGGTACGGAAGGCCACTGCTCTACCTACCTCTGTGTCGTCAAGTATACTATCCATCTAGATTCTATATCTGTGGTGCATTTTAGTTTTGCAGTTTGCTGACAGTGACCACCAGTATATATAGCAGTACGGTACGAAAGGCCACTGCTCTACCTACCTCTGTGTCGTCAAGTATACTATCCATCTAGATTCTATACCTGTGGTGCATTTTAGTTTTGCAGTTTGCTGACAGTGACCACCAGTATATATAGCAGTACGGTATGGAAGGCCACTGCTCTACCTACCTCTTTGTCATCAAGTATACTATCCATCTAGATTCTATACCTGTGGTGCATTTTAGTTTTGCAGTTTGCTGACAGTGACCACCAGTATATATAGCAGTACGGTACGGAAGGCCACTGCTCTACCTACCTCTGTGTCGTCAAGTATACTATCCATCTAGATTCTATACCTGTGGTGCATTTTAGTTTTGCAGTTTGCTGACAGTGACCACCAGTATATATAGCAGTACGGTACGGAAGGCCACTGCTCTACCTACCTCTGTGTCGTCAAGTATACTATCCATCTAGATTCTATACCTGTGGTGCATTTTAGTTTTGCAGTTTGCTGACAGTGACCACCAGTATATATAGCAGTACGGTACGGAAGGCCACTGCTCTACCTACCTCTGTGTCGTCAAGTATACTATCCATCTAGATTCTATACCTGTGGTGCATTTTAGTTTTGCAGTTTGCTGACAGTGACCACCAGTATATATAGCAGTACGGTACGGAAGGCCACTGCTCTACCTACCTCTATGTCGTCAAGTATACTATCCATCTAGATTCTATACCTGTGGTGCATTTTAGTTTTGCAGTTTGCTGACAGTGACCACCAGTATATATAGCAGTACGGTACGGAAGGCCACTGCTCTACCTACCTCTGTGTTGTCAAGTATACTATCCATCTAGATTCTATACCTGTGGTGCATTTTAGTTTTGCAGTTTGCTGACAGTGACCACCAGTATATATAGCAGTACGGTACGGAAGGCCACTGCTCTACCTACCTCTGTGTCGTCAAGTATACTATCCATCTAGATTCTATATCTGTGGTGCATTTTAGTTTTGCAGTTTGCTGACAGTGACCACCAGTATATATAGCAGTACGGTACGAAAGGCCACTGCTCTACCTACCTCTGTGTCGTCAAGTATACTATCCATCTAGATTCTATACCTGTGGTGCATTTTAGTTTTGCAGTTTGCTGACAGTGACCACCAGTATATATAGCAGTACGGTATGGAAGGCCACTGCTCTACCTACCTCTTTGTCATCAAGTATACTATCCATCTAGATTCTATACCTGTGGTGCATTTTAGTTTTGCAGTTTGCTGACAGTGACCACCAGTATATATAGCAGTACGGTACGGAAGGCCACTGCTCTACCTACCTCTGTGTCGTCAAGTATACTATCCATCTAGATTCTATACCTGTGGTGCATTTTAGTTTTGCAGTTTGCTGACAGTGACCACCAGTATATATAGCAGTACAGTACGGAAGGCCACTGCTCTACCTACCTCTGTGTCGTCAAGTATACTATCCATCTAGATTCTATACCTGTGGTGCATTTTAGTTTTGCAGTTTGCTGACAGTGACCACCAGTATATATAGCAGTACGGTACGGAAGGCCACTGCTCTACCTACATCTGTGTCGTCAAGTATACTATCCATCTAGATTCTATACCTGTGGTGCATTTTAGTTTTGCAGTTTGCTGACAGTGACCACCAGTATATATAGCAGTACGGTACGGAAGGCCACTGCTCTACCTACCTCTGTGTCGTCAAGTATACTATCCATCTAGATTCTATACCTGTGGTGCATTTTAGTTTTGCAGTTTGCTGACAGTGACCACCAGTATATATAGCAGTACGGTACGGAAGGCCACTGCTCTACCTACCTCTGTGTCGTCAAGTATACTATCCATCTAGATTCTATACCTGTGGTGCATTTTTGTTTTGCAGTTTGCTGACAGTGACCACCAGTATATATAGCAGTACGGTACGGAAGGCCACTGCTCTACCTACCTCTGTGTCGTCAAGTATACTATCCATCTAGATTCTATACCTGTGGTGCATTTTAGTTTTGCAGTTTGCTGACAGTGAACACCAGTATATATAGCAGTACGGTACGGAAGGCCACTGCTCTACCTACCTCTGTGTCGTCAAGTATACTATCCATCTAGATTCTATACCTGTGGTGCATTTTAGTTTTGCAGTTTGCTGACAGTGACCACCAGTATATATAGCAGTACGGTACGGAAGGCCACTGCTCTACCTACCTCTGTGTCGTCAAGTATACTATCCATCTAGATTCTATACCTGTGGTGCATTTTAGTTTTGCAGTTTGCTGACAGTGACCACCAGTATATATAGCAGTACGGTACGGAAGGCCACTGCTCTACCTACCTCTGTGTCATCAAGTATACTATCCATCTAGATTCTATACCTGTGGTGCATTTTAGTTTTGCAGTTTGCTGACAGTGACCACCAGTATATATAGCAGTACGGTACGGAAGGCCACTGCTCTACCTACCTCTGTGTCATCAAGTATACTATCCATCTAGATTCTATACCTGTGGTGCATTTTAGTTTTGCAGTTTGCTGACAGTGACCACCAGTATATATAGCAGTACGGTACGGAAGGCCACTGCTCTACCTACCTCTGTGTCGTCAAGTATACTATCCATCTAGATTCTATACCTGTGGTGCATTTTAGTTTTGCAGTTTGCTGACAGTGACCACCAGTATATATAGCAGTACGGTACGGAAGGCCACTGCTCTACCTACCTCTGTGTCATCGAGTATACTATCCATCTAGATTCTATACCTGTGGTGCATTTTAGTTTTGCAGTTTGCTGACAGTGACCACCAGTATATATAGCAGTACGGTACGGAAGGCCACTGCACTACCTACCTCTGTGTCGTCAAGTATACTATCCATCTAGATTCTATACCTGTGGTGCATTTTAGTTTTGCAGTTTGCTGACAGTGACCACCAGTATATATAGCAGTACAGTACGGAAGGCCACTGCTCTACCTACCTCTGTGTCGTCAAGTATACTATCCATCTAGATTCTATACCTGTGGTGCATTTTAGTTTTGCAGTTTGCTGACAGTGACCACCAGTATATATAGCAGTACGGTACGGAAGGCCACTGCTCTACCTACATCTGTGTCGTCAAGTATACTATCCATCTAGATTCTATACCTGTGGTGCATTTTAGTTTTGCAGTTTGCTGACAGTGACCACCAGTATATATAGCAGTACGGTACGGAAGGCCACTGCTCTACCTACCTCTGTGTCGTCAAGTATACTATCCATCTAGATTCTATACCTGTGGTGCATTTTTGTTTTGCAGTTTGCTGACAGTGACCACCAGTATATATAGCAGTACGGTACGGAAGGCCACTGCTCTACCTACCTCTGTGTCGTCAAGTATACTATCCATCTAGATTCTATACCTGTGGTGCATTTTAGTTTTGCAGTTTGCTGACAGTGAACACCAGTATATATAGCAGTACGGTACGGAAGGCCACTGCTCTACCTACCTCTGTGTCGTCAAGTATACTATCCATCTAGATTCTATACCTGTGGTGCATTTTAGTTTTGCAGTTTGCTGACAGTGACCACCAGTATATATAGCAGTACGGTACGGAAGGCCACTGCTCTACCTACCTCTGTGTCGTCAAGTATACTATCCATCTAGATTCTATACCTGTGGTGCATTTTAGTTTTGCAGTTTGCTGACAGTGACCACCAGTATATATAGCAGTACGGTACGGAAGGCCACTGCTCTACCTACCTCTGTGTCGTCAAGTATACTATCCATCTAGATTCTATACCTGTGGTGCATTTTAGTTTTGCAGTTTGCTGACAGTGACCACCAGTATATATAGCAGTACGGTACGGAAGGCCACTGCTCTACCTACCTCTGTGTCATAAAGTATACTATCCATCTAGATTCTATACCTGTGGTGCATTTTAGTTTTGCAGTTTGCTGACAGTGACCACCAGTATATATAGCAGTACGGTACGGAAGGCCACTGCTCTACCTACCTCTGTGTCGTCAAGTATACTATCCATCTAGATTCTATACCTGTGGTGCATTTTAGTTTTGCAGTTTGCTGACAGTGACCACCAGTATATATAGCAGTACGGTACGGAAGGCCACTGCTCTACCTACCTCTTTGTCGTCAAGTATACTATCTATCTAGATTCTATACCTGTGGTGCATTTTAGTTTTGCAGTTTGCTGACAGTGACCACCAGTATATATAGCAGTACGGTACGGAAGGCCACTGCTCTACCTACCTCTGTGTCGTCAAGTATACTATCCATCTAGATTCTATACCTGTGGTGCATTTTAGTTTTGCAGTTTGCTGACAGTGACCACCAGTATATATAGCAGTACGGTACGGAAGGCCACTGCTCTACCTACCTCTGTGTCGTCAAGTATACTACCCATCTAGATTCTATACCTGTGGTGCATTTTAGTTTTGCAGTTTGCTGACAGTGACCACCAGTATATATAGCAGTACGGTACGGAAGGCCACTGCTCTACCTACCTCTATGTCGTCAAGTATACTATCCATCTAGATTCTATACCTGTGGTGCATTTTAGTTTTGCAGTTTGCTGACAGTGACCACCAGTATATATAGCAGTACGGTACGGAAGGCCACTGCTCTACCTACCTCTGTGTCATCGAGTATACTATCCATCTAGATTCTATACCTGTGGTGCATTTTAGTTTTGCAGTTTGCTGACAGTGACCACCAGTATATATAGCAGTACGGTACGGAAGGCCACTGCACTACCTACCTCTGTGTCGTCAAGTATACTATCCATCTAGATTCTATACCTGTGGTGCATTTTAGTTTTGCAGTTTGCTGACAGTGACCACCAGTATATATAGCAGTACAGTACGGAAGGCCACTGCTCTACCTACCTCTGTGTCGTCAAGTATACTATCCATCTAGATTCTATACCTGTGGTGCATTTTAGTTTTGCAGTTTGCTGACAGTGACCACCAGTATATATAGCAGTACGGTACGGAAGGCCACTGCTCTACCTACATCTGTGTCGTCAAGTATACTATCCATCTAGATTCTATACCTGTGGTGCATTTTAGTTTTGCAGTTTGCTGACAGTGACCACCAGTATATATAGCAGTACGGTACGGAAGGCCACTGCTCTACCTACCTCTGTGTCGTCAAGTATACTATCCATCTAGATTCTATACCTGTGGTGCATTTTTGTTTTGCAGTTTGCTGACAGTGACCACCAGTATATATAGCAGTACGGTACGGAAGGCCACTGCTCTACCTACCTCTGTGTCGTCAAGTATACTATCCATCTAGATTCTATACCTGTGGTGCATTTTAGTTTTGCAGTTTGCTGACAGTGAACACCAGTATATATAGCAGTACGGTACGGAAGGCCACTGCTCTACCTACCTCTGTGTCGTCAAGTATACTATCCATCTAGATTCTATACCTGTGGTGCATTTTAGTTTTGCAGTTTGCTGACAGTGACCACCAGTATATATAGCAGTACGGTACGGAAGGCCACTGCTCTACCTACCTCTGTGTCGTCAAGTATACTATCCATCTAGATTCTATACCTGTGGTGTCATTTTAGTTTTGCAGTTTGCTGACAGTGACCACCAGTATATATAGCAGTACGGTACGGAAGGCCACTGCTCTACCTACCTCTGTGTCGTTCAAGTATACTATCCATCTAGATTCTATACCTGTGGTGCATTTTAGTTTTGCAGTTTGCTGACAGTGACCACCAGTATATATAGCAGTACGGTACGGAAGGCACTGCTCTACCTACCTCTGTGTCATAAAGTATACTATCCATCTAGATTCTATACCTGTGGTGCATTTTAGTTTTGCAGTTTGCTGACAGTGACCACCAGTATATATAGCAGTACGGTACGGAAGGCCACTGCTCTACCTACCTCTGTGTCGTCAAGTATACTATCCATCTAGATTCTATACCTGTGGTGCATTTTAGTTTTGCAGTTTGCTGACAGTGACCACCAGTATATATAGCAGTACGGTACGGAAGGCCACTGCTCTACCTACCTCTTTGTCGTCAAGTATACTATCTATCTAGATTCTATACCTGTGGTGCATTTTAGTTTTGCAGTTTGCTGACAGTGACCACCAGTATATATAGCAGTACGGTACGGAAGGCCACTGCTCTACCTACCTCTGTGTCGTCAAGTATACTATCCATCTAGATTCTATACCTGTGGTGCATTTTAGTTTTGCAGTTTGCTGACAGTGACCACCAGTATATATAGCAGTACGGTACGGAAGGCCACTGCTCTACCTACCTCTGTGTCGTCAAGTATACTACCCATCTAGATTCTATACCTGTGGTGCATTTTAGTTTTGCAGTTTGCTGACAGTGACCACCAGTATATATAGCAGTACGGTACGGAAGGCCACTGCTCTACCTACCTCTATGTCGTCAAGTATACTATCCATCTAGATTCTATACCTGTGGTGCATTTTAGTTTTGCAGTTTGCTGACAGTGACCACCAGTATATATAGCAGTACGGTACGGAAGGCCACTGCTCTACCTACCTCTGTGTTGTCAAGTATACTATCCATCTAGATTCTATACCTGTGGTGCATTTTAGTTTTGCAGTTTGCTGACAGTGACCACCAGTATATATAGCAGTACGGTACGGAAGGCCACTGCTCTACCTACCTCTGTGTCGTCAAGTATACTATCCATCTAGATTCTATATCTGTGGTGCATTTTAGTTTTGCAGTTTGCTGACAGTGACCACCAGTATATATAGCAGTACGGTACGAAAGGCCACTGCTCTACCTACCTCTGTGTTGTCAAGTATACTATCCATCTAGATTCTATACCTGTGGTGCATTTTAGTTTTGCAGTTTGCTGACAGTGACCACCAGTATATATAGCAGTACGGTATGGAAGGCCACTGCTCTACCTACCTCTTTGT
Source organism: Pseudophryne corroboree (assembly GCF_028390025.1). Lineage (NCBI taxonomy): Eukaryota > Metazoa > Chordata > Amphibia > Anura > Myobatrachidae > Pseudophryne > Pseudophryne corroboree. The sequence continues at coordinate 361,690,441 of NC_086450.1, read as the reverse complement.
CATCAAGAATACTATCCATCTAGATTCTATACCTGTGGTGCATTTTAGTTTTGCAGTTTGCTGACAGTGACCACCAGTATATATAGCAGTACGGTACGGAAGGCCACTGCTCTACCTACCTCTGTGTCGTCAAGTATACTATCCATCTAGATTCTATACCTGTGGTGCATTTTAGTTTTGCAGTTTGCTGACAGTGACCACCAGTATATATAGCAGTACGGTACGGAAGGCCACTGCTCTACCTACCTCTGTGTCGTCAAGTATACTATCCATCTAGATTCTATACCTGTGGTGCATTTTAGTTTTGCAGTTTGCTGACAGTGACCACCAGTATATATAGCAGTACGGTACGGAAGGCCACTGCTCTACCTACCTCTGTGTCGTCAAGTATACTATCCATCTAGATTCTATACCTGTGGTGCATTTTAGTTTTGCAGTTTGCTGACAGTGACCACCAGTATATATAGCAGTACGGTACGGAAGGCCACTGCTCTACCTACCTCTATGTCGTCAAGTATACTATCCATCTAGATTCTATACCTGTGGTGCATTTTAGTTTTGCAGTTTGCTGACAGTGACCACCAGTATATATAGCAGTACGGTACGGAAGGCCACTGCTCTACCTACCTCTGTGTTGTCAAGTATACTATCCATCTAGATTCTATACCTGTGGTGCATTTTAGTTTTGCAGTTTGCTGACAGTGACCACCAGTATATATAGCAGTACGGTACGGAAGGCCACTGCTCTACCTACCTCTGTGTCGTCAAGTATACTATCCATCTAGATTCTATATCTGTGGTGCATTTTAGTTTTGCAGTTTGCTGACAGTGACCACCAGTATATATAGCAGTACGGTACGAAAGGCCACTGCTCTACCTACCTCTGTGTCGTCAAGTATACTATCCATCTAGATTCTATACCTGTGGTGCATTTTAGTTTTGCAGTTTGCTGACAGTGACCACCAGTATATATAGCAGTACGGTACGGAAGGCCACTGCTCTACCTACCTCTTTGTCATCAAGTATACTATCCATCTAGATTCTATACCTGTGGTGCATTTTAGTTTTGCAGTTTGCTGACAGTGACCACCAGTATATATAGCAGTACGGTACGGAAGGCCACTGCTCTACCTACCTCTGTGTCGTCAAGTATACTATCCATCTAGATTCTATACCTGTGGTGCATTTTAGTTTTGCAGTTTGCTGACAGTGACCACCAGTATATATAGCAGTACGGTACGGAAGGCCACTGCTCTACCTACCTCTGTGTCGTCAAGTATACTATCCATCTAGATTCTATACCTGTGGTGCATTTTAGTTTTGCAGTTTGCTGACAGTGACCACCAGTATATATAGCAGTACGGTACGGAAGGCCACTGCTCTACCTACCTCTGTGTTGTCAAGTATACTATCCATCTAGATTCTATACCTGTGGTGCATTTTAGTTTTGCAGTTTGCTGACAGTGACCACCAGTATATATAGCAGTACGGTACGGAAGGCCACTGCTCTACCTACCTCTGTGTCGTCAAGTATACTATCCATCTAGATTCTATACCTGTGGTGCATTTTAGTTTTGCAGTTTGCTGACAGTGACCACCAGTATATATAGCAGTACGGTACGGAAGGCCACTGCTCTACCTACCTCTGTGTCGTCAAGTATACTATCCATCTAGATTCTATACCTGTGGTGCATTTTAGTTTTGCAGTTTGCTGACAGTGACCACCAGTATATATAGCAGTACGGTACGGAAGGCCACTGCTCTACCTACCTCTGTGTCGTCAAGTATACTATCCATCTAGATTCTATACCTGTGGTGCATTTTTGTTTTGCAGTTTGCTGACAGTGACCACCAGTATATATAGCAGTACGGTACGGAAGGCCACTGCTCTACCTACCTCTGTGTCGTCAAGTATACTATCCATCTAGATTCTATACCTGTGGTGCATTTTAGTTTTGCAGTTTGCTGACAGTGAACACCAGTTTATATAGCAGTACGGTACGGAAGGCCACTGCTCTACCTACCTCTGTGTCGTCAAGTATACTATCCATCTAGATTCTATACCTGTGGTGCATTTTAGTTTTGCAGTTTGCTGACAGTGACCACCAGTATATATAGCAGTACGGTACGGAAGGCCACTGCTCTACCTACCTCTGTGTCGTCAAGTATACTATCCATCTAGATTCTATACCTGTGGTGCATTTTAGTTTTGCAGTTTGCTGACAGTGACCACCAGTATATATAGCAGTACGGTACGGAAGGCCACTGCTCTACCTACATCTGTGTCGTCAAGTATACTATCCATCTAGATTCTATACCTGTGGTGCATTTTAGTTTTGCAGTTTGCTGACAGTGACCACCAGTATATATAGCAGTACGGTACGGAAGGCCACTGCTCTACCTACCTCTGTGTCGTCAAGTATACTATCCATCTAGATTCTATACCTGTGGTGCATTTTAGTTTTGCAGTTTGCTGACAGTGACCACCAGTATATATAGCAGTACGGTACGGAAGGCCACTGCTCTACCTACATCTGTGTCGTCAAGTATACTATCCATCTAGATTCTATACCTGTGGTACATTTTAGTTTTGCAGTTTGCTGACAGTGACCACCAGTAAACATAGCAGTACGGTACGGAAGGCTACTGCTCTACCTACCTCTCTGTCGTCAAGTGTACTATCCATCCATACCTGTGGTGCATTTCAGTTGTGCGCAGTATATATAGTAGTAGGCCATTGCTATTGAAACTGGCATATAATTCCACACATTAAAAAATGGAGAACAAAAATGAGGAGGTTAAAATAGGGAAAGATCAAGATCCACTTCCACCTCGTGCTGAAGCTGCTGCCACTATTCATGGCCGAGACGATGAAATGCCATCAACGTCGTCTGCCAAGGCCGATGCCCAATGTCATAGTAGAGAGCATGTAAAATCCAAAAAACAAAAGTTCAGTAAAATGACCTAAAAATCAAAATTTAAAGCGTCTGATGAGAAGCGTAAACTTGCCAATATGCCATTTACTACACGGAGTGGCAAGGAACGGCTGAGGCCCTGGCCTATGTTCATGGCTAGTGGTTCAGATTCACATGAGGATGGAAGCACTCATCCTCTCGCTAGAAAAATGAAAAGACTTAAGCTGGCAAAAGCACAGCAAAGAACTGTGCATTCTTCTAAATCACAAATCCCCAAGGAGAGTCCAATTGTGTCGGTTGCGATGCCTGACCTTCCCAACACTGGACGGGAAGAGGTGGCGCCTTCCTCCATTTGCACGCTCCCTGCAAGTGCTGGAAGGAGCACCCGCAGTCCAGTTCCTGATAGTCAAATTGAAGATGTCACTGTTGAAGTACACCAAGATGAGGATATGGGTGTTGCTGGCGCTGGGGAGGAAATTGACAAGGAGGATTCTGATGGTGAGGTGGTTTGTTTAAGTCAGGCACCCGGGGAGACACCTGTTGTCCGTGGGACGAATATGGCCATTGACATGCTTGGTCAAAATACAAAAAAAATCACCTCTTCGGTGTGGAATTATTTAAACACAAATGCGGACAACAGGTGTCAAGCCATGTGTTGCCTTTGTCAAGCTGTAATAAGTAGGGGTAAGGACGTTAACCACCTAGAAACATCCTCCCTTATACGTCACCTGGACCGCATTCATCAGAAGTCAGTGACAAGTTCAAAAACTTTGGATGACAGCGGAAGCAGTCCACTGACCACTAAATCCCTTCCTCTTGTAACCAAGCTCCTGCAAACCACACCACCAACTCCCTCAGTGTCAATTTCCACCTTACACAGGAAAGCCAATAGTCCTGCAGGCCATGTCACTGGCAAGTCTGACGAGTCCTCTCCTGCCTGGGATTCCTCCGATGCATCCTTGAGTGTAACGCCTACTGCTGCTGGCGCTGCTGTTGTTGCTGCTGGGAGTCGATCGTCATCCCAGAGGGGAAGTCGGAAGACCACTTGTACTACTTCCAGTAAGCAATTGACTGTCCAACAGTCCTTTGCGAGGAAGATTAAATATCACAGCAGTCATCCTGCTGCAAAGTGGATAACTCAGGTCTTGTCAGCCTGGTTGGTGAGAAACGTGTGTCCGGTATCCACCGTTAATTCAGAGGCAACTAGAGACTTGATTGAGGTACTGTGTCCCCAGTACCAAATACCATCTAGTTCCATTCCAGTTCCATTTCTCTAGGCAGGCGATACCGAAAATGTACACAGACGTCAGAAAAAGAGTCACCAGTGTCCTAAAAAATGCAGTTGTACCCAATGTTCACTTAACCACGGACATGTGGACAAGTGGAGCAGGGCAGACTCAGGACTATATGACTGTGACAGCCCACTGGGTAGATGTATTGCCTCCCGCACCAAGAACAGCAGCGGCGGCACCAGTAGCAGCATCTCGCAAACGCCAACTCGTTCCTAGGCAGGCTACGCTTTGTATCACCGCTTTCCATAAGAGGCACACAGCTGACAACCTCTTACGGAAACTGAGGAACATCATCGCAGAATGGCTTACCCCAATTGGACTCTCCTGGGTATTTGTGACATCGGACAACGCCACCAATATTGTGCGTGCATTACATCTGGGCAAATTCCAGCACGTCCCATGTTTTGCACATACATTGAATTTGGTGGTGCAGAATTATTTAAAAAACGACAGGGGCGTGCAAGAGATGCTGTCGGTGGCCCGAAGAATTGCGGGCCACTTTCGGCATTCAGCCACCGCGTGCCGAAGACTGGAGCACCAGCAAACAGTCCTGAACCTGCCCTGCCTTCATCTGAAGCAAGAGGTGGTAACGAGGTGGAATTCAACCCTCTATATGCTTCAGAGGATGGAGGAGCAGCAAAAGGCCATTCAAGCCTATACATCTGCCCACAATATAGGCAAGGGAGGGGGAATGCACCTGACTCAAGCGCAGTGGAGAATGATTTCAACGTTGTGCAAGGTTCTGCAACCCTTTGAACTTGCCACACGTGAAGTCAGTTCAGACACTGCCAGCCTGAGTCAGGTCATTCCCCTCATCAGGCTTTTGCAGAAGAAGCTGGAGACATTGAAGGAGGAGCTAAAACGGAGCGATTCCGCTAGGCATGTGGAACTTGTGGATGGAGCCCTTAATTCGCTTGACCAGGATTCACGGGTGGTCAATCTGTTGAAATCAGAGCACTACATTTTGGCCACCGTGCTCGATCCTAGATTTAAAACCTACGTTGTATCTCTCTTTCCAGCAGACACAAGTCTGCAGAGGTTCAAAGACCTGCTGGTGAGAAAATTGTCAAGTCAAGCGGAACGTGATCCGTCAACAGCTCCTCCTGCACATTCTCCCGCAACTGGGGGTGCGAGGAAAAGGCTAAGAATTCCGAGCCCACCCGCTGGCGGTGATGCAGAGCAGTCTGGAGCGAGTGCTTACATCTGGTCCGGACTGAAGGACCTGCCAACGATTACTGACATGTCGTCTACTGTCACTGCATATGATTCTCTCACCATTGAAAGAATGGTGGAGGATTATATGAGTGACCACATCCAAGTAGGCACGTCAGACAGTCCGTACGTATACTGGCAGGAAAAAGAGGCAATTTGGAGGCCCCTGCACAAACTGGCTTTATTCTACCTAAGTTGCCCTCCCTCCAGTGTGTACTCTGAAAGAGTGTTTAGTGCAGCCGCTCACCTTGTCAGCAATCAGTGTACGAGGTTACTTCCAGAAAATGTGGAGAAGATGATGTTCATCAAAATGAATTATAATCAATTCCTCCGTGGAGACATTCACCAGCAATTGCCTCCAGAAAGTACACAGGGATCTGAGATGGTGGATTCCAGTGGGGACGAATTAATAATCTGTGAGGAGGGGGATGTACACAGTGAAAGGGGTGAGGAATCGGAGGATGATGATGAGGTGGACATCTTGCCTCTGTAGAGCCAGTTTGTGCAAGGAGAGATTGATTGCTTCTTTTTTGGTGGGGGCCCAAACCAACCAATCATTTCAGTCACAGTCGTGTGGCAGACCCTGTCGCTGAAATGATGGGTTCGTTAAAGTGTGCATGTCCTGTTTATACAACATAAGGGTGGGTGGGAGGGCCCAAGGACAATTCCATCTTGCACCTCTTTTTTCTTTCATTTGTCTTTGCATCATGTGCTGTTTGGGGACTATTTTTTGAAGTGCCATCCTGTCTGACACTGCAGTGCCACTCCTAGATGGGCCAGGTGTTTGTGTCGGCCACTTGTGTCGCTTAGCTTAGTCACACAGCGACCTTGGTTCGCCTCTTTTTTCTTTGCATCATGTGCTGTTTGGGACTATTTTTTTGAAGTGCCATCCTGTCTGACACTGCAGTGCCACTCCCAGATGGGCCAGGTGTTTGTGTCGGCCACTTGTGTCGCTTAGCTTAGTCACACAGCGACCTTGGTGCGCCTCTTTTTTTCTTTGCATCATGTGCTGTTTGGGGACTATTTTTTTGAAGTGCCATCCTGTCTGACACTGCAGTGTCACTCCTAGATGGGCCAGGTGTTTGTGTCGGCCACTTGTGTTGCTTAGCTTAGTCACACAGCGACCCTCTTTTTTTCTTTGCATCATGTGCTGTTTGGGGACTATTTTTTTGAAGTGCCATCCTGCCTGACACTGCAGTGCCACTCCTAGATGGGCCAGGTGTTTGTGTCGGCCACTTGTGTCGCTTAGCTTAGCCATCCAGCGACCTCGGTGCAAATTTTAGGACTAAAAATAATATTGTGAGGTGTTCAGAATAGACTGAAAATGGTTGTAAATTACGGTTATTGAGGTTAATAATACTATGGGATCAAAATGACCCCCAAATTCTATGATTTAAGCTGTTTTTGAGGGTTTTTTGTAAAAAAACACCCGAATCCAAAACACACCCGAATCGGACAAAAAATTTTCAGGGAGGTTTTGGCAAAACGCGTCCGAATCCAAAACACGGCCGCGGAACCGAATCCAAAACCAAAACACAAAACCCGAAAAATTTCCGGTGCACATCTCTAAAATACACTACATACCCTATATGGTACACTATGGGGGTAATTCCAAGTTGATCGCAGCAGGACATTTTTTAGCAGTTGGGCAAAACCATGTGCACTGCAGGGGGGGCAGATATAACATTTGCAGAGAGAGTTAGATTTGGGTGGGTTATTTTGTTTCTGTGCAGGGTAAATACTGGCTGCTTTATTTTCACACTGCAATTTAGATTGCAGATTGAACACACCACACCTGAATCTATCTCTCTCTGCACATGTTATATCTGCCTTCCCTGCAGTGCACATGGTTTTGCCCAACTGCAAACAAAATTACTGCTGCGATCAACTTGGAATTACCCCCTATATCCCTACTCTACATCCCCTTATACGCTACACACACATCAGTGCACTACATGCCCCTATATATGGCAATACATTAATACACTACATACCCTATATGGTACACTACATCCCTGCACTACATCCCCCTATAAGCTACACCAAATCCCCCCATCTGGGAGGTAAAGTGAAGGTTGATACTGCTGATACTGCTAACTGGGAGTACAGTGCAGATGATAAAGTCTGTGCCGATAATAAAGTCTGTCTTTAAACTCACCACAAAGATGCTGTAGTGAGAGTTGGAGGTTGTCCAGACTCTTAGTTTCCACTGTCAAGTGGATAGCTAGCAAAGTGATCCTTTGATTTCTGTAACATCGGTTACAGCACATGTTAACAAGCAAAAGCCTGGGGCAGCGTGTCCTCTCAATGGTGTGTAGCTGGCAGCTTGTAATCGGTTGGTGCTGGGCAGGCAGCAAAACACAGCACCAACAGCTCGCTTCTATAGCTTGCACGGTGCACCACATGCTAGTCGCAGCACTGCATGGCAAAGAAGAAAGTTTAAGACAGTAGCCGGCATAGGAGAGACCCCAGGTACCGGAGCTTACCCGCACAGCATCGGAGCCAGCTGCGGTCAGACAGGTGGGTCAGCGACACTGCCCTGGAAGCAGGGACGTGCAGTCAGGGGAGGCAGGGGAGGCAGTGCCTCCCCTGTCATAATGATTAAAATAATAAAAAGAAGATATTTATAACAGAGTCTGTGATAAATATATTCTTTTATTATTTTAATAATCTCCCCCCGTGAAAATGTTAGGCTGGGAGGCAGCAGGAGAGGTGCCTCCCGCACCTAACATTAAAGTCCGGGCAGCGGGGGGCGGGCAGGGGGCGGGGCGCAGCAATGGGCTGTGAAAGCCCATTGAAAAAGAACGGGGAAGCGGCACCTTTACTGATGCCTCAATGACAGGGGCGTGCATTCAGCCCCGATGAATGCACGCCCCTGTCATTCCCCCAGATGTGATTGGCCCAGCGGATCCAGTGCTGGATCCGCTGTCCAATCACTAGCGATCCCCCTTCCCGGCTGCAGCAGGCGCCGTGGGCTGTGTGGGCGCTCGCTGCAGCCGGCGCCGCTGACTGACACTAGAGGTCATAATTGACCCCTAGTGTCTGAGCGGCGCTACAGTGGGAGAGACGTCGTGAGTCATGACGTCTCTCCCATAGTACAGCAGAGAGGAGCCGGCGGACGGAGACGGAGGCAGCGCTGCAGGAGCGGTAAGTATGTGTGTGTGTATTTTTTTTTTTTATGTGTGTGTGAGGCACAGCAACAGGGGCACAATTACAAGGGGCACAGTACAAGGGGGCAGCTACATGGGCACAACTACAAGGGGCACAGTACAAGGGGCGCAGCTACAGGGGCACAACTACAAGGGGCACAGTACAAGGGGCGCAGCTACAGGGGCACAACTACAAGGGGCACAGTACAAGGGGCGCAGCTACAGGGGCACAACTACAAGGGGCACAGTACAAGGGGCGCAGCTACAGGGGCACAGCTACAGGGGCACAACTACAAGGGAACAGTACAAGGGGCGCAGCTACAGGGGCGCAGCTACAGGGGCACAGCTACAAGGGGCACAGTACAAGGGGTGCAGCTACAGGGGCACAACTACAAGGGGCACAGTACAAGGGGCACAACTACAAGGGGCACAACTACAAGGGGCACAACTACAAGGGGCGCAGCTACAGGGGCACAACTACAAGGGGCGCAGCTACAGGGGCACAACTACAAGGGGCGCAGCTACAGGGGCACAACTACAAGGGGCGCAGCTACAGGGGCACAGCTACAAGGGGCACAGTACAAGGGGCGCAGCTACAGGGGCACAACTACAAGGGGCACAGTACAAGGGGCGCAGCTACAGGGGCACAAATACAAGGGGCACAGTACAAGGGGCGCAGCTACAGGGGCACAACTACAAGGGGCACAGTACAAGGGGCACAACTACAAGGGGCACAACTACAAGGGGCACAGCTACAGGGGCACAACTACAAGGGGCGCAGCTACAGGGGCACAACTACAAGGGGCACAGCTACAGGGGCACAGTACAAGGGGCACAGTACAAGGGGCGCAGCTACAGGGGCACAACTACAAGGGGCACAGTACAAGGGGCGCAGCTACAGGGGCACAAATACAAGGGGCACAGTACAAGGGGCGCAGCTACAGGGGCACAACTACAAGGGGCACAGTACAAGGGGCGCAGCTACAGGGGCACAACTACAAGGGGCGAACGTCTTCCCGCGTCAGTGAGGGCATAATATTCATTCATTCGTTTGTAAGTATAATTTTCATTTTTATAGGTACCCCTTTTGGATTCTACTGGACAAGTGGACGTGACCGGCGTGGGATGTAGGTAAGTAATCTCTCTCAATTTTACAGGAACCACCTATTGGATTCTACATGGACAAGTGGACGTGACCGGCGTGGGATGTAGGTAAGTATCTGTGAGTGTGTAAGTGTGTTTTAATAAATTTTTACTTTCACGGTGTGTGTGTTGTGTTTTTATTTGGGTATTTTTGTTGTTGTAGAACTACAGGTACCAGCGGGCCCATTATTTCCCCGCATGCTGGTACTTGAGGTTCTCCAAGTACCAGCAAGCGGGGGAGGCTTGCTGGGCCTTGTAGCTCCACAACAAAAAACAATATTCTTTTTTTTTTTACACACTTATGGCTATCAGCCCGGCACCCACCGCCCAGGGGTGCTGGGGACAGCCTCGGGCTTCACCCCTGGCCCTTGGGTGCCTGGAGGGGAGGGACCCCTTGATTTAAGGGGTCCCCACTCCTCCAGGGAACCCCGGCCAGGGGTGACAAGTTGGGGGGGTAATGCCACGGCCGCAGGGACTTACATAAATGTGTCCCCCGGCTGTGGCATTATGTCCCTGGCTAGTGGAGCCCGGTGCTGGTTTTAAAAATACGGGGGACCCCTACATCTTTTGTCCCCCGTATTTTTGGAACCAGGACCGGTCTAAGAGCCCGTTGCTGGTTGTCTAAATACGGGGAACCCCTGTCCAATTTTTTCCCAGTATTTAAACAACCAGGACCGGCTCAAAGAGCCCGAGGCTGGTTATGCTTAGGAGGGGGGACCTCACACATTTTTTTTTACATTTTTTAACCCATTAAGACCCTTCTCCATTAAGTTAATGGAAGCCCTGGACAACAAAATTGCATTCATGTCCTACTCCTTTCCCAGTCCCAAACACTCATTTTTATTTTTTTTCTATAAAAATGTACAATATATCACAAGTATGATGAGAGGCAGGCAGCGGGCATTAGCGGCATCGGACTGAGATGCAAATTAGTGGCGGAGGGCTGGGTCAGTTGATGGTAGGCAAGTTTGTAAGCCATTGGCGGTGGCAGCAGGCATTGGCTCAGAGGCAGTAGCGGGCATTGGCTCGGTGGCGGTAGGGGTCATCGGCAGGATCCGGTGGACATTATGGCTGTAGTGCCTCACCAGCCACTGACCTCACTGCACGCCACTGCCTGGAAGCCTTTTGCTGTCTCAATGGAGCAGCACAACACTGCTGGTAAAAAAATCAAACAAAACCCTACTCCTCTGTAACTCCTCAGCGCCCCCTCGAATTGTGCACCTGGGGAGCATGCCCCCTTAGTCTCCCCCTTCCTAGTTATTGCCCTGCCCCTAGCATCATATTATGCCCCACACAGTAATGCCCCTAGCACCATATTATGCCCCACACAGTAATGCCTCTTGCACCATATTATGCCCCACACAGTACTGCTCCTTACACCTCATTATGCCCCACACTGTAATTCCCAATAGCACCATATTATGCCCCACACAGTAATGCCCCTTGCACCAAATTATGCCCCATACAGTTATGCCCTTGTTATGCCCCACACAGTAATGTCCCTTGCACCATGCCTCACTTAGTAATAATGCCCGAAAGAGTATACAGATTAATGGAAGAGGATATTTGTTACTCTTTAAATCAATGCTGAGGAGAAATACTGTATATTGTTTTACCAGAAAAAAAAGAACAATCGGCCCCCGCCAGTGATGTGGATTGTCTAATTAATAATTTTTCCAAATTCACCTGGATATGTTTCCATAGCTTGGGACTCAGAGTTGGATAATGAACTATACTCAGGAAATTAAAGCCTGGCATGAGTAACAAGTCTCAGCGTACAGGCAAATTATTTTCAGATTTTTTACAGGGGAAACAATATTTTATAATGTTGGCACCATTGACATAAAACTGTTTCCGCCAACAAATGCATTTTCATTGTCCCTATTAGCAATTTAGTATTTTAATACAACATTTAATTCTGGCAACATAATATAAATCATAAACAATATTGCAATTAATCTGTATGCTCCTTAATTTGGCTCCATAATATACATGCAAAAAGGGGGTGACTCCTCCCGCTTGGCGCTGATCCTATGTGAGCAATGCTACTTCATTATTCTGAAGGTATCAAGGAATTTACGACCCCAGTATCTAGGAGCTGAAGTGTGTGGAAATAGATTGTAGGTCAGGATAGATAATTAAAAACAATTAAGTGTTTAATACAAAATACTGACATACAAATAACACATTAAAATTCATACAATAAAGTATGATAGTGAAAACAATAAACCCAAATGGGAAACCAGTCCTACCGAGGTAAGAATAGGAGCCGCAGGTGTAGAGGTGCAAGAGATTTGCCTCTTATCTCTTTCATGTCTAAATCTTTGGGACAACAACTGTGAAAGAAAAGTGTAAAAAAAAGATGAATCTCCCCTATGGAACAAATTTCCCGGAACCCAGGAGAATACCACACACTTCCGACTCAAGTGAGGCTATTTGCGGCCAACTTCCGGTCAGTGAACCGCAAACTACTTCCGGCCGGCGGGTGGAACGTTTCGTCTATCAGATGAAGTCAGACAGGCGAAACGCGTTGGGGGTACATCATTGACTCTCTACACCAGTGGTTCCCAAACTGTGTGCCGTGGCTCCCTGGGGTGCCTCAGGACACTTGCAGGGGTGCCTTGGATTGGTGGTCCAGGACCAATTCAAATTATTCATGGTCAATATAATAGACAAAACTAGTGCTGGTGGCTGTCAGTCATAAAATATGGGGACAAACAGAAGCAAATCTTGTCCCTCACCACACAACCGACCCTAAGGATGACATATAAACGCGATCTACTTAATGTAATATTTCTTTCTAAATTTCTCAAAAAGAAATTTTTGGCCTAGGGGTGCCGTGAAAAAAAATTCGGATATTCTAGGGCGCCGTGATTCAAAAAAGTTTGAAAACCACTGCTCTACACTAAAGATAAGCTGAAACTCTCTTATTATTTTAGTCTTGACCTTTTTAGTTTTTTAGAAGTATTTTTGTCCTTTACCCTCTCTTATATATGTTGTGGATCCTTACATGCAGAGGAGTCACCAGGTGTGGTTACACCGGGTGCGCACTCTGCATTACTACACCCCCTCCACCCCCACCCCTCTTCCCACACTCACCTCGCCAGAGCCGTGGCCGGCCGAAAAGGGGCGTGGTCTAATTTAAAGGGGCGTGGCCTCGCGGGTCTCCTCTTCTTTACTCCGGGGGGTTTATCCAGCTTCCTCGAAAATGCTGGCTGCCCTCGGAGACTAGGCAGCGTGCAGTGCCGGCTCCTTTTCTGTGACAGGAGCCGAGTGCTGCAGAGGATTATCACACTGCAGCACTCGGCTCCTGTCACTGCAGAAGAGCCAGCACTTGGTGTCACCCCTTCCGTGGGTGACACCTGGGTGCGGGCCGCACCCCCCGCACCTGCCTTCTGACGCCACTGCCTATATGTGTTTTAGTTTAAAATGATTGTATATGTTTAGAATATTTTATTGTTATACTTTTTATCTCAAAAATTTCTCCATTTATATATTTTTGTTTTAAAACATAAATTCTTAGTATTTAGCCTTCTTATTGAGAGATTTACTTTTTGAAACACCGTTGGTTGCTGATACCCCTATCCCCCGATCCATATTTTACTTAGCAGCATTTTACCCATGCTGAGCATTTGGCTAGCTGACACCCTATATCTATAAGGAAGTGGTCTAATTGTCAATAGTGATTTTTTTATATTGTGTTCTTACCAACGCATGTGGCGCTATTGCTCCTATGTATATATATAGTGGGGGTCAGTAGTGGCTGCACTCAGGAGACGGATATACAGACCGCAAGGCCTGGAAGGAGGGCACCGGAGCATGTAAACTAGCAGCTACTTACTTATGAGTGCCGGATGATGTTCTCTCTCTCTCTCTCTCTCTATATATATATATATATATATACAGATGTAGCCAGGCTCGTCATAGCTACATCTGCTGCGCACGGGCACTCTCGGCGTGGCTAGGCGTTCCCACGCTGTTGCACTGATCTGCGTATTTAGCCACCCCATTCAAGGCGCGACTTCACCAGGATGAGCGTTGCTACATCTGTACATATACTGTACTTGGTCACAAAAAAGCCCATCAGCTCCTGTATACGCCAATGAGTCAGTGAGCACTACAGCTGCCATGAAAATTCTCCCTGCTCCCATGTTTAATTCCTAGAATGTCAATAATATCAACATATAGAACCATACTAGATAGACCAAAATATCATATGTACACTTTAGGTACAATGCTTGTAGTAGTGCACTCAAATATGTTCTAAATAAAATTGCTCATTCCCAGGGATTCATTCAATCCTTTAGGATTGAGTGTATTCAGGATCAGAATCCATCTCGTCTCCAGCTGTAGCAAGCGTTTAGCCCTATCTCCCCCCTTCATTGTGAGGGGGACCTGGTCTATAATACAATAACGTAACGTAGCCAGGCTATGTTTGGCTAGGGTGAAATGTCTCGCTACTGTGACCAAGTTAGGGATATTGTTTATGAAATAGAGTTTATTGGAGCATAACCTGTCTAGCTAATGTATAACATGGATAAACACGCAATATTTATATTGGGTATTAACCAGACTGCAATTTTGTACATTATCATCTAGAATTATGGGTTTGCGGTATTAGCAAGCCTGGGTTCTGGATTTACAGCACTGTGCATTAGTTTTTAATATTTTTCTATTCTGTCAATCTTTTAAGCACTAGTAGTGTTGAGTATCCCTCCACTGTACATATTGTAACACATTTATTGCTCAGGTTAACATTGGTTTAGCCTGTCGTATTGTACACATGTACTGTATTTTATGCACTGACGTGTTGTTATTGTTGACAGGCGTATACTGGCAACAATCCCCCCGCCTCCTGTGTGACGGCCCGGTGAGCAGGTATCCGGTCATGTGACCGCATCCGAGACCGGAAGCCCAGATCCCGGAAGCTGAACGGAGGCGCGGCAAGGACGGCTGGTGAATCGCTGGGTAAGGTATTTAAACTGTCACTGTTAGTGTTTATTTGATCACTGTGTGTGTCCTGATGACGGGGCTACGAGCCCCGAAACGTTGATAAAGCAACGCTTGTTTCACCTGTTACCCCTCTCCTGAGTGCCGCCGTACTTTTCCTTCTATATATATATATATATATATATATGGAGGAATTGGTGAAAATAAGCGCCCAAGAGTGTTAATTATAAAACAAGGTGAGTATAATGAAGGTATCAATGGTGGGTATATTAAAACCAGTTATAAAACTTATCTGAAAAAACAGAGAAGCTGGATTCAGGCGATGCTCCTTTGCTGCTTAATACATGTTAAAAAGAAGAAGAACGGACATAGTGTGTACTGTTTTTTTGTACAATATCAAGATATATCACTGGCTATGTAACGTTTAGGCTTAATTAGGGAAATAGCATATTCCCAAGTATGCAATCAATATATAGCCTAGGCAGTGTATATATAAAAAGATAAAGTATTTAATACACAAAAATGACATAAAAGTACATAAAAATACATAAAAACATGAAATGGCTGTATATCATGCGTACAGGATAAAAGATTATATCGAGCTTATCTGTCCATAAATAACTGGAATGCATGCGTACAGAATTCAAGATGATAAATGGCTTATCTGTCCATTAGAGGAAATGTCAGCAGTAGTGAAGAGATATATCTCCAACCAGAAATCTGTGGTGAAGGCTTTATGAATCCAAGATCGCGATCTTGGATTCATAAAGCCTTCACCACAGATTTCTGGTTGGAGATATATCTCTTCACAATTCTGATTGTGATCACCTGATTGTAAAATCCTCACATCAACTGAAATATGTGTTTATATAAGATTGTTATATCATTTTACTGAATTTTTAGTAATTTGTACCAAAGACGAATGTTTAGGTTGTAAATGTCGTCGGTTTGTGTATGAATAAAAACTTTTAAACATAGTTATTCTAAAGGCGTATTGGCTCCCACTAGAACCTTTTTCCTTTTCATATATATATATATATATATATATTAGTGATGAGCGGGTTCGGATCCTCGGGATCCGAACCCGCCCGAACTTCACCTTTTTTTTCACGGGTCCGAGCGAATCGGATCCTCCCGCCTTGCTCGGTTAACCCGAGCGCACCCGAACGTCATCATCCCGCTGTCGGATTCTCGTGAGATTCGGATTCTATATAAGGAGCCGCGCGTCGCCGCCATTTTCACACGTGCATTGAGATTGATAGGGAGAGGACGTGGCTGGCGTCCTCTCCGTTATAGTAGAAGAAAAGAGTAAAGAGACTGAGTGACTTATAATTGTGGGGAGGATTGGGGACGGGGAGCAGCTGTTGGAGTACAGTGCAGGGTTTTGATTATACCACCAGTGAGTTTAATCCTTTGTTTCTCTGCCTGAAAAAAACGCTCCACCATATCTGTGCTCACTCAGTGTGCTGCACTGCTGCATGATATATCTGTGCTGAGTGCACTGCTCAGTGCTCACACTGCCTAATTGTGGGGACTGGGGAGCAGTTATAGCAGGAGTAAAGTGCACAGTTTTGCTGACAGTGACCACCAGTCCAGTATACGTTTGTCTGCCTGAAAAACACTCCTGTGGTGGCTTTTTTTTCCTTCATACTAGTTTAGCAGTCTGCTGACAGTGTCCACCAGGTCCGTTATTATTATACAGTATATTTATTATATCTATTAGCAGTACGGTAGGCCATGGCTGTACCTACCTCTGTGTCGTCAGTGCACTCGTCGTCCATAAGTAATATAATACTATACTATCCATCCATCTACATTGTATACCTGTGGTGGCTTTTTTTTTCTTCATACTAGTTTAGCAGTCTGCTGACAGTGTCCACCAGGTCCGTTGTTATTATTATACAGTATATTTTATATATATATATATATATATATATATATATATATATATATAGCAGTACGGTAGGCCACGGCTGTACCTACCTCTGTGTCGTCAGTGCACTCGTCGTCCATAAGTAATATAATACTATACTATCCATCCATCTACATTGTATACCTGTGGTGGCTTTTTTTTTCTTCATACTAGTTTAGCAGTCTGCTGACAGTGTCCACCAGGTCCGTTATTATTATACAGTATATTATATATATATATATAGCAGTACGGTAGGCCACGGCTGTACCTACCTCTGTGTCGTCAGTGCACTCGTCGTCCATAAGTAATATAATACTATACTATCCATCCATCTACATTGTATACCTGTGGTGGCTTTTTTTTTCTTCAAACTAGTTTAGCAGTCTGCTGACAGTGTCCACCAGGTCCGTTATTATTATACAGTATATTATATATATATATATATATATATAGCAGTACGGTAGGCCACGGCTGTACCTACCTCTGTGTCGTCAGTGCACTCATCGTCCATAAGTAATATAATACTATACTATCCATCCATCTACATTGTATACCTGTGGTGGCTTTTTTTTTCTTCATACTAGTTTAGCAGTCTGCTGACAGTGTCCAACAGGTTCGTTATTATTATACAGTATATTATATATATATATATAAAGCAGTACGGTAGGCCACGGCTGTACCTACCTCTGTGTCGTCAGTGCACTCGTCGTCCATAAGTAATATAATACTATACTATCCATCCATCTACATTGTATACCTGTGGTGGCTTTTTTTTTTCTTCATACTAGTTTAGCAGTCTGCTGACAGTGTCCACCAGGTCCGTTATTATTATACAGTATATTATATATATATATAGCAGTACGGTAGGCCACGGCTGTACCTACCTCTGTGTCGTCAGTGCACTCGTCATCCATAAGTAATATAAGACTATACTATCCATCCATCTACATTGTATACCTGTGGTGGCTTTTTTTTTCTTCATACTAGTTTAGCAGTCTGCTGATAGTGTCCACCAGGTCCGTTGTTATTATTATACAGTATATTATATATATATATATATATAGCAGTACGGTAGGCCACGGCTGTACCTACCTCTGTGTCGTCAGTGCACTCGTCGTCCATAAGTAATATAATACTATACTATCCATCCATCTACATTGTATACCTGTGGTGGCTTTTTTTTTCTTCATACTAGTTTAGCAGTCTGCTGACAGTGTCCACCAGGTCCGTTATTATTATACAGTATATTTATTATATCTATTAGCAGTACGGTAGGCCACGGCTGTACCTACCTCTGTGTCGTCAGTGCACTCGTCGTCCATAAGTAATATAATACTATACTATCCATCCATCGACATTGTATACCTGTGGTGGCTTTTTTTTCCTTCATACTAGTTTAGCAGTCTGCTGACAGTGTCCACCAGGTCCGTTATTATATTATACAGTATATTATATATATATAGCAGTACGGTAGGCCACGGCTGTACCTACCTCTGTGTTGTCAGTCGTCCTTCATAAGTAATATAATACTATACTATCCATCCATCTACATTGTATACCTGTGGTGGCTTTTAGTTGTGCGCATTAAAATATGGAGAACAAAAATGTGGAGGTTAAAAAAATAGGGAAAGATCAAGATCCACTTCCACCTCGTACTGAAGCTGCTGCCACTAGTCATGGCCGAGACGATGAAATGCCATCAACGTCGTCTGCCAAGGCCGATGCCCAATGTCATAGTACAGAGCATGTAAAATCCAAAACACAAAAGATCAGTAAAATGACCAAAAAATCAAAATTAAAAGCGTCTGAGGAGAAGCGTAAACTTGCCAATATGCCATTTACGACACGGAGTGGCAAGGAACGGCTGAGGCCCTGGCCTATGTTCATGGCTAGTGGTTCAGCTTCACATGAGGATGGAAGCACTCATCCTCTCGCTAGAAAAAAGAAAAGACTTAAGCTGGCAAAAGCACAGTACAGAACTGTGCGTTCTTCGAAATCACAAATCCCAAAGTAGAGTCCAATTGTGTCGGTTGCGATGCCTGACCTTCCCAACACTGGACGGGAAGAGCTTGCGCCTTCCACCATTTGCACGCCCCCTGCAAGTGCTGAAAGGAGCACCCGCAGTCCAGTTCCTGATAGTCAAATTGAAGATGTCAGTGTTGAAGTACACCAGGATGAGGATATGGGTGTTGCTGGCGCTGGGGAGGAAATTGACAAGGAGGATTCTGATGGTGAGGTGGTTTGTTTAAGTCAGGCACCCGGGGAGACACCTGTTGTCCGTGGGAGGAATATGGCCATTGACATGCCTGGTCAAAATACAAAAAAAATCAGCTCTTCAGTGTGGAATTATTTCAACAGAAATGCGGACAACTGGTGTCAAGCCGTGTGTTGCCTTTGTCAAGCTGTAATAAGTAGGGGTAAGGACGTTAACCACCTCGGAACATCCTCCCTTATACGTCACCTGCAGCGCATTCATAATAAGTCAGTGACAAGTTCAAAAACTTTGGGCGACAGCGGAAGCAGTCCACTGACCAGTAAATCCCTTCCTCTTGTAACCAAGCTCGCGCAAACCACACCACCAACTCCCTCAGTGTCAATTTCCTCCTTACCCAGGAAAGCCAATAGTCCTGCAGGCCATGTCACTGGCAAGTCTGACGAGTCCTCTCCTGCCTGGGATTCCTCCGATGCATCCTTGAGTGTAACGCCTACTGCTGCTGGCGCTGCTGTTGTTGCTGCTGGGAGTCGATCGTCATCCCAGAGGGGAAGTCGGAAGACCACTTGTACTACTTCCAGTAAGCAATTGACTGTCCAACAGTCCTTTGCGAGGAAGATGAAATATCACAGCAGTCATCCTGTTGCAAAGCGGATAACTCAGGCCTTGACAACTATGTTGGTGTTAGACGTGCGTCCAGTATCCGCCATTAGTTCACGGGGAACTAGACAATTGCTTGAGGTAGTGTGCCCCCGTTACCAAATACCATCTAGGTTCCACTTCTCTAGGCAGGCGATACCGAGAATGTACACGGACGTCAGAAAAAGACTCACCAGTGTCCTAAAAAATGCAGTTGTACCCAATGTCCACTTAACCACGGACATGTGGACAAGTGGAGCAGGGCAGACTCAGGACTACATGACTGTGACAGCCCACTGGGTAGATGTATTGCCTCCCGCTGCAAGAACAGCAGCGGCGGCACCAGTAGCAGCATCTCGCAAACGCCAACTCGTTCCTAGGCAGGCTACGCTTTGTATCACCGCTTTCCAGAATACGCACACAGCTGAAAACCTCTTACGGCAACTGAGGAAGATCATCGCAGAATGGCTTACCCCAATTGGACTCTCCTGGGGATTTGTGGCATCGGACAACGCCAGCAATATTGTGCGTGCATTACATCTGGGCAAATTCCAGCACGTCCCATGTTTTGCACATACCTTGAATTTGGTGGTGCAAAATTATTTAAAAAACGACAGGGGCATGCAAGAGATGCTGTCGGTGGCCAGAAGAATTGCGGGCCACTTTCGGCGTACAGGCACCGCGTACAGAAGACTGGAGCACCACCAAAAACACCTGAACCTGCCCTGCCATCATCTGAAGCAAGAGGTGGTAACGAGGTGGAATTCAACCATCTATATGCTTCAGAGGATGGAGGAGCAGCAAAAGGCCATTCAAGCCTGTACATCTGCCCACGATATAGGCAAAGGAGGTGGAATGCACCTGTCTCAAGCGCAGTGGAGAATGATTTCAACGTTGTGCAAGGTTCTGCAACCTTTTGAACTTGCCACACGTGAAGTCAGTTCAGACACGGCCAGCCTGAGTCAGGTCATTCCCCTCATCAGGCTTTTGCAGAAGAAGCTGGAGGCATTGAAGGAGGAGCTAAAACAGAGCGATTCCGCTAGGCATGTGGGACTTGTGGATGGAGCCCTTCATTCGCTTGACCAGGATTCACGTGTGGTCAATCTGTTGAAATCAGAGCACTACATTTTGGCCACCGTGCTCGATCCTAGATTTAAAACCTACCTTGGATCTCTCTTTCCGGCAGACACAAGTCTGCAGAGGTTCAAAGACCTGCTGGTGAGAAAATTGTCAAGTCAAGCGGAACGCGACCCGTCAACATCTCCTCCTTCACATTCTCCCGCAACTGGGGGTGCGAGGAAAAGGCTACGAATTCCGAGCCCACCCGCTGGCGGTGATGCAGGGCAGTCTGGAGCGACTGCTGATGCTGACATCTGGTCCGGACTGATGGACCTGCCAACGATTACTGACATGTCGTCTACTGTCACTGCATATGATTCTCTCACCATTGAAAGAATGGTGGAGGATTATATGAGTGACCGCATCCAAGTAGGCACGTCAGACAGTCCGTACGTATACTGGCAGGAAAAAGAGGCAATTTGGAGGCCCTTGCACAAACTGGCTTTATTCTACCTAAGTTGCCCTCCCTCCAGTGTGTACTCCGAAAGAGTGTTTAGTGCAGCCGCTCACCTTGTCAGCAATCGGCGTACGAGGTTACTTCCAGAAAATGTGGAGAAGATGATGTTCATTAAAATGAATTATAATCAATTCCTCCATGGAGACATTCACCAGCAGCAATTGCCTCCAGAAAGTACACGGGGACCTGAGATGGTGGATTCCAGTGGGGACGAATTAATAATCTGTGAGGAGGGGGATGTACACAGTGAAAGGGGTGAGGAATCGGACGATGATGATGAGGTGGACATCTTGCCTCCGTAGAGCCAGTTTGTGCAAGGAGAGATTGATTGCTTCTTTTTTGGTGGGGGCCCAAACCAACCAGTCATTTCAGTCACAGTCGTGTGGCAGACCCTGTCGCTGAAATGATGGGTTCGTTAAAGTGTGCATGTCCTGTTTTTACAACATAAGGGTGGGTGGGAGGGCCCAAGGACAATTCCATCTTGCACCTCTTTTTTCTTTCATTTTTCTTTGC
This sequence comes from Pseudophryne corroboree, assembly GCF_028390025.1. NCBI lineage: Eukaryota > Metazoa > Chordata > Amphibia > Anura > Myobatrachidae > Pseudophryne > Pseudophryne corroboree. The sequence goes on along the minus strand of NC_086450.1, from coordinate 361,668,928 downwards.
GTCATGTGCTGTTTGGGGAGTATTTTTTGGAAGGGCCATCCTGCGTGACACTGCAGTGCCACTCCTAGATGGGCCAGGTGTTTGTGTCGGCCACTAGGGTCGCTTAGCTTAGTCACACAGCTACCTCACTGCGCCTCTTTTTTTCTTTGCGTCATGTGCTGTTTGGGGAGTATTTTTTTGAAGGGCCACCCTGCGTGACACTGCAGTGCCACTCCTAGATGGGCCAGGTGTTTGTGTCGGCCACTAGGGTCGCTTAGCTTAGTCACACAGCTACCTCATTGCGCCTCTTTTTTTCTTTGCGTCATGTGCTGTTTGGGGAGTATTTTTTTGAAGGGCCACCCTGCGTGCCACTGCAGTGCCACTCCTAGATGGGCCAGGTGTTTGTGTCGGCCACTAGGGTCGCTTAGCTTAGTCACACAGCTATCTCATTGCGCCTCTTTTTTTCTTTGCGTCATGTGCTGTTTGGGGAGTATTTTTTTGAAGGGCCATCCTGCGTGACACTGCAGTGCCACTCCTAGATGGGCCAGGTGTTTGTGTCAGCCACTAGGGTCGCTTAGCTTAGTCACACAGCTACCTCATTGCGCCTCTTTTTTTCTTTGCGTCATGTGCTGTTTGGGGAGTATTTTTTTTAAGGGCCATCCTGCGTGACACTGCAGTGCCACTCCTAGATGGGCCAGGTGTTTGTGTCAGCCACTAGGGTCGCTTAGCTTAGTCACACAGCTACCTCATTGCGCCTCTTTTTTCTTTGCATCATGTGCTGTTTGGGGAGTATTTTTTTGAAGGGCCATCCTGCGTGACACTGCAGTGCCACTCCTAGATGGGCCAGGTGTTTGTGTCGGCCACTAGGGTCGGTTAGCTTAGCCATCCAGCGACCTCGGTGCAAATTTTAGGACTAAAAATAATATTGTGAGGTGTGAGGTGTTCAGAATAGACTGAAAATGAGTGGAAATTATGGTTATTGAGGTTAATAATACTATGGGATCAAAATGACCCCCAAATTCTATGATTTAAGCTGTTTTTTAGGGTTTTTTGAAAAAAACATCCGAATCCAAAACACACCCGAATCCGACAAAAAAAATTCGGTGAGGTTTTGCCAAAACGCGTCCGAACCCAAAACACGGCCACGGAACCGAACCCAAAACCAAAACACAAAACCCGAAAAATTTCAGGTGCACATCACTATATATATTATATATATACAGTATGTTTAAGATTGAAATTTTAGTGAAGGAGAAAATTATAGTAAATTCCTTACATGTGCCTCTGAGTTTGAAAGTGGGAACAACATAAGCAGCAGCAATGAGAGCTTGGAATGTACATGAGGGGCAGATGGAGGCTGAGATCACAGCAGCAGCTGTGTGGAAACACAGCAATGACAGATGTGCTCTCTGGGTGTTTGAAAAGAGGGTGGAACCAACACTCTAGGGGCATGGCTTAATCGTGGGTCTCAAAAGGCAGCCCCATTACATGAACAAAAGAATTTGGTCTTTCAGGGGGGTTTCTGTGTGCTCAGTAACCCCCCTGCGTGCACCACTGATATTGTTTGTTTTAGCCTGTCGCTCTATCTACTGTTTTTTTTACCATGCACTTCCAAATGCTATACACTGCTCTCTATATTTAGCCAAACCACCGCCACATGATCCTTTCCTGTGTGTGTTATCTATATTTTTCTCCGTGTTGGGTATGAAATGCCGGTGGCTGGGGATGTCGCCGGTCACATGACCGCCCGGAGCATCCCAACAGTGATAATTCCGAGACCGGACGGGGGTAAGTATTTTACCTCTCTCCCCTCGCCTAGCCATAACTCTCGGGGTGTCAGCTAGGGCTTACCCTCCAGGGGTGTTGGCAACGGCTATACCACCCCCCCCCCACCTCGAGCCTAACCCTAAAAACCCCCCTAGTGAATAACCCAAACCCTCCCCCTCCTTGGGTCCTAGCCCCCACCCCATTACTCACCTTCGGGATGTCGACTGTCGGTGTCCCAGCACCGGTCTCCTGAGAGGAGTTGGGATTCTGGCGTCAGTCACATGAACGCCGTCATCCCGACCGCCATGATGCGAAATGCATCCCTTTTTTCCCTGTAACCCCCACTGTATGCTATACCTCTACTATCTGTGTCACGCTCAGCTTGAGATGAGGATCTGAAGACTGACAATTGACTAAAGGAAGCAGCTTTCGGCAAAGGAAGGAAATGAGATGGCTGAATGTAGTTCTTACTCATGTATTGAACGAGAACGATACACTGAAGAAAGATTAAATCAGCTTTACTGAGCCCTCAATCACACAAATCGACTAGGAGATAAGACTGAGTGAATTCTGAAAGAAAAAATGTTCGTGACTTGTAAACGATGCTGAAGAATACTGAATGAAGAGCTGACTTGTGATTTGTAAACGATGCTGAAGAACACAGAATGAAGAGATGACTTGAAGAACGATGTTGAAGAGAAGATAGCTGTGAGCACCGTCAGCAAACGGAGACCCTCTACCAGATAGAGGACCCAGCGGTTAAACCGCAAGAGCAGGTGGACTGGGAGCAAAGGACTGCAATAACAGAACTGACCACCGGTTGGCCTCCACAGAACCAGGTTACCAGGGGTTAACCTGGGAGCACGGAGCTTGAGCACCTTACAGCAGCAAGTAACTTGAAGCACTGGCACCATGACTAAGCATCAATTCCTTTTCATAAGGGAAGACTGCACCGGATTGGCTGGATGCAAACTGGGATACCTATTGGCTTGGCTTGGTATCCAACATGCTGGCTCCCTGCACAGAGGACACATGTGGAACCAGCACACAGCCACTACCTCAGGCCTCAGCCTCCCAGACGCTGCACTGCAGTAACAGAACACTTGGAAACAGACACCTCCGGCTGCCATGCTCCACTCCCCAGGAGCCGGACCCTGGCCTCCAGACACCCGGCAGCCGCACCGGAGGACCTCGCTGCCGCAGCTCCTATCCACCGCAGCCACACCAGCCGGCTAACAGGAAGGCCGCAGGGACCAGAACCGGAGGTAAGACTCCGGATGCTGACAATCTTCAGGGTGTAAATCATTAGGTCGACCCTAAAAAGAACATGGGCCCTCATTCCGAGTTGTTCGCTCGCTAGCTGCTTTTAGCAGCATTGCACACGCTAAGCCGCCGCCCTCTGGGAGTGAATCTTAGCTTAGCACAATTGTGAATAGAAATTTCTTAGAATTTTCTGAGTAGCTCCAGACTTACTCTGCCACTGCGATCAGTTCAGTCAGTTTCGTTCCTGGTTTGACGTCACAAACACACCCAGCGTTCGCCCAGACACTCCCGCATTTTTCCCAGAAACGCCAGCGTTTTTTCGCACACTCCCAGAAAACGGCCAGTTTCCGCCCAGAAACACCCACTTCCTGTCAATCACAGTACGATCACCAGAACGATGAAAATTACTCGTTATGCCGTGAGTAAAATACCTAACTTTTGTGTAAAATAACTAAGCGCATGCGCTCTGCGAACCTTGCGCATGCGCATTAAGCGACTAATCGCAATATAGCGAAAATCGGCAACGAGCGAAGAACTCGGAATGACCACCACGGGCAGTAGGTCAACATGAAAAAGGTTGACACAGAAAAAGGTCAACATGAGTTTTTTTTCTTTTTTATATTGTTTACTGATTAAAATGACCGTAAACCCCAATTAGTGCACCACATTTGCTCGCCATGCTTCGGACAGGTCACTAATACCAATCGTAGTCCACGTGGATGGTAAAGCATGAAAAAGCTAAAATGTAAAAATAATTTAATTATAAATAAGTGTGGAAAACGCATGTTGACCTTTTCCTGTGTTGACCTTAGACATGTCGACCTTTAGTCAATATTGACCTTTTAACCTTTAAACTACGTCGACCTAATGCATGTCGACCAATAGTGGTCAACTTACTGACTGTCGACCTTAGTGTGGTTGAACTAACAACCACATACCCTATTTGCATACCCTGCCAGCAGCAACTTACGAGATGGCTGCCTTGGATGGTTTATCTGTGGTCAAGATGTACCTCATATGGATCTATCCATACAGGGCATATCATACTACTGCAGTTTTCCCATATATGCCTTGGGTCCTTGTATGGCTTATATCACACAGTGTAACTTTCATGGTGCGCCCAACATGGCTGCCTCACCTGGTGTGCATGTGGATGGGATGAAAAATACATGGACCCAGGGCTTAAAGTGGTCCTGGAGAGGTGGTGGAACTAATTTTCCCCCGCCAACTCCCCCGTCTCATTAGGTGTCAGGGCCGGTGATAGTGCGTCTGCCACCCCCCTGCAACCTATAAATTTGTGCACTACCTCCCATACGTTTTAAAGGAATAGTGCGTACCAGAGGCACACACCACAAAAAAATGGGGTGTGGTCTCACAAGGAAGGGGTATGGCCATACCAAGACACTAGCAGTAGTGTTGCTAGTTTAACAGTAAAGCACTGATAAACTTTTTAACAGCTCATAGTCCCTGAGAACTCATACACTTTCATTCACATTATACTCTCTAAGTCCTTGTACACATACTGGCACATCACTGATTCCCTGCACACTCACTGACAGTTCCTACTCACTGAGCCCCTATGCACTCACTGACAGCACCCAGAGTCGTCTTAACAGCAGTGTAGGCCCCTGGGCACAGCAATGCACTGGGGCCCCTACCCACCCATCAGCGGTAGGGGTGGGGGTGCTATCAGCGGCAGCTTTGATGTCCCGCGGGGGGTAGGGGGGTTCTATCTTTCGCTCAGCATGTAGGACCTGGAGAAATAATTTCTGCTAATTACTCCTTTACTGCACAAATAGGGCGGGAAGGAGAACGCTAAACTGTAGAAGGGGACATTGTGATGAATGAAGGGGCCCTGGTACATGACTTCCAGGGTGGTAGGGGGTGTTTAATACACAGGGGAGGGGTGGATAGTGGAGTGGGCTTAATATTCATAATTTTCCGGGGGTCAGGGCAGCTTGCTTTACTGCAGATATCTCCAGTTCCTGGAAATAGATTTCTTAGCTTTAATGGGATAAAAAAAAAACTAGAGAGTCCCACCTTTCAGGCGGTACTGGGGACTTGGGGTTCAGAGTGCAGGAGCCAGAGCAATCCACCAACAAAAATATAAAACTGCATATTAGGCGTGTGGAGCTGTAGCAGGGACCAGATGCTTGAAGGCTGATATCTCTGGTTCTCTAACTCTAAGTCAAAGTCAAACAGAACCCGAGATATCTGGCTGGCTGGGAAGAACAATTAACAGGCTTGGATGGCGACCACTGCTTTGAAGTTGGATATCTCCGGTTCCCCAGGGCCGATTTTTAAAACTCTGGTACCCCTGGAAAGAGGGGACCCTCAGCTATCAGCCTAGGGCCCTTTTTCTCCTGGGGCCCTTGGGCAAGAGCCCATTGAGCCCATACGAAAAGACGGCCCTGACAGCACCTCCACATTGAGCTCTAGCATACAGCACGTTGCAGCAGCACAGTATGTGTTACTCACAGGGTCTGGCTCTGACTGCTGTGTGACAGCCTGACAGGTGATATAGAGCTGAGAAAGCACTCCCAGGATAACGCCTGCAAGGGACATGCTTCTTCCAGAGACTCTGCTTCCCCAGCTCTGAGCCCGGGCTATAAGAAAACTACAAATCCTGGAGCACAGAGTGAGCTGTGGGCGCCACTCGGGACGGCTCCCTTCTCTGGCCGGCTGGGTGCCTCTCTAAATGCCTGTATATATGTGGCTGGTGTGGCCGTCCTTGGTGGCACCTGCAGCTCACCTCATGCCTGGCTTCTGCTCCACCACAGCTGTACTGCTGCTGCTTGCAGGATCAGTAGGTGGGCGGGACTGGGTAGTAGTAAGAAAGTGTGCTGAGTCTCATTAATCAGGCAACCAGAACTGCCTGTACTTGGTTGCTGCGGCTGGGTAATGTGGACCCACCAATTACATGCAGTTCCGCACCATTCCAGCCCACTTTAACCCCTGCATGGACCTGACAGTTATGCTGGGACCGTACTTATAGTGGTAGGATGCTGCAAATGATGAACAATTAATATACATCGCTTCACTTTTTCCACATTTTGTTATGTCACTCCTTATTCCAAAATTGAATAAATCAATTTTTCCCTAAAAATTCTAAACACAAATCTCCATAGTGACAACGTGAAAAAAGTTTTTTTGAGATTTTTACAAATTTATTAAAAATAAAAAACTAAGAAATCACATGTACATAAGTATTCACAGCCTTTGCTAAGTACTCTGTTGATGCACCTTTGGCAGCAATTACAATGTTAAGTCTTTTTGAATATCATGCCACAAGCTTGTCACACCTATCTTTGGGCAGTTTCGCCCATTCCTCTTTGCAGCACCTCTCAAGCTCCATCAGGTTGGATGGTAAGCATCGGTGCACAGCCATTTTCAGATCTCTCCAGAGATGTTCAATCGGATTCAAGTCTGGGCTCTGGCTGGGCCACTCAAGGACATTCACATAATTGTCCTGACGCCACTCCTTTGATATCTTGGTTGTGTGCTTAGAGTCGTTGTCCTGCTGAAAGATGAACCGTCGCCCCAGTCTGAGGTCAAGTGCGCTCTGGAGCAGGTCTTCATCTAGGATGTCTCTGTACATTGCTGCATTCACCTTTCCCTCTATCTTGACTAGTCTCCCAGTTCCTGCCGCTGAAAAACATCCCCACAGCATGATGCTGCCACCACCATGCTTCACTGTAGGGATGGTATTGGCCTGGTGATGAGCGGTGCCTGGTTTCCTCCAAACACGCCAAAGAGTTCAATCATTGTCTCATCAGACCAGAGAATTTTGTTTCTCATGGTCTGAGAGTCCTTCAGGTGCATTTTGGTAAACTCCAGGCGGGCTGCCATGTGCTTTTTACTAAGGAGTGGCTTCCGTCTGGCCACTCTACCATACAGGCCTGATTGGTGGATTGCTGCAGAGATGTTTGTTCTTCTGGAAGGTTCTCCTCTTTCCACAGAGAAAAGATGTAGCTCTGACAGAGTGACCATCAGGTTCTTGGTCACCTTCCTGACTAGGGCCCTTCTCCCCCGATCACTCGGTTTAACGGCCGGCCGGCTCTAGGAAGAGTCCTGGTGGTTCCAAACTTCTTCCATTTACGGATGATGGAGGCCACTGTGCTCATTGGGACCTTCAAAGCAGCAGATATTTTTCTGTACCCTTCCCCAGATTTGTGCCTCGAGACAAACCTGTCTCGGAGATCTACAGACAATTCCTTTGACTTCATGCTTGGTTTGTGCTCAGACATGCACTGTCACGTGTGGAACCTTATATAGACAGGTGTGTACCTTTCCAAATCATGTCCAATCAACTGAATTTACCAGGACTCCAATTAAGCTGTAGGAACATCTCAAGGATGATTAGTGGAAACAGGATGCACCTTAGCTCATTTTTGAGCTTCATGGCAAAGGCTGTGAATATTTATGTACATGTGATTTCTTCATTTTTTATTAATTAATAAATTTGCAAAAATCTCAAAAAAACTTTTTCACATTGTCATCATGGGGTATTGTGTTTAGAATTTTTAGGGAAAAATGAATTTATTCCATTTTGGAATAGGGCTGTAACATAACAAAATGTGGAAAAAGTGAAGCGCTGTGAATACTTTCCGGATACACTGTAAAAAATCATCTGTTAATAAATGTGTTTTTGAGTCACTGGAACCCAACATCATCCGAGATCGATTTTCATCTATTTATAATCAATGAAAGTCGACCTTTAGTAAATAAAGCCTTAGGACGCAATTCTGGCTACATGCCTACAATACTCCCCCATGGTGGTTCTCTTCCGTGTATCCTGCCTAGCCACTGCTCAATTTGAACCCAGAAAGTACCATTTCAAATACTGAGCAAAGCGGGCAAGATGTGTCCACCTCAGAATCACCAGGAGATACGCAAACATATGTACATGTTATGCACACCAGTGCCTGCAGGAAAGTACTAGTGTCAGAACTGTTATGCACTCCAGTGTCTGCAGGAATGTACTGGTGTTTGAACTGTTATGCAAAACAAATGGACTCACAGACAAACTGGGGAATAAGACATAACGTACACAGAAGGTGATAGGGTAACAAAATACACACACAGTGAACAGAGAAGCCCAGAGGCTAAGGAACTGGGTATCTCCCTTGTATTAGAACTGCTCAGATGTAAAAAGCAAGATGTTGTGTTTTAATACGTAGAGAACCCGAAATGCTGTTGCTAAGGGCAACAGCAAAACCCTAAAGGGTTACCAACGGGTGTGGCAGTAAACTCCTTGGTCAGAGATGGAATGATAGACACAAGGAGAGCCTCCACAATCCTGATTCTCACTTGCAGTGCACAGGTTTAAGCTTACTGCCACTAAACTGACCCCTGACACCTAGCACAGTGAGACAGGATTAGACAGGCAAGTGTTAGAATACAGCCGCAAACTTGCTAAGTTCACAGAGTAATAACAGAACCCCAGCAAGCTAAACGACTGACTCCAGTCTTACTGCTAGGTCTGGATTGGCAGAGTGTAATACCAAATCCCCAGGCCTATTTGCAGTAAGCAACAAACAAATACAAAGCTACACAGTACTGGCTAACTTTCATGAACTGACTAACCAACAGAGATTCAGCAGCATCTGCTTACCCTGAAAAGAGGCCTTATAAAGCAGGTGCTGTCCACGCCCCACTCAGACCTCACAGACTGTGAGCACAAAAACCAGCACCGGATCCCCTGCCGTGCACAGAGCCTATAACCACTGCACAGCAAAAGACCCGAACCGGAGTATCAGCTGCGCTCAGGTTACTCCACTAGCACTTGTCTCCCGGTTGCCATGACGACGTGGCAGCACAGGGCAGGAGACCCTAACAGTACCCCCCCTCTGACGAGGGGTCAAAGAACCCCTACCACCGGGTTTATCGGGGAACTGCGAGAAGAAAGAGCGTATCAGTCTGGGGGCATGAAGATCACAACTGCGCACCCACGACCGCTCCTCCGGGCCATACCCCTTCCAGTGCACCAAAAATGACAGCCGACCCCGAACCACCTTGGAGTCAAGAATCCTTTCAACAACAAACTCCCTCTGGCCACGTATCAGAAGAGGGGAAGGTCTTCCACTGGAAGAAGGATTACTAATCGCCCGTTTTAAAAGGGAACAATGAAATGTTTTATTGATACCCAAAGAACGGGGCAGATCTAACTGAAATGCCACCGGATTGATAACCCTGGTGATCTTATAAGGGCCGATGAACCGGGGCCCTAACTTATGAGATGGCTGTCTCAACTTCAAATTCTTGGTAGACAACCAGACGAAGTCTCCTAATTTGAAGCTGCAGGGTCTTTTCCGCTTATCAAAAACCCTTTTGGTCACTAATGACACAGACACAAGGGCTTTCTTCACTTTCCGCCAAATACCTCTAAGGACCGAAACCACAGAGGAACCACCAGGCGTGGAGTCCAGGGGGTCAAAAGAATTGGCCTTAGGATGATGCCCATACACACAAAGGAAGGGAGAGATCCCTGTAGCAGAGTGAGCCGCGTTGTTATAGGCAAACTCCGCCATGGACAGATGAGCAACCCAGTCAGTCTGACACTTGGAGACATAACACCTGAGGAACTGCTCCAAGGACTGGTTCACCCTTTCAGTCTGCCCATTAGACTGCGGATGGTAGCCTGACGACAAGCTGACAGAAATCTGGAGATCGGAACAAAATGCCCTCCAGAATTTGGCCACAAACTGGGATCCGCGGTCAGAGAACACATCAAGTGGCAACCCGTGGAGACGCACAACATGCAGCATAAATAATTCAGACAGGCGTCTGGCTGATGGCAGCCCAACCAGTGGAACGAAGTGCGCCATCTTCGAAAACCTGTCAACGACAACCCAGATGGCTGTCATCCCCGAGGATTTGGGCAAGTCCACCACAAAATCCATTGAAATGTGGGTCCATGGCTTAGATGGGATAGAGAGTGGATGTAATGGGCCAACAGGAACCCCTCTAGGAGTCTTATTTCGGGCACAGATGTCACATGCCCGAACCCACTGATCCACATCCTTAGCCACCGAGGGCCACCACACCGCCCTAGATAGCAACTCCCGAGTTCTGGCAATACCCGGGTGACCTGCCGACTTCTTGGCATGGAATTCCAGGAACACTCGCTGTCTTAACCTAGGAGGCACAAACAAAAGACCTACCAGAAGGTCTGGAGGAGCCTGCTCCTGTGCTCTAAGGACTAATGATAAGAGGTCCTGGGTAATGCCCACTTTAATACATGATGGGGAAACAATGGGCAACGGCTCCTCGGTGGTCTCCTGGATTGGAGCAAAACTCCGCGAGAGCGCATCAGCCTTGATGTTTTTTGACCCAGGGCGATATGTTATCAAAAAATTAAAGCGAGCAAAAAACAAAGCCCATCGTGCCTGCCTGGCATTGAGACGCTTCGCTGACTCTAAATATGCCAGATTCTTATGGTCAGTGAGAATTGAGACCACAAACTTAGCCCCCTCAAGCCAGTGTCTCCACTCCTCGAGTGCATCCTTAATAGCCAACAATTCCCGGTTACCCACGTCATAATTCATCTCGGCAGGCGAAAATTTACGGGAAAAGTAAGCACAGGGATGAAGGCGATTATCAGACACTCCCATCTGAGAAAGCACTGCCCCAATACCCATCTCAGAGGCATCCACCTCCACCACAAAAGGACGCTCTGGATCTGGGTGTCGCAGCACCTTGGCCGAAACAAATGCCCTTTTGAGACGGGCAAAAGCCGCTTTAGCCTCACAAGACCAGTGAGCAACATCCGCCCCTTTCTTAGTGAGTGCCACCAAGGGCGCCACTATAGACGAAAATCCAGCGATAAATCGTCTATAAAAATTCGCAAAGCCCAGGAAACGCTGAAGCGCCTTCAAACTAGTGGGCTGCACCCAATCCAGGACTGCCTGTACCTTGGAACCCTCCATTTGGAAACCTTCTGGGGAGATAATATATCCTAGAAATGCGATTTGCTGAACTTCAAATTCGCACTTCTCCAGCTTCGCCCCAAGCCGGTGGTCTCTGAGTTTCTGGAGGACTAAGCGTACATGCTTCCGATGTTCCTCCAGGGAATGGGAGAAGATTAGGATGTCATCTAAGTATACAACTAAGAATCTATCCAAATATTCCCTGAGCACATCATTCATGAAATCCTGGAAGACTGCCGGGGCATTACAGAGCCCAAAAGGCATCACCAAATATTCATAATGCCCTGAGTGGGTATTAAAGGCAGTCTTCCATTCATCCCCCTCTCTTATTCGGATTAGATTGTACGCACCGCGTAGGTCAATCTTAGAAAAAATGGTGGCAGTACGAAGCTGGTCAAACAAGACCGAAATGAGAGGCAGTGGGTATGAGTTTTTAATCGTGATACGGTTCAATTCCCTGAAGTCGATGCAGGGTCGCAACGAACCGTCCTTTTTACCCACGAAGAAGAACCCCGACCCAACTGGAGACTGTGAAGGTCTGATAAATCCCTTAGCCAAGTTCTCCTGAATGTACTCTGCCATAGCCTGAGTCTCAGGAAGTGACAGGGAGTACAACCTGCTCTTGGGAAGCTTAGCATTTGGCAACAAATCAATGGCACAGTCATAGGGGCGATGGGGAGGTAGTACCTCTGCAACTTTTTTGGAGAACACGTCCGCAAAATCTGCATAACACCCTGGCAATCCTGGCAAACTTAGCTGCGAGAGCCTGACTGGAAGGCTCAAGCAACTCCTGAAACAATCAGTACCCCAACTAAGAATCTCCCCAGAGACCCAGTCAAATTGAGGATTGTGGGCCCTTAACCAGGGTAACCCCAACACCAATGGGGCAAAAGTACAGACAGTCACATAAAAGGACAATTTTTCAGAGTGTGTGGCTCCAATAAACAAAGAAATCTGGCTAGTGCAAGAGGTAATTTTTCCTTGGGATAATGGTTCCCCGTTTAACCCACAAATCTCAATTTCCGATGCCAAGGGTACTAAGGGAACAGAGTGTTTTAGGGCGAATTGGCGGTCCATAAAAACCCCGTCGGCCCCACTGTCCACAAAGGCCTCAGTCTTGACAGTTTGACCGAGGATCTTCAAGGTCACCGGAATGATAAAAGTCTTCTTGGGAAATCCTGACTTCTGGCCTGACAGGATATTTCCCATCACCCTCAGGCCCTGAAGTTTTCCGGCTTTTCTGGGCATGATACTACCACATGACCTTTATTCCCACAGTACAAACACAACCCCTGCTGTCTCCTCCGCGTCTTCTCACGCGAGGAGAGGCGGGTAGCCCCAATCTGCATAGGCTCCTCAGAAAATTCCTCAGAGTCTGAGGTTCCCTTGGGAAGGAAGGAAATCTCAGTCTCCCTTTCAAGCCTACGCTCTCTCAGCCGTCTATCCACCCGGATGGATAACTGCATGAGCTGATCCAAGCTATCAGGCAAGGGATATTGTACCAGTTGGTCCTTTATCTGGTTAGAAAGACCTCTTCAGTACTGGTGTCTCAGGGCTGGGTCATTCCACTGGGTATCATGGGCCAACCTCCGAAACTCCGTACAGTAAACCTCAACTGGCCTTCGCCCTTGCTTAAGGATCGAAATCTGAGCCTCGGCTGAGGCCGTCTTGTCAGGGTCATCATACAACATGCCCAGTGCCGTAAAAAAAGCATCAACACTTTTAAGCGACGGACAGTCAGGCTGCAACCCATATGCCCAGACCTGTGGGTCTCCTTGTAGCAAGGAAATCACTATGCCCACCCGCTGAATCTCCGACCCAGAAGACTGAGGCCTAAGCCGGAAGTATAGCTTGCAGCTCTCCTTGAAACAAAAGAACTGCGAGCGATCTCCAGAAAAACGATCCGGGAGATTTACTTTCGGCTCCTTAACCCCTGCAGGTGCTGCTGCTGCGGGAGCTCCGCCAGCAGCCTGGGAGGTGTGCATTTTAATGGACAAATCATTAAATTGCCGAGTCAGGACCTGCACCTGATCGACCACCTGTTGCAACGTATTTTGAGGGGTATGCTCCATATTCCCACAAAATTTCAACAGGAGTATTGGGCTGCTGAATATGTTATGCACACCAGTGCCTGCAGGAAAGTACTAGTGTCAGAACTGTTATGCACTCCAGTGTCTGCAGGAATGTACTGGTGTTTGAACTGTTATGCAAAACAAATGGACTCACAGACAAACTGGGGAATAAGACATAACGTACACAGAAGGTGATAGGGTAACAAAATACACACACAGTGAACAGAGAAGCCCAGAGGCTAAGGAACTGGGTATCTCCCTTGTATTAGAACTGCTCAGATGTAAAAAGCAAGATGTTGTGTTTTAATACGTAGAGAACCCTAAATGCTGTTGCTAAGGGCAACAGCAAAACCCTAAAGGGTTACCAACGGGTGTGGCAGTAAACTCCTTGGTCAGAGATGGAATGATAGACACAAGGAGAGCCTCCACAATCCTGATTCTCACTTGCAGTGCACAGGTTTAAGCTTACTGCCACTAAACTGACCCCTGACACCTAGCACAGTGAGACAGGATTAGACAGGCAAGTGTTAGAATACAGCCGCAAACTTGCTAAGTTCACAGAGTAATAACAGAACCCCAGCAAGCTAAACGACTGACTCCAGTCTTACTGCTAGGTCTGGATTGGCAGAGTGTAATACCAAATCCCCAGGCCTATTTGCAGTAAGCAACAAACAAATACAAAGCTACACAGTACTGGCTAACTTTCATGAACTGACTAACCAACAGAGATTCAGCAGCATCTGCTTACCCTGAAAAGAGGCCTTATAAAGCAGGTGCTGTCCACGCCCCACTCAGACCTCACAGACTGTGAGCACAAAAACCAGCACCGGATCCCCTGCCGTGCACAGAGCCTATAACCACTGCACAGCAAAAGACCCGAACCGGAGTATCAGCTGCGCTCAGGTTACTCCACTAGCACTTGTCTCCCGGTTGCCATGACGACGTGGCAGCACAGGGCAGGAGACCCTAACAGTACATTCATTACAGCGCAGGCAGCTTGGTAAAAGTCGCTAGATGCAGCCACATAAGGAGCTGCCTTGTGAATCATTCCCTGTGTCTGCTTAACAGTAGTCACATACACTTTCCCCAAACACACCAACAATTATTATTCTCCTATCTTATGTATCATGTTTTCTCTGCACCTGTGTAAACATCTATGTATGGCCATATTACCTTATGATTGATAATATTGTACTGTATGTAAAATATTTATTTCATGATCCCCATAATGTACAGCTGTGAATAATAATAATAATAATAATAAATTGTATCAATATAAAGTATATTGCATAAAATACTGATTACAATAGCATTAATTAATCCTGAAATATACTAGTATTTAACCTTACTGTGAAATGCTGGGAGGTGGGGGGCAGACAAAATAGAATTAAATTAAGCTTAGAGCTTGAGCTAATTGCTGACATGCTAGAGCTAAAAGCTGTGGAGTACAGGACAGAGTAGTGGGGTGCAGGTTAGGGACAGTGGTGGTCATTCCGAGTTGATCGGTAGCTGCATTTGTTCGTATTTCTGGGTGGCTACTGACCATTTTCAGGGAGTGTTCGAAAAAACGCAGGCGTGGCAGGAAAAACGCAGGCGTGGCTGGGCGAACTCAGGCCATGTTTGTGATTTCAAAACAGGAAGTGAACAGTCTGAAGTGATCGCAAGTGCTGAGTAGGTTTTGAGCTACTCTAAATATGCACAAAAAAACTTTGTAGCCGCTCTGCGATCCTTTGGTTCGCACTTCTGCTAAGCTAAAATACACTCCCAGAGGGCGGCGGCATAGTGTTTGCACGGCTGCTGAAAACTGCTAGCGAGCGAACAACTCGGAATGACCACCAGTGTCCAGTAGCGCCAATGTTGGGGAGTGGGCCTATCCCATCCTCCCGTAACAGGCAGCGGAGGTGACAATTCGGGCAGGGAGAGAGAAGAGACTGATGCATTCGGCAGCATGGCCCTCGCTGGGGATGTCACCCGTCGGGGCATGTCAGCGACATAGAGCATACACACTAGACTAGATAAGGGTATAGGGCATATATATATATATATATATACGTATGTGTGTACGAGTTGGAGGGCCGGAAATAAAGGAGGGTTGACAGGGGTGGTCAATATTAGTGGCCGCCACACACTCTCCCCCTGAATTGGACAGTGCCAGGACTGAAACTGGAGCATAGCATTCAGTCATGTCTTCGTTATCCCCCGTATATGGCCGCCGAGGTGCACCTGCAGACAGTCAGTCTCACGAGACAATCACTTTCACTTTCACCGACTGTGGCCTCTGGGAAAAGAAGACATATAGGAGCTGATTGAGGCGGCGCCATTTTACTCTCAGCTCCATCCTCAGTGGCATCAGCTGTCTCATTGTGGCAGGGGGGCTTCTTTGTCTTTGTGGGGATCCCAGCTCGGACCTCCCTACCCTACCCCCTGTGGTCCAGCTTTGAGTCAGAAGCAGAGCACTGGTGCCTGAACCTGCAACAACCAGGGTACACTGCAGTGCTCATACAGTATTTAGTATATTAATAATAACATCGCCGTTATATCACTTTTATTGATAGGGGCTCCCACAAGGTTGTTGCCCAGGGGCCCCCAAAGACTGTAACCCGTCCCTGACGAGTAGAGAGAGAGAGAGAGAGAGAGAGAGAGAGCGTCTGGTAGCACTAGCAGCACTTCAAAATTAAAGCGACAGAGGTGAAAAGACAGAGTACTAAAAAAAAAATATTCTACATTTATTAAAAATAGATGCTAAAGTTACAACATAACCATAACACTGTCACCCTTATGTAAAGTTTGTAAACCACCAGTGTATTCTGAGTCTGACAGAGCTACAGAGCTAGTCTAGTGTGTGTTCAATTGTTCTCTACTCACCTGCCAGAAATCAGCTGCTCCATGTTTCCAGAAGGCCGGACTTCAGAAAGGGGCGTGGCAGGTCTCTTGGAGCTAAGGGGTAGAAGTCCATCTCCCACTATGTCACTCAAAAACAGTAGCAAGATGGCGCAGCACATGCGCAAGATTATACCGGTAAGAGAATGAAGCATCATCCCCGGAGAAGCCATTTTGGAGAACACGCAGTAATGTTCTCCTAACATCTAAATGCTGTACGCCTTATAAATCCCGGATGATGGCCCTGCTGCCATCTGACAGGTTTATCTGCTATGTCACAAACTGGAGTAATCCCTGGTGGCGGGTCCTAGTGCTTGAGGGCCCCACACCTCTCTTCTAATATCAGTTTACAGACCATGCAATCAAACTATACATTGTCAGTCTATTAAAGAGTGAGTTTTCAGGTGTAGCGGGAACATGAATGAACATGGCTGCTTGGATTGTTTCTAAAAAAAACTACACCAAGAGCCAATTTCCAGTCAACATAAATAGCTGTTATTGCAAACTAATAGGCCCTACACATTAGGTGATATCACTGAAAGATTTGAACGATCTCGTTCATTAATGAACAAGATATTGTTCATATCTTTCAGTGTGTAAGGCACCAACGATGAACGATGCGCGGCCCCACGCTCGTTCATCGTTGGTGCCAGGTTGCTTATACATGCAGGCCAATATGGACAATCTTGTTCATATTAGCATGCATTGCTATGGTGCCGGGTGGAGTGAAGAAACTTCACTCCCCCCGTCACTCCTCCCCCTCCGCTGCCGGGTCGCCGTCGGCCGTATCGCCCGTCAGGTACCTCAGCTGCATATTACCTAATGTGTTGGGCCCTTTAGAATGTAGTAGTAAAATAAATACAACTAACCAACACTGTCATCCCAGTGGTAATAACTAAGTCTTAGTGGGTACACATTAGGACGACTGGCAATCTGCCCGCTGGTCAGGGCAATTTCCCTTCTCTCAGCACCATGCCAGATTACCAGTACACACTAGCCCGATGTAATGAACAACAGAACAAATCTCGTTCTGTCCTTCATTACACTGCATCGGGTCGAATGTGATATCATCTGGATGGCTGTGCAGCAGGGGTGCGCAAAAGTGCATACGCACTGTATGATGTAGACGATTTGTTGCACTGGTACAGCAAAACGTATCGACATCATGCAAGTGCATACCCACCCTTAGATAACTGAACCTTTCTTTTGGATAAAAATCTGGACATGTATAGGAGCAAATTACATTCGACCATTTGCTCCCAAATTCCAGAAAATAGACAAAAATGGTCGTTTTGACAAGTTGATCTGAGAGAAAAGCTATACAGTAGCTTGGAGAGGTTACTCTACATAGTGGTGTGCAGTACAGATGTGCAAGTAGTGATGTGGCAGAGCTTGAAGCAGAGATAGAAGGATGGCATCTGTATGCTGGTAGATACTCTCAGGGTCATCAACTCAGTAAATACAAAGATTAAAAACAATAGATAAAATAATGTAAAATGGTTACAGAACAGTTTGATTTAATATAACACATTAGGATAAAATTATACCCAGAAAGTATATAGTACATGCATCAAAAAATAAACAACTTTTCAGTGGAAATCTTCGAACGCAGCACTCGGACCTGCAATGTCGTCAGTAGGCGTCAATTGTACTTAGGTCTCCTGTAGCATTAGCATATTTTTGCATCACTGCTGCGTCCAGCAATAAAAAAAAATAGTGTCCATCTCTGAACCAGGCTCATGGTTTATTCATGTGTCAATAAAAATAAATTATGGATATATTTAGCGCTAATTACCAAAAGAGGATTTTTCTACCCAAAATATTGATCAAACCTAAAAAAAATCACATGTGTGTGTTTAACAATTTGGTATAGTGTTACATACTTTTAAACCTGGATAACCTTTTACCAGAAATGCAATGGGATATAATATTAGGGTAAAAATGGGATAAAACAATTTTACTACAAAGAAGCAGATTTATTCACACTTTAAATTGCATAAAACACACAATAGAATAAAATAATAATATCTAAAAATGTGAAAATATAAACAAAGAGCGGTAACTCCCAGGCTCATACCCATATAAGTGCACAGAAACTGTAATAGGCTGAATTCCTGATACTCAAGAAAAGAAATGAGTACTGGCGCCGGCTGAAATTCAGAGATATATCAGACAACTGAATCAATAAGTAAAATGTAAATAATTACTTTTAATATACTTTCATGAAGGAGATTGTCTTACTCCTCAAGAATAAAAACAATTGCTATAGCACAATAGGAATTTAAAATGCCACAAGTACCCTTCCAGACACAGTGTCCACAGTCCCTGGCTAGGACATAAATCCACAGTTGCCCACAAGTTCATTAGGTTGTAAGTATATTTTACCAGACTTGTTTCCGGATGGGGTCCCCTAGGTATCCTGTGCAAATAGAAACCAAATAGCAGATGGGGACGAGTCCGAGTCTGTGAAAAAACTTGTGTAGGAATTTAATCCAGTGGAGGTTGTTAGCTCCAAATATCGCCGGGATGTGGATGAAGGTTCTGGTACTTGTGGTTCTGCAGAAAGAGCCCAACGTGTTTCGCTGGTCTGATGGGTGCCAGCTTCCTCAGGAGCATATGTTCAGTGCCCAGCTAATATGCTATATATACCCTTGTAATCAAATAACAATGGGGAGCATCTGTTGATCCCACTATCACTGATAGAAAAACATTTAACAAATCAAATAACAAACAACAGCAGAAGGCAATCCATTAAAGGATACATACTAAATTCATCTTTAATTGTAAAAACGAGTCTTAAATAAGGAAAAAAAATTGTATAAACACAATCGAAACCTTATGTCACGTGGTCGTCTCCGACCACATGACCCTAGTGCACCAATAAGAGCAGTGGATCGTATCCTCCCAGGTCCCGCCCGGGATCGCGTGACTGGCCCCAATCACATGACCCTGCGCACGGGATCCCAGATAGTTATGCGGCTCACAGCCCCGGAAGTATCGTATGCTAATTAATGCAACATGTGATCTACATAAGTTATGGAGTAGTATGTGGGAGAGATTCACATACATTCTTATATATCTTCTGTTTATGTAATTATCTCAACTGAACATAGGATACTAGAGATTAATTTTTACATGTTAATGTGTAGAATATTGTCAGGATGTACATATATGCACCTTTAGAATGAATTGATATTATTGATGCCTTTTGATTAGGTCCCTGATCCTCTATATAGACATCTGCTTAAGTGGCTCCCTATAATATTACTTTCCCAATGCCGTATTACTGTTCACCCGAATTAGCTAGTAGCGCTGTGTCCCAGAGCCTTTGGAGCGCAGCGCTCACTTCCTGCTCCCGTGTTTGCGCTCCACTGAGCACACAATACTTCCGGGGCTTTGAGCCGCATAACTATCTGGGATCCCGTGCGCGGGGTCACGTGATCGGGGCCGGTCACGGGATCCCGGGCGGGACCTGGGAGGATACGATCCACTGCTCTTATTGGTGTACTAGGGTCATGTGGTCGGACACAACCACGTGACATAAGGTTTCGATTGTGTTTATACAATTTTTTTTCCTTATTTAAGACTCGTTTTTACAATTAAAGATGAATTTAGTATGTATCCTTTAATGGATTGCCTTCTGCTGTTGTTTGTTATTTGATTTGTGAAATGTTTATCAATCAGTGATAGTGGGATCAACAGATGCTCCCCATTGTTATTTGATTACAAGGGTATATATAGCATATTAGCTGGACACTGAACATATGCTCCTGAGGAAGCTGGCACCCATCAGACCAGCGAAACGCGTTGGGCTCTTTCTGCAGAACCACAAGTACCAGAACCTTCATCCACATCCCGGCGATATTTGGACCCAACAGCCTCCACTGGATTAAATTCCTACACAAGTTTTTTCACAGACTCGGACTCGTCCCCATCTGCTATTTGGTTTCTATTTGCACAGGATACCTAGGGGACCCCATCCGGAAACAAGTCTGGTAAAATATACTTACAACCTAATGAACTTGTGGGCAACTGTGCATTTATGTCCTAGCCAGGGACTGTGGACACTGTGTCTGGAAGGGTACTTGTGGCATTTTAAATTCCTATTGTGCTATAGCAATTGTTTTTATTCTTGAGGAGTAGGACAATCTCCTTCATGAAAGTATATTAAAAGTAATTATTTACATTTTACTTATTGATTCAGTTGTGTGATATATCTCTGAATTTCAGCCGGCGCCAGTACTCATTTCTTTTCTTTTTTATATAACTAAGGGAACTGACCTTCCCTGTATAGGCTGCCGTTGACAGCGCACTCTGTTTATATCTTTTCTTTTGAATTCCTGATACTCTGCCTACATAGCAGCACAAATAGTCAATGGTTCACAGAGTCCTCAATAGGGCAGATGTACAGTACCATCTCTGCATAGTGGCTTGGCGTCCATACACAATGGGGGGACTTCAAGTCTTTTGCGCGCCCAATCTCCTATCTAAAGTGACGGGAAGTTGCAGGGCTCAATTCAGTTGTTCGAGTTTGTTTGCACTGATCGTGCCCAGACAGGCCCGGTATAGCAGCATAAAATGACTAAACCCAACTACGTGCTGGGCACGTTGTGAAAAGTGCCATTTGGGCGCCCAAATGGGTCACTTTTCACTCATTTATACTCGCCAGCACAGGGAGGCTGCAAGCAGAAATGTCAGCACCGGTGCCAGTTCGTGCCTGAACAGAGCAACAATTGAATTGCTCCATCAGATGCCATCTACTGGCCACCGATGCGAACAACAGTTGAATTACCCCCAATGTTAATAAAATGTGTTTCTTTGTAGTAAAATTGTTTTATACTATGTTTAGCTAATATTACATCCCATTGCATTTTGGGTAGAAAGGATATACAGGTTTACAAGGAAGTAACACTGGGTCTAATTCAGAAAGGATCGCTTATGTGATCCTTACTGCATTTCCCCAATGGTCAGGAAACTGCGCACATGCAGGATCTGTTCTGCACATGTGCAGAACGGGTCCTGCGATTACATTAGCTGCGAAAACGCATATACAATTTACCACTAATGGTGAAACGTGTCCTATTCAATTGTCCGCAAAAAACGAGTATGCTGTAATATTACAGCAAATTTCAATTCACCAACTCTGAGCAGGTGATAAACTTGGGGAAAATCCCTATATTAAGTGAAAATGGTCTGGACTTAGTTCAGAACTCCTGGGACACCCCCCCTCCCCTGAATGACTAATTAGGTACTTACAAGTTTTTAATTATTTTTAATTGCCCACTAATCACGTAATTTTTAGGGTAAAAAGTGCAAAATGGTGGAAATTGGGGTAAAAGGTGTGGGACAGGTATATTGGGGTGCTTTATGAGTGGGACAAGAGTTTTTAGACTTGCAGGTGGGATTAATCGGCCTGTTGTGTGAGGCATTGGCCATAGGAGGTTAGAGAATGCCAAGAAGAGAGTTAGTGCAGAAAGGCAAACCAGTGTTACTCGGGCTACATGGACTTTAACTATTTTTGTAAAGCAGTAGTAGTCAGTATGCGGTCCATGGGTTGCATATACCACCCACTCCTCTCCTGTTTCTTTTTTTTCAATATGGATAAAATATATATATATATGAAGGAAAAATTGCAGTGTGACTGTCACGGCCAACTTAGGAGCAAGATGTGTCCACCCTACCTTCCTGCCACCCTACCTGAGCTCTGTTATCTAGCATCAAGTAGTAGAGAAAGCCCACACTGCAAGTCAGTCTGACAATTCTTATGTCACATGTCAATTAAATTCTACATTATAGCAGCACAGCTGGGTGTTGTATAATAGATCTACAATGTCTAGGTGGACAGTTACTACGTCAATCACATATGGTTGACATGCATTAGATCAACAGGTGCAAAATATCGACAGATGAAAGGTTGACAGTGGTTAAGTTCGACAGGGACAATAGGTCAACAGGTTCAAAGGGTCAACATCACAATGGTCATGTTTTTAGATAATTTTGTTTGCCAAATCTTGTATATTTTATATTCTGCGACCACCATCAGTAAAAACATATATAAGCTTGCAGAATCACTTCACTCCCAACGCATTGAGCAAGGCGTCTCGCTCCGCTACTACTCTACTTGCCACAGGTTACTATTCCCAATTGTAACCATGTGGATAGTAAATCAAGCAAATGATGAGAAAACACGTGAAAACCCTAAAAAAACATGTCGGCCATTGTCATGACAAACTTTTGTAACTGTCAACCTGGTGCATGTCGATCATATGGTGTCGTCCTATTGACTGTCTACTTAGACACTGTAGATCTGTCATTCGGATACCGCACAACTTTATGTGTTGCTGTAATGTGCAGTTTAATATCAGATAAGTATTATACTAGATAGGAGTCATGGAGTTTCCATAGGGATCTAAGTCTATGAGAAATCATTAATAAATGGCAGGTTTTGCAGGATATTCCCCTGATTGAAGACAGGTCATCATCATTAGAGTATAGACACGGTATATTCAATTGGTGTCAAAAACTGCCGTCTGTCGAAAAGACGGCAGTTTTCGACTTTTTAAGGTTGAATCGTGATTCGACCTATTCAGTCCTATTCGACAAGTCGTGGAATTCGAGTTGTCGAAAAGCACATAGATCGGCGGAATAGCTGCCGATCCACGTGCTTGTGTCGAAAATGGGGCCAAAACCGACAGGTTTTGGCCCCTTTTTCGACCATCTCAGTTCGACTTTAAAAAAAGTCTAATGAGATGGGGTCAGCAGCGCCGGAGACGGGGAGAGCTGAGGCAGGGACGGGGTGAGCAGCGCTGGAGGACAGCCGCCGCTCACAGCAGCGTCCACCCAGCTCCTGCAAGCGAGACCTCGCTTGCTGGAGCCGGGTGGACGCTGCCATGAGCGGCGGCTGTGAGAGAGGGGGAGATGGGGAGTGGCGGCGGCTGTGACAGGGGGGACGGAGCGGCGGCTGTGACAGGGGGGACGGAGCAGCGGCTGTGAGACAGGAGGGACAGGGGAAAGCCGCAGGCAGACGGGGGAGAGCAGCGCTACAGCAGCGGCTATATAGCTGCTGCTCTAGCGATGCTCTCCCCCGTCTGGCAGCGGCTCTCCCCTGTCTCCCTCCCCCCCCCCCCCCGCATCTCAATTCGACTGTTGTAAAAGGATCCGACTTCAACTGAATATACCCCATAGGGGGAATTCAAATGTTTGAAAAGCTGGTTGGGTGTCTGTTTCTTCCTGTCTATTAGATAGGAAAAAAAGACACCCAACTGACTTTTCAAACATTTGAATTCCCCCCATAGAATTTGACGGCAGATAAGAATCACTTGGCCCATCTACCTAGACATTGTAGATCGAGCATCCAGATACCGCACAACTTTATGTGTTGCTGTAATGTACAGTTTTATATCCGATAAATATTATACTACAATATAGGAGTATATCTGCATATGTCCTGTAGCAGGAGCAAAAGATACACCTCACCTACAGGTGTAAATACATGTTTCTGTAGGACTGCATATCCACATTTGTATAACTACGCCTTTACTATGCGGAGCTGCATTAGAAAGACAAATTCCTACTCTGTCCCACTATTCCAGCTGCTGGCGGCTGTTAAGTCGCAGAACCATATGCACGCATCTATTTGTGCACATACGCATAGCGATTTCATTGCACACACGTAAGTGCATACCACTCTGCTTCATACAATTTGTAAATGACTACAAAACTCACAGCAAATATATTTTCTTAATGCAAGTATCTTATTAAATTTGCTCAGTTTTACAAGTACAGGGTCAGGTTAAAAGGTATCCAGTGATAATAAAAACTTAGTGGCTTCCTTGACAAAAGAATTGATACTTATGAAACCTTTGTTGTGCTTTAGTTTCCTATTGAAGACTCTTGCGTGCAGACATAACGCTTTATTTGTGAAATGAAATTGTATTATGTAAATTCCGCACAGGTATAAATAGAAGAGGTTGATTAGTTAGGTAAGAAACTTGAGCTTGTCACCAAATCGTGCACTTGATCCCTGAATTGGTAACCCAAGTAACGCATATTGTCACCTGTTGTATCCTATATAAACCGCACTTTTTCTTTTCCATCCCCAGTTCTATCACCTTACATGTCTTCTGCACCTTTTCAAGAACCTTCTCCGTGGACCACACAAGGTAAGATCCTCTTAAACTTTAACTTTTATTGTCCAATGGTTATCTTGTTTCCAAGGCTGACATTATTTGATATATGTGAAAACACACACTTTTTAAATAATATATTGATCGATTTAAATATCAGATATTTGCTTATCTCACTTTATCAGCTGTAACTGTTTTACGCATTATGTTACATATATTAGTGTTTACAAAGCTGAAATCTATTCTAAAACAGACATATCCCCTTTCAAATAACACTGTAACTTAGTTAACTAAATACCTTATTATTACAAGTTTTTTTTTTCTATATGTTCACATTTATTGTTAGGTTTTATTTTTTTATTTATGTATTGTTATGCTTTATATCAGAAGTCAATTCTAGGTTTCCTTTCTATAAATTCTCATTTATCTTTGATAAATAGTGTTACATTCCAATTATACATTTTATACAGTCAGGGGCATCCAATGTAAATGTTGCAAGTTTTATATAACATATAATATACTGTTGTATTATATATAATGGAACTAGCTTTGTGTGTCGTAAAACAGTGCTTTTTGTGAAAAATACTTCTTGTCCCAAATATTTTAAAAATGTAATAATTTCCTGAACTAAATTTGCTAATGATGGTTCTATTAACAGATAAAAGATGAGTCTTAAAGATTTCCTCAGTGCTTCTGACATTGCGGCTGCTCTGAGGGAGTGCCAAGGTAAACCTGATTGTACCTTTCCTTTGTCTGTTATTAAATAAAATAATAATAATAATAAAAAAATACAGTACACTGTTACAGGACCAATCATAATGGATTAGCAATGCTTTTTAGTCATATTATTAATATTAAGCATAATATTTTCAACTCTGGTTATGGAGAATTTGGAACTTGAGCGCTGTGTTGTGTGTGTGTAATGTGTCTCACATTACACACACAGCAGCACTCAAGTCTCCCAAATACTCTATTAAACCCCATATTGAGCTGCTCATACTACAAACATTAGTGCAGCATACTGTTCACTATTTGCAAATCTGATTATGGAGAACTGTTGTGATTTTGTTTTGATATCATGTACTGTAAGTGTTATTTGCTGATTGTGATGGGCAAACATGTTACAAAGCAATAAAAACATACTTATGGGTAAAATGTTTCTGGCCAACCATAAATAAATTATTATAAATTATTTCATATAAATTGTTATATTCCGTATATAAATAGGCTACTTAATAGACAATAGAATGTTTTTAATTCAATTATTTTAATAGAAACTTTCAATTGCTTGATAATAATTAAATATAAATATAATTAAAAATGAACTAACTTATATTAGCATCAAAATATCCTAATGAAATGTTACTTGCAATTTATTCAATTAAATATGCCAAATAACGGATCAAGAATAAAAAAAAAATGCTAAATATAATTTATTTATTTATTTAATTGTAAAGAAAACTTAAACAATTTCAAATGCTGTCATGCTTCAAGTGGTTGCTTCTAGAGAAAACAAGTCTGCATGACCTTTTATACATATATTATGTCCGACAACAATTCATTTAAATCTCCCGGTTTCAATATAAAAAAGCAATCAATATCTTTTTACAATGCTTAGACCATATAGTTGCTTCCAGACAGATTATTATCTGTATGGAGTTAATAGGCCAATGCAATAACCTGCAGTTTGCAAAAAAAAAAAAAAAAGTGCTGATGTTTCATTGATATATCCACAAAACTAAAAGCAACTTTTGTTTATGGTAAATCATGAACTGTTTTTCCCTTTAAAAATTGCCAATTTAAAAAATCTTGCAGCTAAATCACTGACACGTCAGCACAGTCCGCATTCTGTAGGCTGTTACATTTGGCCCATTGTGTTTTCCTTGTTTTTGCATGGGTTTGCTTCCAAAGTCTGGAAGTTTATCGTTAAGGTGCATACACACTGGGCGTTTTTGCCCAGCGTGTATGAACAGCGATGATCGCTGACATCGCTGGGCTGAAAACGCTCAGTGCATACACACTGAGCTCTTTTCCCCCCTGTCCAGCTATGTAAGCAGGGGTGAGCGGCTTTCCATAGCAGGACGCTATGGAAAGCCGCTCACCGCACCGTTCATCTACTGGTAATACCAGTAGATGGACGGCGGTCACTGGCGATGAAGCGGGAGCGCGCATCAGTGCTCACTGCTCATCACTTGTGCATACACACTGGGCGGTTTTGAGCTGAAAGCAGCTCAACACACCAATAGTGACCTGCTTTCAGCTCAAAACCTACCCAGTGTGTATGGGCCTTTAGGGTGAGATTGTATTAGAGTGGTATTGAATTAGTTAGGTCAACTGATACAGTCACTGAAATAAATGAATATCTGTAAAATGCTGCATAATATATTGATGCTATGTAAATTATACATATATAGGTTTAATTATTTGTACTTTAAAAGATCTGGTTAGTGAAAATGAAAGACACTAACTGATCAACTGCAGCATAAAAATTACTTGGAAATGTAACTGCAAATGCTTCTTATCTATAATGAGATTAATGAAGAACTTGGTAACAGCATGAAATATAATGCATGTTGTACATTACACCAATCTAAGAATAATTTAAGCTTTCTATTGCAATTAAATGTGGTATACCAAAGTAATATGACAAAAATATATTTTTTGGTTTTGAGACTAAACAAATAAATTATATAGAATAAGAATTACATCAAAGTCAAAATCTTAAAATTCAATCTAACTGAACAATTTATCCAAAGGCTCACAAATTTCAAGATCCCTAAATGTTACTTCTGCAATATGTGCCATCTTTCAAGCCTTGTTAGTCCTCATTATGACTGCAGTCAAATTCGCTGCTAGTTGATTAGGAAGCTACATAAATTCTCGTCATCATGTGGATGTTACGGTCACTGTACTTGGTACTCCAGAGACAGGGTGGATGAGCCCCAAGTACAGGAACGTGATGCTGCAAAAGATACAGAGCTCAGCAGCAACCCCTACGGAAACCTGACTCCGTTGTCTCACCCTCGTAGTCGGCTTTCGCCTGCGAGACTATGGTTTCTTGGGCCCACGGCAGCCGCGTTTGAAGGGCGGATTATGTCTGCCCAACTATTCCTCCACATATGCCATTTGTGAAATTATTTTTATTATTAACAACAGTATTATTTTCAACATTTCAAAAACATTTTTTCTTGAAGGATGACCGGTAACCTTGTTTTCTGATGTGTTAGAAGGTGTTGGGTATGGTATGCCGGCTGCCAGGATCCCAGCGGTCAGTATACCGACACCGGGATCCTGGCAGCAGAATGCCAGCAGGGGAGGTGAGCGCAACAAAGTCCCTTGTGGGTTGGCTAAACTAGCCATGCAGGTTCTATTCCCACTCTATGGGTGTCATGGATGAGTGAGAATAGACCCCGTGGGTCAACATTCCGTCTGGCGGCATTGTTAGCGGTTGGGATTCCGGCATCAGCATGCTGACTGCCGTGATCCTGAGCGCCGGCATATCAACTACATCCCGTTAGAAGGTAGCACTAATGTGATACAAATCCCCAAATTTTAGGACTAACAATGATTTGTTGCACACATTTTTTAAACTATTTCTAAAGATCATTAAGTGGTACACTGATTGACATTGTCACATCATACACTGGGACCTTAGGTTATCATCCAACCACGGCAATGTGTTCTCCCCATGTATGTGCGGTATTCCTCTGCATGTCCCAGCTTCCTTCAATTGTCTAGCTTTATTGCTTCTGATAAAATTGCCCATGCGCGGTAGAGAATTAAAGGGGGGTACACACGGAGCGATGTTTAGCTAATTTCTAAGCAATCTGACTAGCTGAACATCTCTCCATGTGTAGGGGTGCCGGCGACAGCGATCCGCTGGGTGAAATGAGCGTCCCCTCGTGTCTGTTCCCCCCCTTACTCAGCACATCGCGCTGTGCTGAGCGCGGGGAGAAATGTGTGCTGAGCGGTCTGTGCTAAACCGCTCAGCATACATCAGTGGGGAAATCTCCCCGTCAGTACAGCCCTTTAGGCTGTAAGCTCTACACGGCAGGGACTCATTTGAATGTTTAAAACATTCTCTGTAAAGATAAGGGTATATTCCTAAATTAAGAGTCACTTTAGATCAGATAGATACTAAACCTTGTTGAATGAATTTCCTAAATTTAATTTGCACAGTGAACAATTTTGCTGGTGGATATATATTCAGCCTACCAATGCAATGATTCCAACGATCGGCACTTTCTCTGACATATTTATTTGATTGTGAATAAACAGGCCACTCATTTAAATGTTGAAAACATTTCTGCAGACCATAACATGGTTAGGTGATGGGTATACATTACATCTAAAACTCGCTGCGTCATTATATACTCTGTGTTTTTATTTTCAGCTGCTGATTCCTTCAACTACAAGAAATTCTTCCAAACCTGTGGGCTGGCTAAGAAGACAGCCAGCCAAGTGAAAGATGTCTTCCGGGTCCTGGATAATGATGAGAGTGGCTTTATTGAAGAAGAAGAACTCAAGTAAGACATTAATATATTAATAATATTATATTATGTTATATCACAATATATCGGGGTGGTGGTGTTGCAGCAAAGTTAACTTATAACTTGTAAAGGCTGTTTAGAATTAACCTGTTGTCACTAATGAGCATTTTCTTATTCAGTAGTGCATCACAAACTAATTAAAATAATTTAAACCAGTATTAATTCTGTCTAGTCAGCATATGTTTTATTATGATGATGATGATGATGATTACTATTATTATTATTATTATTATTATTATTATTATTATTATTATTCCTCCACATATGCCATTTCAGACCACAATGTGGCTATAGCTGCTTGTTGGATGTTTTGCTTTCTTTGGCAAAGTAATTTAAATAAAACTTTAATTGAGCTTCTGAACCAGGTAGGATTTACAGAATGCAGCCTTTCATCATACTGTAGTTGTCCACGCTGATCAGGCTCTAATCACAGCCAATCACTGCATGCTTTATACTGGCTGCAGGAGGAAGAGCAGAATGATTGGTTTCCATACAGCTGGGTACACCCCTTCCGACAGTGTGACCCAGCAATGCGATGTTATCAAATCACCGTACACATGAAAATTATCCACTATATAACAACGCAATGTATCGTTACATGCTGCATGTAACAACACTGCAGCACATCCAATGGGACGATTCAATGAACAACAGCAGTAAACAACAGGTTGGGCATACACACCTATACGATGAGTGTGCCAATTGGTCGAAAGTACGAATATCACACAATATATTGTATAGTGTGTACCCAGCTTAAGATGTATCACTGTGCGTCTTCCTGCAGTCAGTATCGGAAGCACAGTAATAGTGTGAGAACTGAACTAGTGGGAGAGCTAAAGTAACAGTTATCCCCCTCCTCCAATGATATTCTGCTGCCTGATGCGAGGTGCTTATATTGCTTCATGGCAAATACACCCCTGGATAGGCTATTTAAAAAAGATGACCACTGTGCCACAATAGCAACGACAAGTTATTATTTTAATTTCTCTATCGTCCTAGTGGATGCTGGGGTTCCTGAAAGGACCATGGGGAATAGCGGCTCCGCAGGAGACAGGGCACAAAAAGTAAAGCTTTAGGATCAGGTGGTGTGCACTGGCTCCTCCCCCTATGACCCTCCTCCAAGCCTCAGTTAGATTTTTGTGCCCGGCCGAGAAGGGTGCAATCTAGGTGGCTCTCCTAAAGAGCTGCTTAGAAAAGTTTAGCTTAGGTTTTTTATTTTACAGTGAGTCCTGCTGGCAACAGGATCACTGCAACGAGGGACTTAGGGGAGAAGAAGTGAACTCACCTGCGTGCAGGATGGATTGGCTTCTTTGGCTACTGGACATTAGCTCCAGAGGGACGATCACAGGTACAGCCTGGATGGTCACCGGAGCCTCGCCGCCGGCCCCCTTGCAGATGCTGAAACGAGAAGAGGTCCAGAATCGGCGGCAGAAGACTCCTCAGTCTTCTTAAGGTAGCGCACAGCACTGCAGCTGTGCGCCATTTCCTCTCAGCACACTTCACACGGCAGTCACTGAGGGTGCAGGGCGCTGGGAGGGGGGCGCCCTGGGAGGCAAATGAAAACCTTTTTTGGCTAAAAATACCTCACATATAGCCTCCGGGGGCTATATGGAGATATTTAACCCCTGCCAGAATCCATTAAAGAGCGGGAGACGAGCCCGCCGAAAAAGGGGCGGGGCCTATCTCCTCAGCACACAGCGCCATTTTCCCTCACAGAAAGGCTGGAGGGAAGGCTCCCAGGCTCTCCCCTGCACTGCACTACAGAAACAGGGTTAAAACAGAGAGGGGGGGCACTAATTTGGCGTTAGAAATATATAAAAGATGCTATAAGGGAAAACACTTATATAAGGTTGTCCCTATATAATTATAGCGTTTTTGGTGTGTGCTGGCAAACTCTCCCTCTGTCTCTCCAAAGGGCTAGTGGGTCCTGTCCTCTATCAGAGCATTCCCTGTGTGTGTGCTGTGTGTCGGTACGTGTGTGTCGACATGTATGAGGACGATGTTGGTGAGGAGGCGGAGCAATTGCCTGTAATGGTGATGTCACTCTCTAGGGAGTCGACACCGGAATGGATGGCTTATTTAGGGAATTACGTGATAATGTCAACACGCTGCAAGGTCGGTTGACGACATGAGACGGCCGACAAACAATTAGTACCGGTCCAGACGTCTCAGAAACACCGTCAGGGGTTTTAAAACGCCCGTTTACGTTAGTCGGTCGACACAGACACAGACACGGACACTGAATCCAGTGTCGACGGTGAATAAACAAACGTATTCCTTATTAGGGCCACACGTTAAGGGCAATGAAGGAGGTGTTACATATTTCTGATACTACAAGTACCACAAAAGAGGGTATTATGTGGGATGTGAAAAAACTACCGTAGTTTTTCCTGAATCAGATAAATTAAATGAAGTGTGTGATGATGCGTGGGTTCCCCCCGATAGAAAATTATGGGCGGTATACCCTTTCCCGCCAGAAGTTAGGGCGCGTTGGGAAACACCCCTTAGGGTGGATAAGGCGCTCACACGCTTATCAAAACAAGTGGCGGTACCGTCTATAGATAGGGCCGTCCTCAAGGAGCCAGCTGACAGGAGGCTGGAAAATATCATAAAAAGTATATACACACATACTGGTGTTATACTGCGACCAGCGATCGCCTCAGCCTGGATGTGCAGAGCTGGGGTGGCTTGGTCGGATTCCCTGACTAAAAATATTGATACCCTTGACAGGGACAGTATTTTATTGACTATAGAGCATTTAAAGGATGCATTTTCTATATATGCGAGATGCACAGAGGGATATTTGCACTCTGGCATCAAGAGTAAGTGCGATGTCCATATCTGCCAGAAGATGTTTATGGACACGACAGTGGTCAGGTGATGCAGATTCCAAACGGCACAAAGGTGTATTGCCGTATAAAGGAAGAGGAGTTATTTGGGGTCGGTCCATCGGACCTGGTGGCCACGGCAACTGCTGGAAAATCCACCGTTTTTACCCTAAGTCACATCTCTGCAGAAAAAGACACCGTCTTTTCAGCCTCAGTCCTTTCGTCCCTATAAGAGTCATATCTGCCCAGGGATAGAGGAAAGGGAAGAAGACTGCAGCAGGCAGCCCATTCCCAGGAACAGAAGCGTTCCACCGCTTCTGCCAAGCTCTCAGCATGACGCTGGGACCGTACAGGACCCCTGGATCCTACATGTAGTATCCCAGGGGTACAGATTGGAATGTCGAGACGTTTCCCCTTCGCAGGCTCCTGAAGTCTGGTTTACCAAGGTCTCCCTCCGACAAGGAGGCAGTATGGGAAACAATTCACAAGCTGTATTCCCAGCAGGTGATAATCAAATTACCCCTCCTACAACAAGAAAAGGGGTATTATTCCACATTATATTGTGGTACTGAAGCCAGAAGGCTAGGTGAGACCTATTCTAAATCTAAAAAAATTTGAACACTTACAAAGGTTCAAATCAAGATGGAGTCACTCAGAGCAGTGATAACGAACCAGGAAGAAGGGGACTATATAGTGTCCCGAGA
This sequence comes from Pseudophryne corroboree, assembly GCF_028390025.1. NCBI lineage: Eukaryota > Metazoa > Chordata > Amphibia > Anura > Myobatrachidae > Pseudophryne > Pseudophryne corroboree. The sequence continues at coordinate 361,636,831 of NC_086450.1, read as the reverse complement.
CATCAGGGATGCTTACCTCCATGTCCAAAATTTGCCCTTCTCACTAAGGGTACCTCAGGTTCGTGGTACAGAACTGTCACTATCAGTTTCAGACGCTGCCGTTTGGATTGTCCACGGCACCCCGGGTCTTTACCAAGGTAATGGCCGAAATGATGACTCTTCTTCGAAGAAAAGGCGTCTTAATTATCCCTTACTTGGACGATCTCCTGATAAGGGCCAAGTCCAGGGAACAGTTGGAGGTCGGAGTAGCACTATCTCGGATACTGCTACAACAGCACGGGTGGATTCTAAATATTCCAAAATCGCAGCTGATCCCGACGACAAGTCTGCTGTGCCTAGGGATGATTCTGGACACAGTCCAGAAAAAGGTGTTTCTCCCGGAAGAGAAAGCCAGGGAGTTATCCGAGCTAGTCAGGAACCTCCTAAAATCAGTGCATCATTGCACAAGGGTCCTGGTAAAGATGGTGACTTCCTACGAAGCAATTCCATTCGGCAGATTTCACGCAAGAATTTTTCAGTGGGATCTGCTGGACAAATGGTCCGGATCGCATCTTCAGATGCATCAGCGGATAACCTTATATCCAAGGACAAGGGTGTCTCTCCTGTGGTGGTTACAGAGTGCTCATCTTCTAGAGGGCCGCAGATTCGGCATTCAGGATTGGATGCTGGTGACCACGGAGGCCAGCCCGAGAGGCTGGGGAGCAGTCACACAAGGAAAAAATTTCCAGGGAGTGTGATCAAGTCTGGAGACTTTTCTCCACATAAATATACTGGAGCTAAGGGTAAATTTATAATACTCTAAGCTTAGCAAGACCTCTGCTTCAAGGTCAGCCGGTATTGATCCAGTGGGAAAAACATCACGGCAGTCGCCCACGTAAATAGACAGGGCGGCACAAGAAGCAGGAGGGCAATGGCAAAAACTGCAAGGACTTTTCGCTGGGCGGAAAATCATGTGATAGCACTGTCAGCAGTGTTTCATTCCGGGAATGGAAACTGGGAAGCAGACTTCCTCAGCAGGCACGACCTCCACCCGGCAGAGTGGAAACTTCATCGGGAAGTTTTCCACATGATTGTAAACCGTTGGGAAATACCAAAGGTGGACATGATGGCGTCCCGTCTGAACAAAAAACGGGACAGGTATTGCGCCAGGTTAAGAGACCCTCAGGCAATAGCTGTGGACGTTCTGGTAACACCATGGATGTACCAGTCAGTGTATGTGTTCCATCCTCTGCTTCTCATACCTAAGGTACTGAGACTTATAAGACGTAGAGGAGTAAGAACTATACTCATGGCTCCGGATTGGCCAAGAAGGACTTGGTACCCGGAACTTCAAGAGATGCTCACAGAGGACTTATGGCCTCTGCCGCTAAGAAGGAACTTGTTTCAGCAAGTACCATGTCTGTTCCAAGACTTACCGCAGCTGCGTTTGACGGCATGGCGGTGGAACGCCGGATCCTAAGGGAAAAAGGCATTCCGGAAGAGGTCATTCCTACCCTGGTCAAAGCCAGAAAGGAGGTGACCGCACAACATTATCACCACATGTGGCAAAAATATGTTGCGTGGTGTGAGGCCAGAAAGGCCCCACGAAGAAATTTCAACTCGGTCGATTCCTGCATTTCCTGCAAACAGGAGTGTCTATGGGCCTCAAATTGGGGTCCATTAAGGTTCAAATTTCGGCCCTGTCGATTTTCTTCCAGAAAGAAGTGGCTTCAGTTCCTGGAGTCCAGAAGTTTGTCAAGGGAGTATTGCATATACAACCCCCTTTTGTGCCTCCAGTGGCACTGTGGGATCTCAACGTAGTTCTGGGATTCCTCAAATCACATTGGTTTAAAACCAGTCAAATCTGTGGATTTGAAGCATCTCACATGAAAAGTGACCATGCTCTTGGCCCTGGCCTGGACCAGGCGAGTGTCAAATTGGTGGTTTTTTTCTCAAAAAAGCCCATATCTGGTTGTCCATTTGGACAGGGCAGAGCTGCGGACTCGTCCCCAGTTCTCTCCCTAAGGTGGTGTCAGTGTTTCACCTGAACCAGCTTATTTTGGTGCCTTGCGCCTACTAGGGACTTGGAGGACTCCAGGTTGCTAGATGTTGTCAGGGCCCTGTAAATATAGGTTCCAGGACGGCTGGAGTCAGGAAAACTGACTTGCTGTTATCCTGTATGCACCCAACAAACTGGGTGCTCTTGCTTCTAAGCAGACTATTGCTAGTTGGATGTGTAATACAATTCAGCTTGCACATTCTGTGGCAGGCCTGCCACAGCCAAAATATGTAAATGCCCATTCCACAAGGAAGGTGGGCTTATCTTGGGCGGCTGCCCGAGGGGTCTCGGCTTTACAACTTTGCCGAGCGGCTATTTAGTCAGGGGCAAACACGTTGGTAAAATCCTACAAATTTGATACCCTGGCTAAGGAGGACCTGGAGTTCTCTCATTCGGTGCTGCAGAGTCATCCGCACTCTCCCGCCCGTTTGGGAGCTTTGGTATTATCCCCATGGTCCTTTCAGGAACCCCAGCATCCACTAGGACGATAGAGAAAATAAGAATTTACTTACCGATAATTCTATTTCTCGGAGTCCGTAGTGGATGCTGGGCGCCCATCCCAAGTGCGGATTATCTGCAATACTTGTACATAGTTACAAAAATCGGGTTATTATTGTTGTGAGCCATCTTTTCAGAGGCTCCGCTGTTATCATACTGTTAACTGGGTTCAGATCACAGGTTGTACAGTGTGATTGGTGTGGCTGGTATGAGTCTTACCCGGGATTCAAAATCCTTCCTTATTGTGTACGCTCGTCCGGGCACAGTATCCTAACTGAGGCTTGGAGGAGGGTCATAGGGGGAGGAGCCAGTGCACACCACCTGATCCTAAAGCTTTACTTTTTGTGCCCTGTCTCCTGCGGAGCCGCTATTCCCCATGGTCCTTTCAGGAACCCCAGCATCCACTACGGACTCCGAGAAATAGAATTATCGGTAAGTAAATTCTTATTTTTTAACGCAAACTTAATTGGGCACATTTTTACTTCATGCTTTATAGCAATAATGAAGTTGATTTGACATATATGTAATTGATATTTGCAATCAGTTCGCCACAGGAAATAGATTCCCATTTAAATGTTTATAAGTTTGACACTACAGGTGTATGTATTTCATTGAACTTAATGTGTTCTTTATTTTGTATTTGCATCTGTAGTTAATTGTATTTTACATGATAATGTGACTGTCCAGGAGTAGACTGTCTTAAAGTAGTATGGGGCAGATGTATTAACCTGGAGAAGGCATACAGAAGTGATAAACCAGTGATAAGCGCAATGTGATAACGCCATAGGCGTGCGCACGGGGGGTGCCTGGTGCGCACAGGCACCCTCTAATGTCCGGCACCCCCCACACATCACGCCTTCAGCATAATGATGATAGCCGTGGCCCGCGGCTTGCTGTCCTGAATGCACTCTGTGTCTGCTCCTCCCACCGGCGCTGCACCCGCCGCAAGCCGAGTTCTGTCACTTGCTGTCCGCCTCGCGATGTGACATGATGATGTCACACCGCGCGCCCTCCCTCTCTCCTCCCCCGCCCGCGCTCCCCGCCCACACTGTCAATTCATTGTGCGCCTATGCCGTAAACCACTCAGGAGGAATCAGTGCACTGCCAGAGGACACAGCTCAGCTGTCTTCACCAAAGACTCTCTGTCACTGAGACAGTAAGTCACTCCTGCTGCAGGGAAAAGAGAGGGGTAGGGCAGGCAAGGGGAGTAAAATTATGTATATACAGTATATAAAGCACATCCATGTTAGTTACCCCACAAACATGGAAAGAAAATTAGATCTGTGGGTGCACTAATAAAAAATTAAATAAAAAGTAAAGAAGGGTTTTATATATCTATCTATATGCATATATATATATATATATATATATATGTGTGTATATCTATATATATATACACACACACACAATGGCATTCTCTTTGTATTGCAATAAGGAAAGCAGGCGGCACTCTCCGAACTTGAATTTAGCTCATACTGTGTGGGGAAATGTGAATTTCGTCCTCATCCCATGTTGCGTAATGTGAATTTCAGCTCATACTGGGTGGTATAATGTGAATTTCGTCTCATACTGTGTGGGGTAATGTGAATTTCTGCCCATACTGTGTGGGGTAATATCAGCACCGTAACTACCTGTGTGCCTGGCATACAGCGCAGTTGCCCTGAGGGCACAACTGCCAGCGGCTTGTAATGAGTCAAATTGACTCATTACAAGCCACCTCTACTGTGTGCGCCGCGCTGAAGAAGCCGGTCCGGAGGCAGGGGAGGAGAGCAGCAGCGCCGGAGGCAGCGGAGAAGGAGGAGGAGGGAGGGGGACTGGAGCCACAGCAGCGCTATGTAATTGGTGGTGGCGCCGCTGCAGCTGTGTCCTCTAATTACGCATTGGCTGCCCGGCGTCGCTGTGAATGAGGGAAGCGCATCCCAGCATTCACAGCAGCGCCGGGCAGCCAATGCGGAAGGAGAGGGGACTGCTGCAGCGGCGCCACCACCAATTACATAGCGCTGCTGCAGTTCCAGTCCCCCTCCCTCCTACTCCTTCTCCCCTGCGTGCACCGAGGGATCTGCCAGCACCGAGGAGCCTGACTGCCAGCGCGGAGAGATGGTAAGTATCTATCTATCTATCTATCTGTCTGTCTCTCTATTCTGTCTGCCGCAATGTGTAAAAAGGGGGACGCTGTCTGCCGTAATGTGTAAAAAGGGGGACTGTCTGCCGTAATGTGTAAAAAGGGGGACTGTCTGTCGTAATGTGTAAAAGGAGCTCTACCTGGTGCAGTGGCGCTACTGTGCAGCGTAATTTTATGAAATGGTATTATTTTGTGGCCACGCCCCATCCCCGTGAAGCCACGCCCCTATATATTTTACGTGTGCCTACGACGTGAACTTCCCTATCTTACATAGGGGGGGTGTGGGGCGCCAATGCCGTTTCTTGCACACAGCGCAAAAATGCCTAGTTACGGCACTGGGTAATATGCATTTTGACTCATACTGTATGCTGTGATGTGAATAAGGGGCACTACTGTCAGTAGCTGGTGAGTATGGGGACATGTGACAAATGCTGGTGTCCTGCGGAGGAGGAGTCTGATGGCATATAAAGAGGCAAATGTAGCTCTGATGGAACATGTGTGCATTTTAAACTTTAGTTGTGTTATATTAAAACTCAAATATTTGGCCCCCTAAATCTCAGTACTTTTCAGAGTAACCCACTCAAAATCAGGGTGTAGATGCTGGCGGATGCAACGGGTGGTAGGGGGGAGGGGAGTGAAATGCATATGAGCCAAGGCCCACCACTCTCTAGCTCCGCCACTAGGTCAGGGATAGGTTGGAGAAGTGTAAGCTGCGATAGGGTGCAGCGGCAACTAGGACTCAGGGTTATGCAATACCTGCCAGTGGTCACAGAAGGCGGTGCTAGACACGCCTCTACTGCGGTGCACCCCCTAATAAAATTAGCTGCGCACGCCTATGGATAACGCACCAGCCAATTATTACAGATTTGAAAAATGACAGAAGCTGATTGGCTACTGTGTTATCACCTTCCACTTATCATTGCTTTATCACTTCTCCAGGCTTAATATATCTGCCCCTGTTTTGTGTATAAATAGGATACTGTGACTTTTTTCTCTAACTCACTATCAGGCATCATTTCCTGGGGTAAACTAGGGCCATATGCTACTGTTTTGCCCCAGGTCAACCTGGTGCATATACTATTGTTTTCTCATAGTGTAACACTGGTGAATCTGCTACCCTTGTGGATATATCAACTTCAGTGCTAAATGCCTCTTTATTGGGGCAAATTGTACACCTGCATTTTGTGACCCAAAATGCCTAAAAATCTCCGCATCTGCTCAACCAAGTTGATAATAGTGATTTCTAATTTTCTAAGGTATTTCCTCCAACGTTTTGATCCAAGCGCCAGAGAACTGACTTGCACAGAGACTAGAGATTTTATGGCCGCAGCTGACCATGACGGAGATGGGAAAATTGGGGCTGATGGTGAGTGTAAAAATAATATGATGTAATAGCACAGCTTTATGACACATCTAGTTATTCAGGACACTTCACCCACGGTCCCCAGAACATGTGATGCCATGACGTAACAAAGATGGGCCCGGATCTGGGGCTTCCGGGTAGCTGGGCGCCGGACGCATCCCGAGGGTTCCTGCTGACCACCTGTCCAAGCTGCAGGGTGCTATTCAGGCACCCCACAAGCGAGGGACATGTACCTGGGGTGGCAGGACAGGATGCACACCCCTTGTCACGGTTCTGGCATGCATATAGACACAACAGCGCTTCATTTTTACCCTGGTGACACGCTATACCAGTGATTTTCAACCACTGTGCCGTGGCACACTAGTGTGCCCTGAGCAGTCTCCAGGTGTGCCGCCATAGAAGCAGAGCCAGGCCCGTCAGTGTTTTGCCGCTACTGAGGCCCTGGAACGATGAGTACTTGTGGTTTTAGTGGTTGCGGAGCCAGTTCTAATTTTAGACCCGGGAAGTGTTGGGCTCTTCTGGCTTTCTCAGATGTTGCTCAGGCGTTACCTATCGAGAAACTGCGACATGACATCCTAGGACACGCAACTGCACCATGCATCACCAATATAATTTGAATGTGCCTTGGCAATATATAAATCTTGTTCAGTGTGCCGCGAGTTGTAAAAGGTTGAAAATCTCTGCTCTATACCAAGGGAGGAGGTCCGATCATTCACCCACAGAAAACCAAGACAGATAATGTTAAGTCTTGGCTGTTAAACAGTAGTTCACTTTGAGTCGAAATCCCACCTTTCCACGCTCTCCAGTAACTTTCTTTTTTTTTTCTTCTCTATATTACTTTAGCCTTTCTGAAATACAACATAGCTTAAATAGTGTGTGCTTTCAGCTATATCAGCCACTTGATAAATGGGATTGATACTGTATGTATGTTCTACACACTGGTTCTCATCAAACACCCCAAATCATGTTTTAAAAAATGTGATATATATACTTTTTTTTGCAGTTAAATTACTTTTCATTTTGATATTTACTAAGGCTGGGTATACATTTAGGGGGAGTATCCAATAAGACCCAAGGGGGCTGGGGGGGCTCTGCGATTTTTTAGTGCTATTCAATTTTCTGTCCGAAAAAGTATTGATTTTCATGATTCGCTGCCACAATCGGAGAGAAAAAGGCAAAACAAAATCCCAGAAAAGTGTCGGCTTCGGGGGAGGGAAAATAATTGGATACCAACCTGTGTTCTATATCATTCATACAGCCGTCGAACAATGCATCGTTCTGCCCATCAGCTCGATAAATCTGTGAATTACATAGTACACAGAAATATCACAACAGCTGTTTAGCATGACAGCTGACGATATATATTACATCTGTCTGTGTGTACGGGCTACAATGACATTACTACTGGTTCCTGTGGCCAAGCATGTTGGACGGCAGATTGGTAAGGGTGTATGCACATACCATCTGTGCAGGACACTTACCTAATCATTGGATTGGTCGGCCCATCAAGCGGCTGGCCAATCCATCATTCAGGTGTGTACTCAGCCTAAGAGTAATGTTCTAGTTACATTTTTAATTACTTTAATATTAGGAATTATAATGTAACAATTGACTAAATAATTTATTTGTCTTTTGCATTAATAGAATTCCAGGAAATGGTTCATTCCTAAACACAGTGCAGACTCCGGTGGTGTACAGGGCTCAGTGATCTTACAGTGGAATCAAGGCATGCAAGGTCATAAAGCTGTGCTTCACATTCGCTTTAGTCATCATCCATCTCACATCTTAGCAAGTGAACAAAGTGAACAAGATGAGTCAGCTTGGTGGATCTTCTGAATGTGGGTATTGTTTCATGTGGTACGCACTAACCGTCTCTGAATGTACTAACAATCCAATAAAAACATATATACCATGACATCATTGTGTCACTATGATTGTGTGTTGCAAAACAAATATTAAAATACAAATTCCTCTGAGCACTACAAAATAACCCTCAATATTTTATCATGTAATGGCTACATAACTGACAGCAGTGGAGGACTTACCACAAAGCAGCCAAAGCTGCTGCTTAGGGCCCTGTTGGTCCCAAGGGGCCCACCAACAAGGCTGTATAAAGGGCATTTCCCACAGACCACAAGCTTCACCGAAATTGTCAGGGAGCTGGGCTGGCTGAATACTCCCAGCAGGCTGTCAGTGATTAGACAGATGTTGGGTGCTGGCTCCAGCGCACGCCTGTGTCTCCAGTCCTGCAGTACTGTGTATGTGACCAGTCATGACACACGTGTGTATGACATCAGATGCTTAGAGAGAGGAGCCAGGATGTGCACAGAAACAAACATGAGGTCATCAAGTGTACTTTATTGCAGTATTTTTAACATTATTATATAACATCCACCTATTTCAAATTCCACTCAGATGGGGGATGGGGGGATGGACAGTGCAACTGCAAGGACTTGGCTGGTCCTAGGGGCTCGCTGACAGATCATTGAGTCGGGAGGGCAATTCTGATTTCCGCCGAAAATGTCAGAGTGCTGGGCTGGCTGAATACTCCCGGCAGGCTGTCAGTGACCAGATAACTGCCAGGTGCCAGTTTCCTGCACCAGCCTGTGAGCAGTGCCTACAGTGGGATTTTTAAGGGCAGCACAGACGGTGTAATGGTTAGCATTTACTGCTTCACTCCACTCAGGTCATGGGTTCAATTTCCACCATGGCCCTAACTTTGTGGAGTTTGTATATTCTCCCCGTACTTACGTGGGTTTCCTCCGGTTACTCCGGTTTTCCCCCACAATCCCAAAATATACTGATAGTTTAATTGGCTCCTAACTAAAATTAACCCTAGCATGAATGCGTACATGTGGTAGGAAATATAGATTGTAAGCTCTACTGGGTAAGGGACTAATGTGAATGGTCATATGTTCTTTATAAAGCGCAGCGGAATATGTGTGCGCTATATAAATAACAATAATAATAAATACACTAGTACAACTACCATCCATCTGCTATAATTGGCCGGGTGCAGATTGGGGAAAATACACTGACTGGGAGGGTGGCATAATGAGCGGGGACCTGTTTGCTACAATTGGGGGGGGGGGGGGGGGGGGCACGCTGAGGATTGTTTGAGGAAGGGGGCCCCAAATTGGCTTGCTTAGGGCCCCATGGGGTCTAAATCCGCCTCTGACTGACGGCATCCACTAAAATCCAAATACATAGATATCAGACTTTGGTTCTCCATATACTCCAGAACTTCACCTGTAGTCAATGACTGCCTTGAATGTTATCCCTATTCTAGAAGTAGTATTTTGTACATCACCAATGACACTTAAATTCACATATGGTAGTTTACAAGTAATGCAAATCATATATTTAAATGTAATGGCATGTATAACAAAATAGTCCCCAATATAAAGTGGAACAGACAGATTATATTATGTTATTTGGAAGATATTGGGTGTCTCCAGGTGAGCTGGTTCTCAATTTAGATATACAGGTTGAGTATCCCTTATTCAAAATGCTTGGGACCAGAGGTATTTTGGATATCGGATTTTTCCGTATTTTGGAATAATTGCATACCATAATGAGATATCATGGTGATAGGATCTAAGTCCAAGCACAGAATGCATTTATGTTACATATACACCTTATACACACAGCTGGAAGGTAATTTTAGCCAATAATTTTTGTAACTTTGTGCATTGAACAAAGTTTATCTATAGTCACACAATTAATTTATGTTTCATATACACCTTATACACACAGCCTGAAGGTCATTTAATACAATATTTTTAATAACTTTGTGTATTAAACAAAGTTTGTGTAAATTGAGCCATCAAAAAACAAAGGTTTCACTATCTCACTCTCACGCAAAAAAGTCCGTATTTCGGAATATTCCGTATTTCGGAATATTTGGATATGGGATACTCAACCTGTATTAATTTATGTGTTATCATGTAGTATAACAATATGCAATTACATGACCCAGATTGTGTGCTATTATTACATAGTTTTAGGGACCCCCAGTAACAGAGACGCCTTGACACAGCCTGGTGGCTTAATCATATCTTTGCAAATATATTCAAACTGAGGTCTCTGTGTTTCTATTATCATGTAGAATTCAACTCTCATTGCTGATACTTTTCAGTATTCTGGGGAAATATTTTCCTATTTTTTCTTGTCTAGAATAACCCCTCTCTTTTATGCACCTGCGAAGGACCATTAAATTGATTGAGCACCCACTATTTTATATTACTTCACCAATGACGCCTAAATTCACATATGGTAGTTTACAATTAATGCAAATCTTATATTTATATGTAATGGCATGTATAACACAATAGGAGTCTATGTAGTAAGCCTTGGAGAGAGATAAAGTGGGTAGAGATAAAGTACTAGCCAATCAGCTCCTAACTGCCATGTTACAGGCTGTGTTTGAAAAATGACAGCTAGAAGCTGGTTGGTTGGTACAGTGCCTTAGCTCCGTCCACTTTATCTTTCTCCGAGGCTTAGTACATTTACCCCATAGTCTCTAATATAATAACAAAAAAATTTAACATCTAAAATCTGAAAATTAACTAAACATAACAGGTTGCTACTAACAAAAGAGATTTCCATCTACAGTCTTTCAGTCATTGCAATGCCTCATCAGTCACAGATCACCAACATAGAAAGGGGACATGAAGTTATGAGGACACAACAGAGGGTCAGTGTTAGTTCAACTGTGTAGCTAGGAGACATGGTAAGCTGCTTAGGTGCTACTATGCTGCTAATGCTTCCATCATTTGAAAGGACAAATAATGTGTTCTATCAAGTAATCCCACACTCACAGTACCTTCAAATTTACAAAAAAGGAATAAATATTGAACTAGCAGTTCAGAGATATAGCCTGATTCAGAGTTGGAAAAGCAAGTAACTTTGCACATTGGGAAAACTAGGTTGCACTGCAGGTGGGGGAGACTTAAAATGTACAGAGATTTTAGACAAACCCAGAGGGGGGTTCTATCTCTATCTATCTATCTATCTATCTATCTACAAGTATTTTATATGTGCATTGGTTTACATGCAACATACAGTATGGCATTGACATTTTTTTTAAAGAAGTACTAGCTGTCTCTTGGACATAAATATTGGAGTTTGTTTGAGGACTTCATGCTGTGCACCCAAAGATGAGTTTTTACTATGTGTTGCTGAATAGTGCAACATTTACTGGTTAATAGGTGGAAAAGTGATCATCAATCCATACAACATGAACATTTGGATAATGTATTTATTTGTGCCAGTTATTTGATGGTTTTGTTTGTGCGCCATTTTTTTATGTGAATGAGATTGTGAAGTATAGGTGCCAACAGATTTAGTTTCTTTGAGCTGGAGGAGAAATAAATAACATATGTTTTATAGTTCTGCAACTAGGTTCTAAATGTATATGTAATTGATACTTTGAGTAGATATCTGCCTAGTGCCATGAAGAATTTGCAGCATCCATATTAATTCTTGATGATGACTTTTTCTGGACCCTTTAACAATTTTTGAGGTGTTTCTTTTGTTCTCTGGTGATAATTATGTTTTGATCTATTATTGTATCCACATTTAATACCTGATGATTCCTCTACAAAGTTGGTCCTACAATAACATCTGAGGCGTTTTATTTTATATATCTGGGGATAACTAGTGATATTAGTAGTTTCACTATTTGTGGTTATTCAAAATAATATAAGTAACGTGTCTCAGAATACTTCTAACTTTGTTGATGATGAACTCCTTGATGAAGAAGAAAACAGGGTTATTAGCCTGACTGATGACGATGCAGACACAATCTTGTTAGGTCAGCTTCCTTTTTTCAGGGTTGCCTGCGGAAATATCTTTAGAAAAATACCATAACTTTCTAAGACTACATAAAAAAGAAATAGATCTAACTTTGCGCAGACAATTTTTGTTAGAATATTAGAGAACCGAAAAGATTCCTTGTGGGTTTAGAAGATTGCAAACACACCAACAACAAGATGTGATAACCCAGTTTTTTGTAGCCGCTGATGCATAAGTTTTGAATAAATGTTCCCTATTCCTAGTGATAGAAAAGGTAGGCCATGAATAAACAGCATTAAAAGTAGATATAGATTATGTCATGATATACACTTGCAACAATTCTCAGTTGACAAGTCAGGTAGATGGCTGAAAAACTGTAACTTGATACATACAACAGGGACAGGAAATCAAATTTAATGTGGATAGAATTATTGACCATGGGGCTTTCAATCACGGAATTGATGACAATATGGCTTCCTTTTTCAAGGTTACCCATCCAGTTTTCATTATAATCTATACAGTTCTGAAAAGTCACAAAACATTAGTAACACCACCAGGAAGACCTATTATATCAGCCTGTGGGTCTGTATTACAACCTGGATGATTTCCTGCAAATATTTGTAACCAATATGCCCACCTACATCAGAGATGCAGGAGATTTTCTTGTAAACCTTTCCTCTATTATTGTCTATTATTGACATTTATTCCAAGAAACCAAAATGTCCCTTATTAAATTTCTTCCTGACCCACTCAGTTGTGTATTAGAGTATAATCACTACTAATATAAAAATTTATATTTTATTAAAACAGCAGCCACAGCAATGGGGTACAATGTTGCCCCAAGCTATGCAAATACGTATTTGAGTTGCATATTTACTCTCTATGGAAAAATATTTTTTACTACAAATGCTACATTAATGTTTTACTTACATGGACCAAAGAAAGCTTTGTAGTATTTATAATCAGTACGAGGAATGGCTTACTAGGTTAAATATGTATACTCTAAAAAAGAGGCGTCTAAGAGGAGACATTATCAATATATTCAAATGAGGCATTCACTGAGGCTAGAGGAGAGAAAATTCCATACACAACGTAGGAAAGGGTTCTTCACGGTAAGGGCAATAAAGATTGGACAAATTTCTAACTGGAAAACGTATCCAGGGTTATAGCCTTTAGCAGACTGACATTAATATCTGGGAGTGGTAGAATTGTAGTTGTCAATTGGTATTAAACCATTACTTCAGCAGGTGCTTTATAATATCAACACCTTAACACAGAATAGAGTTTGAACCTGATGGGCATTTTGCCTCTTTTCAACCTCACTAATTATGTAACTATATGTAGGTTCACCTATAATGCTGATAGTCATGTACTTTTGGAGTTAATGGTATTAACCACCTAACTGACAATTTGTCCTTTTAAATCCATTCATAACATTGTTTTTGGGGGGCGTAGCTTGGCTGGCTGAGGGAGAAGCTGCATTTTACATGGGCTCCAGCCTGCAAGCTTGCAGATAGCCCGATATATCTCACATCCGTGCCCTGTTCCCCACACTTTCATACCCCTGCCTCTCACCTAGCGTTCCTGACCCGGGGGGAGCGTGCTGCTGAAGGCATCCTCTTGTGAGCTATGCAACCTTCTTTCACCTTGTTACCTTGACCTTAAGGAATCTAAACTCCTCGATGCTGATTGAGTGATGCCCAGGAACAAGAAATCTTCCCAGAAGTCCGGTACATCAACTCCACGGGGGAACATGTCGCAGTCCGCTATGAGATCATTTCTACAATCCGCCTCGCCCGCTTTAACAGAAAACCCTTCTGCTACAAACCCCCCCCCTCCCCGCATACCTCCCATCCACCCTCTCCAAGCGTGGATGCTCCACAAGCCTGCCCCCCAGGGGGTAGGGACCTACAAGACATCTTAACCTACATGAAAAACCTACCCACTAAACAGGATCTGCAGGACACGGTGAGACGTGAACTGGCCACCATGAGACAAGACATCTCCCACATCTCTGACCGGGTGACGAGCGTGGTAGATTACCAGGTCTCCTCCGACACATTTCTGAAGTCATTGACGAACGTCATTGAAGCCCAGTCGGCAGAGATCCGCTCCCTCCAAACTAGGTTAACGGATTTGGACAACAGAGGGAGGAGAAACAACATCCGTGTGCGGGGATTGCCGGAAGATGTCCCTCAAACAGGCCTGATTGACGCTCTCACGAAAATCTTCAACGAAATATTAGGTAACGACCCCAACGATACTATCACCTTTGACAGGGCCCATCGCGCCCTGAAACCAAGAGGTCTCTCCGCAGACAGACCATGCGATGTCATCTGCAGATTGCATTATTTCACCCAGAAGGATGACATCATGCGCAAGGTACGCCAACTCGATGGAGTCGATTTCAACGGCTCACTGCTTCATATTTACCAAGACTTGTCCTGGCACACCCTCCAACAACGGAAGGCCCTCAAGCCCCTAACGGACGAGCTCCGTAAACACCAATTGAAATACCGTTGGGGCTTTCCCTTCAACCTCCAAGTCTCCCCATCGGGGAAAACCCACACCCTCAACTCCTACTCAGACCTCCCTGTGTTCTGTAAAGTTCTTGGCATACCGAAACTTGACCTACGCGACTGGGACTTCCCTACTCCAACGTTGCCTCCTCTCAAACTCCCGAATACAGGAACCCCCTGGCGGGAGGTGCGGAGGGCCGGGAGGAAGGGCACCAACGAATCCCCCTCTGACAAAGACTCAAATGCTACCGGATTGATAACCTGAGATCTTTTGCTTGTCCTTGTTCTCCCTAACTTAACTCTTTAGGTTACAGCGTGACACCATTTCTCACCACTGATGACCCTTCATCCGATATCTCGCTGTCACTGGGGCTATGCCCCCCCCCCACTATGTCTTGGGCCATTGATTGTTAACTCCTGTTTCCTGACTATGAGATTTCTTGCATCCTACCACTCGAAGATTTCTCCATGTTAACGAGGTTTACAGTTTACAGTTTACAGTTTACAATTAGTTAAAACTATGCATGTATAATGATTACTGCACTATTTTTTCTCATTTTCAATATGCCTTTGGCGGTGGCTCCCTCATCCGCCCCACACCCGCTCCTGGCTGTTTTGCCTCTTGGGTTCCCAATCCTCAGATGGATCGGCTGACCCACTGCGGGCTTTTTGATTGTTATTGTTGTTTTTTCTCCATGCTCTGTCCCTTTCTTTTTCCCTCCTATTCCTTCCTCTTTCCTTTCGTTGACCACCCTGGACTCACCGCCCTCCATCATGACCTATGTCTCCTATGACATCCCCTGGTAGAGTTAAAGTAACATCGATCAACGCGAAGGGCCTTAACGTGCCGCAGAAAAGAGCATCCCTTTTACGGTCTCTTTGGGCTGATAGAGTAGATGTTGCGCTGGTCCAAGAGTCACATTTTAAAATCTCAGCTAAGAACCCCTCCTTGACTAACCACCATTACCCCCAGGCCTTTTATAATAATAACCCAGACTCTAAATCAAAAGGTGTAGCGATATTATTCTCTAGGACCCTCCAACTGTCAGACATATCAGTTCACAAGCCGATCCCGGGTCGTCTCCTGATAGTGCGTTGCAAAATATGCATGTGCCCATACACATTTGTTGCACTTTATGCCCCAAATATGGACCAGGTCCCATTTTTCCGCTCCGCCCTTTCCCAAATGGAACCACTCCTTTCAGGGGTTGTTGTTCTGGGGGGTGACCTGAATTGGATAATGGATCCATCCTTAGACTCATCTTTTAATGCCTCCCGGACCTCCCAACATCAATACCGACAAGTTAGACGACTGTTCCGTGACCTCCAGCTGGCTGACTCCTGGAGGGTTCTTCATCCCTCTGAAAGAGATTACTCCTTTTACTCACCCCCACACAAAGCTTACTCCCGTCTCGATTATTTATTTCTGAGTCACAGACATCTCCCTTTACTAATAGACTCCTCCATAGGCTCGATAACCTGGTCTGACCATGCCCCAGTACATATGACTCTTTCAACCCCCCAGACTACCCCGGGTCAATGGACCTGGCGTCTTAATGAGTCATTGCTACAGGACCAATATTGCAGGGGTGAAATAGAAAAGGCTTTGACTGAATTCTTCTCCATGAATGATACCGACGATGTCTCAAAGATTATCCTGTGGGAAGCGCATAAATGCACCATAAGGGGTAAGCTTATACAGTTGGGAACATTTATGAAGAAACAGAGGTCAGCACTAATCACCAAACTATTACAACGACTCCACCATCTTGAGTCCTCGCACAAAACGTCTCTATCAGAGACTGACTACCTAGAACTACTTGACACGCGGGCTCAACTAAAGAAAACCCTTACTGATAGTATCCAGCTTTCAGTCCGTAAATGCAACTCCAAATACTACCAGTGGGGTAATAAACCTGGTCGCCTCCTGGCCCAGGCTCTCAAGGCCCAACGCTCCTCTTTGTATATTAATAACATAAAGCACCCTGGGGATGCTCTCCGATTCAAAATCCCTGAAATTGCTGCATGCTTCAAACAGTATTACTCCCTTTTATATAACTTAGAGAACCGACCCGATGGCACCGCCTCCCCTTACGACTTTCTACAGGCGAAGGCATATTTAGAAAAGGTGTCCTACCCCGTCCTATCACCTTCAGATAGGGAAGCATTGGAACTACCTTTTACCCAGCAAGAACTGGAAAACGCTCTGACCTCGACACCCTCTGGCAAGAGTCCAGGGCCGGATGGCTTCACGCTTACCTACTATAAACAATTTAAAGATCTCCTCTCCTCCTATCTTCTCCAGGCCTTTAATTCTATCTCCGCAGATACCCATTTCTCAAACCAGTTCTTAGAGGCCCACATTTCCGTTCTACCTAAACCCGGTAAAGACCCGTCGATGTGCTCCAGTTATAGGCCCATATCTCTTCTAAATGTCGATGTCAAGCTTTTCGCAAAACTAATGGCAAACAGACTGAATGTATTCCTGCCTTCTCTAATCCACAACGACCAGGTGGGCTTTGTCCCGAACCGCGAGACTAAGGACAATACCACTAAGGTACTGAGCCTAATTCATATAGCATCCCAGGGTAGCTCTCCCACTGTGCTGCTGTCCACTGATGCCGAAAAGGCTTTTGATAGAGTCAGTTGGGGTTTTATGAGGTCTGTACTGGGGCACATCGGATTGGGCCCCCTAGCGCTTGGCAGAATTATGGGACTTTATAGATCACCCACAGCTCGGGTTCGTGTCAACGGATCCTTATCCGACCCCTTTTCCATAAGTAACGGGACACGACAGGGCTGCCCACTATCCCCTTTACTCTTTGTCCTCTGTATCGAAGCTTTTGCGAGAGCTATTAGGGCCAATGATCGCATTACTGGCCTGAAGGTTGGTGATACAGAGCACAAACTTTCCCTGTTTGCTGATGATTTATTAGCTACAATAACACACCCGGTTTCCTCCCTCCCTCATCTCATGCAGGAGCTGTCCCACTTCGGGTCACTTTCCAACTTTAAGATCAACATGTCCAAATCCTGCGCCCTGAACATTTCCACCCCCCACCCCCCCGACACAGTGGCTAAACTTAAACAATCCTTCCCCTTTACTTGGAATACCTCCCACCTATCCTACTTGGGAATACAACTGCCGAGTGATCTGTCCTGTTTGTTCACATTGAATTTTGCGCCCCTTCTCCGAACACTCAGGGCTGATTATAGCAGATGGTACCTCAAACCACTCTCTTGGCTGGGGAAGGTGAATGTTGTGAAGACGAATACTCTCCCTAAGCTACTCTACAAACTACAGGCTCTCCCCATACGGATCCCAGACTCCTGGTTCAAGTCCATCCAACTCTTGATACAACAATTTATCTGGTCTCGGAAGCGGCCTATAATTAGCCGGTCCACTATGATTCGCTCCACCCGAGGTGGTGGTTTCCAGTTACCTGATATCAGAGGCTATTATTGGGCAATTTTGCTTAATAGGGTTCTGGATTGGACGAGGAGTCGGGACACAAAGCAGTGGGTGGCTCTGGAGGGGCTTTATATGCAACAATTCCCAGAGATCTTCCCTTGGCTCCCTTCCCTCCCCAAGCCTCCCTCCCCTCACCCAACTATCACCGCGACCCTCTCCTTCTGGAAAAAAGCGCGCCGCTGGCCTTTCCTCTCTTCCGATTTCGGCCCGTTGACCTCTTTTCTAGCCAACCCCGACTTTCTGCCCGGCTTAACACCCTCCCACTTTCGTGATTGGGCCCTTGAAGGTCTCTTTAGGGTAGGCCAGCTGGCGACCTCCTCAGGAGTTAGACAGTTTTCGGAAGTACGATCTAAATGGGAAATCCCACAACATGACTTCTGGAAATATCTACAGTTTAGACATTTTCTGCACTCCAAACACAGATATCTCCAAGCCTCATGGGAACTAACACAGTTTGAGAGGTTGTGCGTCTCTACATGCACCCCCCAGCACACTGTTTCCGCACTTTACAAATTATTACAGAGCCCCGGTGCTCAGACACCCACACCCTTCCAGTTAGCCTGGGAGAGGGATCTCGGGATTCAACTAACAGACAAAGACTGGCGGATGATATTCCTCAAATCCCATAAAAGTTCAGTTTGTATACAAGTTAGGGAAACCCAATATAAACTTTTAATGAGATGGTACAGGCACCCCTCTCTCCTTTACTTCATGTATCCTGGAGTGACAGACAGATGTTGGAGATGTCTTAACGCCACTGGCTCCCTAATGCATATCTGGTGGAACTGTCCCCTACTCCGACCATTCTGGGTTGATGTCATCTCCATTTCTCAAGACATACTCCATACCCCTATCCCTACTGACCCGGCCTTTTGGTTGCTTTCCCACTCCTCAATATCACTGGCTCAGCACAAAACATCATTACTCCGCCACCTGTCTAATGCAGCACGGGCAGTTATCCCCACTCTATGGAGATCTTCATCTCCGCCCACAAGGAAACTATGGTTCACTAGAATTAATTATTATATGAATATGGAGAACATCCTCCTGGTTTCCAGAGATAAACTCCTAGAGTTCATGACCACTTGGTTACCTTGGATAGAATATACGTCCTCCAAAGACTACAAAGACTACATCTGTGCCACCAAATGACTTAGCTCTGCAGTTGATCGATTAAAGAGACTGCATTACACCTCCCCCTCAGTTCAAGGGCCCCCAGACTTGGTCACACTATGTTCTTCTTCTTTCCTTTCCTTCATTTCATACTTCGCTCTTTTCTATAACTTTTCTACTATGTTACCTACGTTATCACGATTACACTCACTGTATAGACAGATAGCGAGTCGGTACCACATTGACACTATAGAACAACCTACTATTGCCTGTACTTATACCGACCCCCAGTGTCTAGGGTGGTACGCTACTCTGCTCCTTATGGCTATATTGCAATTGCCCTTAATTATATGTTCTGATGCTCTTTTGTCTAAATGTGATGTAATCTTCATATTTTCCTGAATAAAAACAGATTATACAAAAAAACATTGTTTTTATACGTTTTTTTATTTAATATAGTTTAAAACATATTTTTTAAAATATTTTAATATTTGTTACAGAGTATATCCATTTTAGGGACATATATTATTATACAAAGAATGAATTGATAATATTGGCTTCTGTGACCTGAGGCGAATTAACATCCCTACACTGTAGCCTTGGCTAATTAGCATTTGAACAAGACAATCCCAGCACATGGCCAGCTCAGCTCACTGATACAGCTAGCCCACATGCTGTGAAAGACACACCCACAGGTAATATACCTGAACACTTGAAATCAGAGCCCACTCTCCCAAAACCACTGAGGCAGATGTACAGTAGCTGCACACAGCTACAAAGCCTCCAGAAGCATGGATTGCTCATCACCAGGACTGATCTCCTTACTAAGGCTAAGTATTGTATACACATGGCTTAATGGCATAGAATAGTTAAATATGTGTTTGTGGTAAAGTAGTTGTGAAATGATTGGCATAGAATAGTTGATTTGGAAATACATTTGACTTTAAGGTTAATGGTACTTGTGCAATTATGTGATTGTGATAATACTCTATGAAATCTGTAATGAATTGGAACAGTAGACAATCTGTAGCATAGCATTCCTGGTATACATTTGTGGATGGTGATTTATAACAGATTGTAGTGGTTTTGTATGGTGCATCTTGCTGAAGTATAGAAGTCAACACATACTTCCTTTTGTTACTGTAGTCATGTGCTTGTA
This sequence comes from Pseudophryne corroboree, assembly GCF_028390025.1. Classification (NCBI taxonomy): domain Eukaryota; kingdom Metazoa; phylum Chordata; class Amphibia; order Anura; family Myobatrachidae; genus Pseudophryne; species Pseudophryne corroboree. The sequence continues at coordinate 361,616,751 of NC_086450.1, read as the reverse complement.
ACAATGGCATGCTGATATTTGTGGTTACTTGGTGATCTGGTCTTGTGATGGCTCATATGGACAGCATGAGATATGTGGTGATGTAATTAGATGGCTTGGAATTGTGAAATCAGCACATATGCATTATATTGAAGCTTATACATTTTGGAATATAGTGGAGTCTTATGGCTTCTGCTATGTGACTATGGCCTAGCAAAGAATGCCATGTGTTTGAACTTGCAAACTTAAAATGGCTGCTAGCATTCCCTTTTGAACCATATGTTACAGACTTTGGAATCATGGGAGTTTCCCCAAAATGGAGTCTAGCTTCTGTCCCATGTGGTCTGTGGACAATGCAGCCACATGCTGCCCCTCCCCCACACACACACAAACACACACATACATAAACCAAAACCAATCTCCTAAGATATTTCTCTAAGATATATATCTGTCCAATATATATCAATAAATCTAGGATTTAGCCGAGTGCTTTGAGTGATAGCTCCCCAGTATTAAATATATACACACACACATATACATACATCTCTCACACTTCTTTCATCCTGTTTCTTTCTTATATAGTTTGAAGTTTGAACCTGTAAAACTATTATATGGTGACTTGCATTGTATTTGACCAATACTGTTTAATGATAAAAATGAATTCTATGAGTAGCAATTGTTTGTTGAAATACATCCTTATGATTTACAGTCTATATGACTGGCGTGCATTCTTCTATGAACAGAATATTCCTAATGATTTAAAGATATATATGTCTAGAAGATGCAACCTCTGCGGGTTTGTTAATAAAAGGTACACAATTAGTGATGAATTATTATAAATCACTAAAGGGTTAAAATTATACATTTGCTTCAAAGACATGAAATATAGTAATATAATACAAGCAATAGAATCAGACAGAGAAAAGGAGGGGGAATAGAAAAGGAAAAAAGTATACCCCTTAGCATTTCCCCTTATCAATATTATATTATGCACATCTGCAGAATGGATCTCCTTATCAAAAATTGCCAGTTAAGTGTTTAATAGGGACAAAAGCTGCACTTTATTATTTGTGCTTAGCTCCTAGCTCAGAATCAGCTCCATAATATTCTTTCAGGCTCTACTTTTCATTGTCTAACAAGGTGTTTACAGTTTAGACATGTTATGAAGAGCGAGACGGGATTGTCTGTTATTAATCTTGAATGTGGTGTCTTAATGAGTAGCTTTGGATAAGGCAGTCTTTCTTTGTCCCTAGATACAGTACTTTTTAAATTCTGACAAGATAATCCCGATCTTGACGATGAGGAAAAAAGTGTCCGCTAACACTGTGTTTCTAAAACCGGTCCTCATAGAACCCTGACAGTGCAGGTTTTCCAGATAATCTAGCTGGAGCACAGGTGTGTTAATTATCACAACAATTCTACAGGCGGTACTAATTATTCCTGACGATACCTTAAAAACATTCACTGTTGGGGTTCCATGAGGGTAGAGTTTGAGAGGTACTGCTCTAACATGATAATCTCTACAATAATAATAACAAATTATATGGAGATATGTATCAAGACTTGGGGAGAGATAAAGTGCAGAGAGATAAGGTACCAGCTACTCAGCTCCTAAAGTTGGGTACACACTGGTCGATATATCGGTCATTCAATTGGACGCATGATATATCATGGGAGTGTCAGCGTGTGTTTACCCCCAATGTCGGTGAATGTCATTAGACATGGGGGGGGTTAGGGTTAGGCACTGGGGGTAGCCCTAGCCGCCACCCCGGAGGGTTAGCCCTAGTTGCCACCCCAGGAGGGTTAGGGTGGGAAGGGGGGTAAAAATACTGACCTCCTCCGACGTTGGGATCTTCAGTATTGGGATGCCGGTGTCGGTCATGTGACCACCAGCATTCCAACGAGAGGTATATCATATCAGACCCAATGTGAAACCCAGGTGTCATGAAGTAAGTAGTAGTCCCAGCAGAAGCAGATATAAGTATAAGTAAGGTTTTTTACCTAAAAAAAAAAAGAAGAAGAATGGGTGGAAGTCTTATCTTGTAAATAAATATATGTATTACTTAGACAGAGTCAAAAATTTAAGAAACACTTAAAAATAAACACAATACATATGTATATATTTCGTCACCCAAATGGCATTATTACCAGTATATATATCTGGATTGGGTAAATGAAATGTCCAATCCTATATACGCCCTTTTATTAATTTTCCAAATGCATGAAATTCCTTCAGTGACTAAATGTTCAAGAAGCAAATGGCAGTTACCGGCTGTCCGCTAGAGGCAAACATCTCAACGACAACGGAGATGGAAAATAAATGAAGCCCCTGGGTCCACTGTACAATCTGTGTCATGTGACTTAGCTGCGTGACGGGACGTCATGTTGATCCGGGGGCTCTATTTGGTGTCTCCGTTAACTGGGAAAAGTAGGAGGTAATTCCTCGCTTATTACTCCAGTGAGATCGCCAGAGCAGGTCTTGGGACTGAGATGTTGAATATTTTTATTTATTGTTACGTCACATGATCACTTCCAACCTATTAGATTTGATCAGGTAGGGTTGCTAGGATACAAGACTATATATAAAGTAAATAAAGTTTGTTAAATATCATATGACTGTCCCTGACCTATAACACTCGCTTAGGAATGGTTGGTAAGCTATGTGTATGTAAACAAAATATCTGATTGGTAGTTGTGAATGAACTCCATCCAGAGTTATAATAAATAAATATTAGATTGTTTATTTGCACAATTCAAATATGATTTGTTTTAGTGAGTACAGAACTTTGGTGGACATGTACTAAGCAGTGATAAAATGGAGAAGTGAGTCAGTGGAGAAGTTGTCCATGGCAACCAATCAGCATTAACGTAACATTTAGAATTTGCATACTATAAAAGTATACAGAGCAGCTATTTGGTTGCCATGGGCAACTTCTCAACTAGCTCACTTCTCCACTTTTATCACTGCTTAGTACATGTCCCCTTATATGAGGCAGGGACGTACAGTCAGGGGAGGCAGTGCCCCCCCTGTCACCAGTGGTAAAAATAATACAAAGAAGATACTTATGATACACATTCTGTGTCATAAGTATCTGCTTTGTATTATAATAACCATTTTTACATTAAAATAAATTTGGGAGGCATCGATAGCGGTGCCTCCCGTTGACAATAGGAAAGGTGCAGGAGCAGGGGGTGGGCGGGGGCAGGGCCAAGCCGTGAGCAGTAAAAACCCATTGAAAATTACATTAAAAGTGGCACTAGTTTAAGTGCCTCGTGACAGGGGCGTGCTTTCACTGCACATGAGAGTACTCCCCTGTCAGTCAGGCAAATGTGATTGGACAGCGGATCTGTCACTGGATACAGCTGTCCAGTGATGGATCCGCTGTCATCACTGGTTGGGCAGCAGGGTGTGCTGCGGAGGTGCAGGCATTAACGGTGGCGGGCAGAGGCGGATTAAGGGGGGGGCCCGGGGGATACGTACCCCGGGCCCCCCTTTCCAAAAGGGCCCCCTGCCACACCGCAGATCGGATCTCTCTTCCGATCCGATCTGCGGTGCTGTGCTCCCCGGCTCCCGTCCTCACTGCAGCAGCAGCTGCGCACAGACAGGACAGCTGAGCTGAGCGACGGCTCAGCTGTCCAATAATGTATCAATGAAACAGCCTGCGTGCCCAGCCAATGACTAAGCGGCAGGCTGCTTCATTCATACTTTATTGGACAGCTGAGCCGTCGCTCAGCTCAGCTGTCCTGTCTGTGCGCAGCTGCTGCTGCAGTGAGGACGGGAGCCGGGGAGCACAGCACCGCAGATCGGATCGGAAGAGAGATCCGATCTGCGGTGTGGCAGGGGGGACGGGAGTGCAGGGCACATACATCCCATAGCGCTCTACCTCCCAACATACCCTACTCCAGTCCCCCCATACAATACACCCCATAACCCTCTACCCCTGCCACACACCCTATGCCCCCACATACACCCCATAATCCTCTACACCCCACAGCCTAGTCCCCGTGTTCACCCCACATACACCCAAATTCTCTAACCCCACCACACATCCTACTCCCACTGTCTCCCACATTCACACCCCATAAACTCCCTCCTAACCCCCGCACCCGCACCTGGGAAGGGACCTCCTCTGGGATATACAGTGGAGGGACGGGGACCAAAGGGGTGTCAGGTACAGGAGGCACAGGGGAGTGGGTATGTGAGGCTGACAAGGGGCATGGTATACAGCCGGCTCTAGGCTTGTGTTGTACCCTACTAGTCCCTGCGAGGCCCTGGGTGTGTGTGTGTGTATATATATATATATATATATATATACAACACTGGAACCCCGGCACTCCGGTCTTACGCCAAATATCCTGCTCAGGTGCCTTCCCTTCAGGGCTTGGAGCCTCTGGACATTATGTAGAATCTTGGATGAGGGCGGCACTCAGAGACTTGAATTGCAAAGGTGAATAACAAAACCCCGCAGGGCAACCTTTAATGTAACGTTTCGGGGACTAGCCCCTTCTTCAGACAAAAATTGTGAGTACAAACAGTGTTTAAATACACAAATCAATCAGTGAACAAGACTTACCCGCCTCCTCAGTGTGTTTCCAGGTGTCCACGGCTGACGAGCTGCAGCGGCACCTCCGGCCGCGGGATCCCCGTCGCGCCGGAAGTGACGTCACCCGCCCGGCCTGGTTACCATGGAGACACACTAAAACACAAAATACCGGAGCAGCATAAGATATCTACATACGCGCTGGCACTGTGACAGATGTGGACAGTGTGAAACATACTCAGTGCATTACATGACCGTGCTTTTAGAATAATAATGGCCAGCAAAATTCATAAAAAACTTTCTCCCATAAAAAGTATTGTTACATAAATACTATAATATTGTATCTGTGCGCATAATATTTATAAAACCAACCGATACATCGCTGTAAAAAACATACTAAAATACACGGTAAGTGACTTTGCGTGAAGTGCTAGTGCAAAGCAGTGGACAATCTACGGTTAAAAACCTTCAATTTAGGGACACTATAAAATCAATGTCACGTTTAAGAGTAGTATACTCCAGATTCATGCTGCCCTCTTATGGTTCCTACAGAGAGCAGCCTGGATACTTTTATCATGTACAGATTTTGAACAGCCAGGACAAAAACTTTGTGACCATAACACTGTTGCTTTAAGAGTGATTAGTTACATGATGCTGCTAAAGGGATTTCATATATCCTCATTTGTCATTTACAAAAATTGAGTCAAGCCTAGTGATTCATTGAGCCCCTTGGGTGATAAACTGTCTAACCTGAAGATCCATCGAGATTCTAATTGTAACAGTTTCTTTCCTCGATCCCCCCCACGCTGTAACGGGGGTATGTGATCAATAGCCTTATACCTCAGGCTGGCCAGATTGTGTTTAAGCTGTACAAAATGTCGGGCTACCGGTTGTTCACTGGACCCTGACAATAAGGCATTTCTAATAGCCGACCGATGCTGGGTTAACCTTACCTTTAGTTGGCACTCGGTCTTACCGACATAATATAAGCCGCATGGGCAAATTAAAATGTAGATGACGAAACGACTAGTACATGTTAGTGGCCAATTAATTTTAAAGCGCTGCCCTGTGCGTGGATGGGGTACAGTATCCCCTGTTAGTAAATACGAGCACGTCGTACACCCCAGACATTTGTAACACCCGTTTTTTCTGGTTAAAAAGTTGTGGGGTGTGGGTGGTGTTAAAAACCCTGTGACATCGGTTTTAACTAACAGGTCTTTTAGGTTTCTGCCCCGTGAGTAACTAGGTCTAAGGTTGGTTTTCTGAAAGCACTTGAGGTCTGGGTCTGAGCTGACCATGTGCCAGAGAGTTTTAGCATGTTTGGTAGTTCTTGGGCTTTGGGTATTAAACTCATTAACCCACGTAACGACCTCCTGTTTGTTCTTACTTGTGCTATTTGCAGGTGATTTTTTGGAGCTTTGCTGGGACACCCGTATGGCTTTATCTTTGGCCTTATGTAATTCCTTAACATTGTAGCCCCTGTCACTGAATTTTTTGACCATGGTATCCAATTGGCCTGTGGCTAGGTTTAAATCACTATTGTTTCTGCATACACGTAAAAACTGTGAATATGGAAGACCTCGTGTGGTTGATTTTGGATGAAAACTGTCCGCATGAAGTACAGTATTGCGATCTGTGGGCTTTGTGTATAAAGTGGTATGGATCCTGTGATCTCTAATCAGTATACATATGTCCAAAAAGCAGATTTCATTTGTGCTACTTGTCATGGTGAACTTGATTGGACTACTAGATGTATTTTGTTTGTCTATAATCGACATTAACACTGAAAGCTCATCCTGCCAAAAGATCAACACATCATCTATATAGCGTTGGTAAATAAATAATGCAGTAGCTATATCCTGATTTTCGAAAAAGATGCTTTTCTCGGTCTCCCACATATAGCAATTGGCAAACGATGGGGCCACCGAGGACCCCATCGCACACCCAGTGACTTGTTTGTAGAACACGCCATTAAACATAAAATAGTTGTGCTCTAAAGTGAAAAGCAACAAGGTTAAAAACAAATCAATGTCAGGACCAGTGTACAGAGCATTACCAAAAATTAACTTACGGACCGCCTCTACACCTGCTTTGTGCGGTATGCAGGTGTACAGACTGGTGACATCAAGTGTTACTAGTGTCACCTTGTCTGGAACACCTCCTACCTGTGCAAACTGTTTTATTAAAGTACTGGAATCTTTCAGGTGAGTGAAAGTATCCTGAATACAGGGTTGTAAGTAGGAATCTAGGAAGATAGCCACTGGTTCGCACAGAGAGCCACGGGCCGAGATAATCGGTCTGCCCGGTGGTCTCTGTGCGTCCTTGTGGATCTTGGGCAGTGTGTAGAATATAGGGATAACAGGAAACGGACTCCCTAATTTGTCTACCATTACCTGAGATAATAACCCCTGCTCATAGGCCATTTTTAAAATGTTGTCCAACTCTTGCTTAAAATCTAGAGTAGGATCATGGTCCAGTTTCAGGTAGGTCGACGTGTCCTTAAGTAATCGTTCGCACTCTTGTATATAAGTGGTTGTATCCTGGATGACAATTGCGCCTCCCTTGTCAGCTGACCGTATTAGGATATCTTTCCTTGTTTGAAGATCCCTCAAGGCTTTCCTCTCATCATGGGATAAGTTGTGCCTGATTGGGCCACTCGGGGTTTTTTACAGCGATGTATCGGTTGGTTTTATAGATATTATGCGCACAGATACAATATTATAGTATTTATGTAACAATACTTTTTATGGGAGAAAGTTTTTTATGAATTTTGCTGGCCATTATTATTCTAAAAGCACGGTCATGTAATGCACTGAGTATGTTTCACACTGTCCACATCTGTCACAGTGCCAGCGCGTATGTAGATATCTTATGCTGCTCCGGTATTTTGTGTTTTAGTGTGTCTCCATGGTAACCAGGCCGGGCGGGTGACGTCACTTCCGGCGCGACGGGGATCCCGCGGCCGGAGGTGCCGCTGCAGCTCGTCAGCCGTGGACACCTGGAAACACACTGAGGAGGCGGGTAAGTCTTGTTCACTGATTGATTTGTGTATTTAAACACTGTTTGTACTCACAATTTTTGTCTGAAGAAGGGGCTAGTCCCCGAAACGTTACATTAAAGGTTGCCCTGCGGGGTTTTGTTATTCACCTTTGCAATTCAAGTCTCTGAGTGCCGCCCTCATCCAAGATTCTATATATATATATATATATATATATATTCTGCCTTCTCTATTAGGGGCCCCACTCTCTTAAGTGCCCCGGGCCCCCCATGGTCTTAATCCGGCTCTGGTGGCGGGACATGGCAGGGATAGTTGGAATGACGGCAGGCCTGGATCCAAGAGGATCCAATCCCTGCCTGTCATTTTGCAGAGTTCGGCAGCAGAGTAGAGCGGATCCAACTGCAAAAATGGCGCCATTAGCGTCATTTTTTGAATATAAGATGGCTGCCGCGGGCCAATCATGGCTCGCCGCATCATCGACCCGCCCTTTGGAGCTGGCTTATAGAAGCCAGCGCGAGGTGGCGGCTGTCAGTCCGCCGGCGGGGAGGGAGTGTGCAAGAGCTCCCGAAGACAGAAGACACCGGGAAGCACAGGGGAGCCTGCGGCCATGTAAAAGAGCTGCCCAAAGGCCGCCGCCCCCCATGTGAAGACTCGGAAGCCCTGGGGAGGCGCCACCCCTAGGTGAAGACAGAAGACTCCAGAAGTCCTGAAGAGGCGGCGGCCATGGTAAAGAGCTGCCCAAAGGCCGCCGCCCCCAGGTGAAGATGCTGTATAATAAATGTGTTTTTTTTTTAAATGTGTCATGTATTTAATTTAATACTTTCTTTACAGGAGGACTACAGGTGCCAGCGGGCCCTAATTGTCCGTGCATGCAGGCACTCCAAGTGCCGGCATGCTGGGGCAGGCTTGCTGGGACCTGTAGGCCGCCTGTAAAGAACAATTTTAGTATACCATGAACCCCGCACCCACCGCCACCAGGGGTGTGGGGCATAGCACTGGGCTTTCAGCCCAGTGCTGGTTGTTGCTCGGGAGGGGGGACTCCATTAATTTTTTTCTGGGGTCCCCACTTTTTGAGGAATTCCAGCCCTGGGCTGACCAGTCTAGGGTTGGTTAATGTGATGGCAGGGGGACCCCACACTGAGAGTCCCCCCTGCTATGGCATTACTCCCCTTGGCTGGTTCAGCCTGGTGCTGGTTTTGTTAAATATGGGGAACCCTAATTTTTTTTATTTCTCTTTCAATATGGGGTGAGGAGGTGGGGAGTGAATCATTCAGTGCCTTCCCCAGCCACAGACCTCACCGCATGTTACTGATATGAGGGATAGGTCTGACTCCATTCTCTCCTTTTTTTTCTTAAACAAAGTGGTTAAATAAATTTGATAGATGAATTGTGCCCAGGTGTTTATCAGCAGCCATACTGACAATGGTATAAAAAACTGGGACAAATGTGCTTCACCTCTGATAAAGCTGCATTTTGGAAGCAGCGAAATGCATAAGGTGTCCTACCTACCCACCCATCTGGAATATCTACCATTGAATCTGTGTCTGAACCAGCCCTGGATGCCAAGTCTCCATTTTTTTATATTACTTTTTTTTCCATTTCAAAAAATGTAATGAAATATAAAAAAATGGAATATCAAACTCCAATTTTTTTTTACATTTACCCCTCACAGAGTACTGTGTATACTGTGAATTTGAAATTTTTATCAGGTTCCCCACCAGAGATAAAATAGCAAAATTTATGTGAAAACTGAAAAACAAGCAATTTCAAAGTGCTCTAAAGGGGGGTACTCACGGAGCGATATTCTAAGCAATCTGACTAGATTTCTTAGAATTTCAGCATTATCGCTCCGTGTGTACCCCCTACAGCGATAGCGATGCGCAGCCCCGCGCATCGCTATCGTTGCTGCAGGCCAATCTAGCGGGTTGCTCACTTCACCTGCTGGGTGAAGTGAGCGGCCCCACCCCCGTCTCCTCCCACACGCTCAGCACACATCACGCTGTGCTGAGCGGCGGGAGAGATGTGTGCTGAGCGGTTCGGTCAGCACACATCTCTCCTGCATCGGCCCGTCTATATGGGCCTTAATTAAAAAAGTAGACAAGATAGATAACTCAAAATCTGTTTAGCAAATCTTTGCGTACATAACTGTGCCCAAACAAAATTACAGCTCTGAAATTGTATTCCTTCCCACTGAAATACTATCCAAAAAATAGACTTTTTTAAAATCTGATCATTAAGGTTGGCATTAAATTTCAGTCATAAGGAAATGAGGTAGGGAAATAGTTATATGACGAAAAATGTAGCTTGAAATGTGCTGAAAATAATGGTTTTTAGCACAGCTTTCTATGACATTTCTGAGCTGAGATACTGCATTTACTGCAAATGTCCGCAACAGTGAAAAATGTCATAGACCATGATACAAAAATGGCTGCCACCTTCAAATGAAAGTAAATAAAAATAAAGTAATGGTGGTTTCTGACTACTAACTCACAGGGGTCATCACATGAAAAAAAAAAAATGTTCAAGCAACCAGGGTTGGACCACTCCACATGAATTGACCCATATGCATGTAGTAGAAAGTGGCAAATGCAGCAGTGCACACCTGTGGGAAACTCTGATGTGAGTTATTCTGCCTTATTGGGCTACTTAGGGGGATATTCAATTCCCGCCGATGATGCTTCAGGTGATATTTTCCGATGCGTCATCGATGTTTTTCCTGGAAAAAAAAACTCCTTTTCCCCCGAAAACACGCAGGTTCAGCAAAACCTATGTGTTTTCGGTAGAAACAGCCCCGTTTTCGGGTGAAAACTAGGCTGTTTTCGGGGATTTTGCGTCGCCTGCCGGAGGCAGGTGAAACAAATCACCATAAAGCTGTGGCACGTGCCAGCTTATCGGGGCTAATTAGATTCCTCCCCCCTCCCCCCCCAGCGATACTATTACACCCGCAGTCAGTGCGGGTAATTGAATATCCCCCTTAATGTGTTAATGAAATGGGTGGTTTATATGATGGTATTAAATGTAGGCTAGCTGGTAAGCTGTAAATGTGACCATTCAAGGATATCTACAGTATGTTGCAAAATTGTGGAGTTGTATAAGGCAGATTTCATAAAATGCTGTAATTAGGGTTGGTGGTGGTGGCTCAGAGATTTTACTAGGTCCATGGAACCTCTCTCTTTGCCTCTCGCTGTAAAGTATACATTCTAAGAGTCTCAGCATCAGTCTACATAATTAATTTACTGTATGACCTTTCCACATATCCACTGCTGCAACCAGGTAGCACACACAGGGTAGAAAAGAGCCGGGCCCAGGTACTTTTCATGGGGTATGGCCTATTTAGGGAGGCATGGACCGGCACGCTTAGAAAAAAAGAAATAGAAAAAATAGTACTTAAAGCGCCTCCCTGGCCACACTGCAGCCCAGTACACAGCAGTGTGTGCTGGGCTAGCAGAAGAGCTGCAGCCATTGCTGTCAGGTAAGTGGGGGGGGAACAACTTGGGTCCTCGCTGGGCCCCTCCAGCACACCTGGGCCCAGAGCCGGCCATAGGCATAGGCAAACTAGGCAATTGCCTAGGGCATTTGATATGCCTAGGGGCATCATCAGCTTCTGCTGATTAAAATGATATGCGGCATGCCTATATTCTGTATGTAGCATTTCATATGCAGATACAGCCACAGTCTCACACAGTATATTGGCATGCTGCATATCAGTTTAATCAGCAGAAGCTGCTTGTGCATCCTAGCCACATAGCTATGCAAATAAGATGCATTTTAATTAAAAAAAAGGTGCCCGACGTTAGCATTGATGCAAGATTTGTGAGGACACATCTGTATCCAAGCAGAGGCAGAGGTCACAGTGTTAGTGGAAGTGTGAGTGCTGTGTGCATGTGAGTGGGTTGGTTGTGCAGTAGTGTTCAGAATATGTGTAAGGAGCATTATGTGTGTCATGTAAAAATACTTTAATAATGTGCAACATATGTGTAAAGGGCCACTATGTGTGTCATTATGTGTATAAGGACATTAATAATGTGCGGCATATGTGTAACAGGGTACTACTGTATGTGTGTCATTACGTGTATAGGGGCACTAATAATGTGCAGCAAATGTGTAGGGGGCACTATGTGTGTCATTATGTGTATAAGGGCATTAATAATGTGCGGCATATGTCTAAGGGACATTATGTGTAAAAGGGCATTAATAAAGGTTGTCATAATGTGTAAGGTGCATTATGTTTATAAGGACATTAATGTGTCTCATATGTGTAAGGGGCATTACTGTGCGGAATTGTGTATAAATGCATTACTAATGTGTGACATTATGTGTATAAGGTGCTCTACTATGTGGTGTTGCATATAGAAAGGGCACTACTGTGTCGTCTAATGTGAATAAAGAGCAATAAGGTGTGGTGTAATGTGAATAAGGAGCAATTCAGTGTGATGTAATGTGAATAAGGGGCTCTACTGTGAGGAGTAACGTTTATAAGGTAAAGTGATACTACTGTGGGATGTAATATGAATTATGGACACTATCGCAACATAAAATGTGAATAAAGTTGCAGCACTGTGTGGCGTAATTGGAATTGGGGTTACTATTGTGTGGCCATGCCCCTTCCCAGCAAGAAGATGCCCCTTTTTAGGCTGTGCGTCAAATGTGCGAAATGTTCCTATTTAAAATATAGGGGGTACAAGGACTGCTATGGGTGAGGGGTGATGGTGCTGGGAAAGAGGTGCAAGGTCAGAGGCAGAACCAGCGGTGGTGCTAGGGGGCACCAGCCAAAATCTTGCCTAGGGCATCATATTGGTTAGGGCCGGCTCTGCCTGGGCCCAGGTAAATAGTACCTGCTCCCACCCCTCTCAAAACCACTGAGCGCACAATGCTTATCATTGCATAAAAGCTTTGTGTTTTCAGTTGGTAATAATGTTTAAACATCTCCTGAAGCTTTATTGGAACAATGCAAATCTAAATCTATCACTACATAACCATAAAATAAAATAAAATAATAATAGTAATCCCAAAAAAGGTGAAACCATCACTACCAGCTGGCTAGTTAAACCAATATAAGATAACATAGCCACACAGAAGCAATAAGATTTAGGGCCAGATTCATGTGTGTAAGGAATTGCACAGTCACAAGGAAGTGGCTGTGCAATTCCGTGTCATTGAAATTCTAATGCAGCAGGAAGCGTCTGTTGGAGATAGACATCTCCTGCTAGAATTAGCGGGGATCCGAGTGCTGCATCTGAGGACACAGCCATCATGACCATTAGTAGCGAATCGAGTTCGTTTTATAAGACAGTGCTTAGTAAAGAAACCCCTATGATGTCAATTGTCAAAAAATGGAGGGGGGCACATGATGGTCTGGTGCTCCGTTGATAGATCCTGATTCAGAAACTTCCATAGAGTGACTGACATCTTAAACCAATGGTTCCAAAACTTGAATCGCGGCGCCTTAGAGTATCAGCATTTGTTTTGCAGCACCACTCGACCAAAAGTATCTTATTGAGAAATTCAGAAAAAGATATGAAATGAAATGAGATGGCTTTCATCTTTAGGTTCAGTTATGAGATAGTTATGTTATTGCTGTTTAGCCACATATTTTATGATTGGCAGTCACTATCACTTATTTTGCCTATAACATTAACGATAAGTAATTTATTTGGTCCTAGACCGCCAGCCTGTGGCACCCCTTAGTTTGGGTACCACTGCTTTAAACCATAAGGGCTATCACTATAGTAGCAACATAGAATCACCCACCCCCACACAAGCTGCAGCTTCTGAACAGAGGGGACCAGCATCAAGAACAAATGATGGATTAGTATGAGGGTGGTTCAATAAGTAAGGTAACAACACATCTCAAGTGTGTAATATTCTCTATTTCGTTCTAAATTCCCACCAGGCCAGCGCAGGGAGACCACTACTTCCCTTCATTAGACTGTGTCTCATATCAGTCATACTGTTCCAACATCAGGTGTAAGATGGCAGGGATGGCGGAAACATGATCAAACATTGAGATATGTAGTGTGATCAGATTTCTGTGTTGAAAGGGCACATCAGCAGCTGTATTCATCACCAGCTTGTTGAGGTGTATGGTGATAATGTCATGTCACAAAAACAGGTTTGGTGCATTGCCTTTTATAATGGCAGAGCATACGTTCAAGATGAGCAGTGATCCAGCCAGCCAATCACATCTACCATAAGCAGTGCACCAAACCCAAACCTGTTTCCGTGACATGACATTATCATCGTACCCCCTGACAAGTTGGTGATGAATACAGCTGCTGATGTGCCCTTTAGACACAGAGATCTGATCACACTACGCACCTCTCCTCCAGCCCCGCCATCTTACACCTGATGTTGGGACAGTATGACTGATACGAGGCGCAGTCTAATGGCCGTGAGGGTAAGCAGTGGTCTACCAGCTCTGGTCTGCCAGGAAATGTAACAAAACTAGTTTAATAATAATAATAATTTTATTCATATAGCGCTCTTTCTCCAATAGGACTCAAGGCACTTAACAGAATAAACAGAATACAGTAGAACAATGAAGAACAGAAAAGCTTTTCATAAATACAGACAGCATGGAGATATTAAAGTGACAATTATGGATATGCTTGAGTAAACAGGAAAGTCTTGAGTTCATTTTTTCAGGAAAAGAGCAATACCTTAAATGCACAAATGTTCAGGCCGCTGCGACCGCTAAGCGTGTGTGTGTAAAACTCCTATGAAACGAGTACACGTTGCGTAAGCACGCCGTCACGCTGTAAGCACAGAGTAGCTACACGTGAGGTGGAATACACTTTATAACCCCTAACAGGAAAGGAATGCAACACCAATTGTATATGTAATGTTGAGGTCCAACCCAGCAACAAATATTTACTCAAAAGGGGGTACAACAGAAATACAATCACATAAGAGAAAAGGCTACAATCAATACGTTTGTTCGCCAGCGCCTCCCGGTTCCGGTCCTCAGTCAATCTGGATGGATGACTTTCAGAGAATGTGTCTGACCGGCCAGGAGGCTTGGCTTTTATACATTAGTCCAAATCATGAAACAATAGAAACTGTATTCTCTTCACCCATAGGTCAAAGGGCTGGTCATTTACAGTACAGGAGGGGTCATAGGTCGCTTTGAATAGGTGGGCGATGCCTGGTCCAGGTGCACTTGCAGATGTTCTCCACTGGGTTCCCGCCAAATATCAAGAGTACAGGAAATACAGTGTAATATTAATATTCTGTTCCTGGGCATATCTATGCGCAGAAGCGTGCTATCTTCTGCAAACTGCTACCGGAATATTGCTCTTAAAATACGCTACAGCTGGATACCAAACACCACCTCCTAACCTAATTCTGTCCCCTCATATCCTGTAAAGTCGAATCCCTCTTTTTTTATACCTTGGAAGCAAATGTAACTCGCTGGTGTGGTGCATGTAGACTATGTGTAAATTACGTGCTATGTGGATTAAATATGAAATATGTCTTTGTGGCTTTTCCATGCGAATGCATATGCTACCGTATTTACTCATACCACGCGCTAATACGCTGGACCTCGTGAGCCAATATACGCAACGTGCAAGTATGCGCACGCACGGCAGAACAGGCACCCGCATGGAGGCCACTCTGTGTGGTGTTTGCACGTGATGCTTCGATAGTGGGTTATTCCTGTTAGCTTTAGAGCTTCCTTTGCTTACTTCCTCCACAGAGAACACGCATGGGTTTAGTGAATTAAAGTACCATTGTTCACTCTGTTTATTCAACTATTGTCTAACAGTGAGCTATGCCACACAGCCAAGAGTTGGTCGCAGTAGGGTGTCACCTTTGAAATGATACTCGAGGGAGGTAGTGGCGGCTGAATATTGCAAAAACCCCATTAATAATAGTAATAATAATAATAAAAATAATAATAATAATTTTTCAATAGGACTAAAGTCACGTAACAGACTTAACATAATACATTACAGAAACAATGAAGAACAGAAAAGCTTTTCATAAAGTACAGAGAGCATGGAGATATTAAAGGGACAATTATGGATATGCTTGAGAAACAGGAAAGTCTTGAGTTAATTTTTTAAGGATTTTAGAGTGGGAGCCCTCGAACTGTGCGGGGAAGCGAGTTCCATAGAGTTTGAGCCACATGACTAAAAGCTCGACCCTCAGATGAATTACGGTAGATTCTTGGTGCTGGTAATAGTCCTTTATCTACAGATCACAGTAATCGAGTGAGGCAGTATAGAATCAGAAGCTGCTTCAGGGACCTTGGGCCCTGGTCATGTAGTGCTTTAAAAGTCAGCAAACTAGTCTTGAAGATGATTCGCCATTTTACTGGCAGCCAGTGGTGAGAGTACAGAATGGGTGTTATGTGGCTGGAATGGGGCTGGTTGGTTAACAGCCTGGCAGCTGCGTTTTGTATCAGCTGTAAGCATTGCAATTCCTTTGCTGGGAGACCAAAGTAAAGGGTATTGCAGTAGTCCAATCAAGATGATACAAATGCATGTATGACTTTAGGCAGATCTTCAGAGGGAATTAAATGCTTGATTCTGGATATGTTCCTCAGATGAAAGAATGAGAATTTGATTGTGGCTGACATCTGTAAGTGTCAAACCACCATCTAGGACAATGCCAAGATTCCGCACATGATCAGTAGTTTGTAATTCTGAATACCCAAGCGTAAGTCCAGATGGCTGGCTATTCTGCAGTCTTGTCCTTTGATGTTGCAGTCATAATCAATCATAAGGACCTCTGTATTATCAGGATTCAGTCACAGCCAACTGGCTCTCATCCAGTCTTGGAGCTCAGCTAAACAGCCATTTAAGATTGTTATTGGGTTCTCAGTACCCGGAACAAAGGACAGGTACAGCTGTGCATCATCTGCAGAGCGTGGTAGACCAGGCCATGGCACCTGTTTATTTCACCCAGTGGTAGCATGTACACTGTAAATAGCATGGGGACAGTATAGAACCTTGTGGGACACTATATGGCAGTGACACTGGTGATGATAAGTGAACTCCAGAAGAAACTCTCTGTGACCTGTCAGTGAGAAATGATTTAAACCAGCTAAGGATTGTGCCATCCAGTCCACAGAAATTTTTCAGCCACTCAATCAGGATCACATGGTCCACGGTATTAAATGCGGGTGATCTTCTGTTTGCCGGCGGCCGGGCTACCGACGACCAGCATACCGGCGCCAGAATCCCAACCGCCGGCATACCGACATCTTTTCTCCCTCTTGGGGGTCCACGACCCCCCTGGAGAGAGAATAGACAGTGTTTGCGCTCGCCCAGCTGACGGTATGCCGGCGGTCGGGATTCTGGCACCGGTATGCTGGTCGCATGGAGCCCGGCCGTCGGCATACCCTACTACACCCTTAAATGCTGCAGAGAGATCCAGAAGGATTAAGATGGAACTGTCACCTCTGTCTGTTGCCGTCAGAAGATCATATAACACACACACAAGGGCTGTTTCAGTGCTGTGTCTTCTCCTGAATCCTGATTGGAATGGATCGTAAATTTCATCGGTTGTCAGGCGGGTTTTCAGTTGATTTGCAACCACTTTCTCAATAACCTTTTCTAGAAAAAGAAAATGTGATACTGGTGTGTAGTTAGCCATGCAGTCGAAGATCTAAATAAGGTTTTTATGAAGAGGTCTATCCTCACAGGAAATTAGAATGAAATAGAGAACATCACATGTGAAAAGGAGATTTATGGTAAACTTAACATGGTTAAATCTCTTTCTGCGAGGTACACTGGAATCCACAGGGAATAACATCGGGATGTAGAGTTGGATCTTGTTACAAGGCACCAACAGGCTAAAGCTTTGACTGTTCCCAGGATGCACTGCACTGCCTCCTCTATAGCCCCGCCTCCAGGCACTAGAGCTCAGTTTCGTTAACCAGTCCAATGCAGTAGCAGGTAAAATAGAGACGGTAGATGTTAGCCACATAGAATCACGTTCTCACAACAGTATCAGCAGCTAATGCCATACAAACCTAAAGAATCTAAGTGCGTGAGGGTGGACGCCGTGTGGAATCCAGTGTACCTCGCAGAAAGAGATTTAACCATGGTAAGGCTACCATAAATCTCCTTTTCTGCAGCGGCGTACACTGGGATTCCACAGGGAATAACATCGGGGATGTCCTAAAGCAGTTCCTCATGGAAGGGGATGCACTGTCGCGGGCCCAAAAACCCGGCGTCCAAAGGAAGAATCCTGGGAGGCGGAAGTATCAAAGGCATAGAACTTGATGAACGTGGACAGTGATGACCATGTAGCCACCTTGCACAATTGTTCTGTGGACGCGCCATGGCGGGCCGCCCAAGAAGGTCCAACCGATAGAGTAGGATGGGCCTTGACAGCAGCAGGAGCTGGGAACCCAGCCTGCACATAAGCTTGTGCAATCACCATTCTAATCCATCTGGCCAAGGTCTGCTTATTCGCATGCCAGCCACGTTTATGAAAACTAAAAAGTACAAAAAGGGAATCAGACCTCCTGATGGAGGCAGTCCTCTCCACATAAACACGGAGAGCCCGTACCACATCCAAAGATTTTTCTTTGGAGGATAGACCAGAAGAGGTGAAGGCCAGAACCACAATCTCCTGGTTACGGTGAAAAGATGACACCACCTTAGGCAAATAACCAGGGTGAGTTTGAAGAACAGCCCGGTCACAGTGAAAAATCAGAAAGGGTGGACGACAGGATAAAGCGCCTAAGTCCGACACTCTCCTAGCAGAGGCAATAGCCAACAGAAAAACGACCTTAAGCGTAACGCATTTAAGGTCCACAGACTCAAGAGGTTCAAATGGAGACTTGCAGGGCATTCAATACAACAGACAGATCCCATGGAGCCACAGGATGGACCAGGGGTGTATCTAGGGGTCCGAGCGCCCCTGGCAAAGTGGCTCCCCCCCCCCCCCCCCCCCCCCCCCACACACACACACACACACACACACACATACACATACACATATTTGAAATAAGGGAGGCGTGTCAAAAAAGTAATGTGGCCTTGTGGGGAAAGCGCATGGCCACACAATAGTACTTCCAATTCAAATTATGCCACACAGTATCACATTACACCACACAGTAGTGTCTCTTATTCACGTTATGCCACACAGTCATACCCCTATAGAAAACACAGTCTATAAAGGGCATATGGGGAATGCAAATAGAAAATGGAAATGTGGACCAGTGCTAATAAATATATTCCTAATTTTATATGGGGAATGCGGTCAAACCACATTTGCCATTAGTATATCTGATCCTGCCCATAGGCACACACATATACACTTACATACATAGTCACACACAAAACACATACATATGATATACAGTACAGTCACACATGCAGTATATACAAATACAGTCCCATACATACTGTACATTGTTACACACTTATTCACATACATAGTCACACACTAAAACACACATAAATACAGTAAATAATTATACACACACAAACATGCATTCATATATAGTCACACACTAATACACACATAAATACAGTAAATACTTATACACACACAAACATGCATTCATACATAGTCACATACATACATAAATTCAGTCACAGACACACATACCGACAGACTATATAGTATCCCCCCACCCCCCACATTACAGACAGGGTACGCTGACTGCATGTACTTTAGTAGCTCATTGTCCTCTCTCCCTCTCCTCCATGCTGCTGGGCTGCCTGGCAGTGAGTGTCGTGTAGTCCTACCCCTGTACTTCCACTCCGTCCATGGCCCTAGCCCAATACAGGGCAGTGCAGTCCTGTGCCTTGACCCTCCCCCCCTTCCCCCCAATAATCCAGCCCTGACTGTACCTGGTGACTGTCTGTCACTGCCGGCGCCAGTGTCCAGCGGCACAGCTCAGCACTAGTGATCAATCAGACTCAAAGTAAACTACAGCTCCTAGCAGCCCTTGGTGCTAGGAGCTCCCAGCAACAAGGGCTGCTGGGAGCTGAAGTTTATGTTGAGTCTGATTACAAGTGAGGTGCAGTGCACTGCTGCCGGACACTGGCGCTGGCACTAACAGACAGTCACCAAGTCTAACAGTACCACTTGGTTTTACCCCCTGGCCATGCATGGCACAGCCGGATGGCGCCCCCTCCTTGCCTGGTGCCCCTGGCGAGTGCCATCCTGGCCAATAGGTAGATACACCCCTGGGATGGACATAGGGAGGCTGAACCTGTAGAACACCATGAGTGAAAGTGTGAACGTCAAGAAGAGACGCAAGTTTTCTCTGAAACCACACTGACAAGGCAGATATATGAACCTTGAGGGAGGCCAGACGAAGGCGTAAGTCTAGGAGAAAAGCCAAAAGTCTTGGAGTTTTGAAAGTATACGCATCATAATTCTTAGCAGCACACCAAGTAAAGTAAGAATTCCAGACCCTGTAATAAATCCGAGCCGAAGCTGGTTTACGGGCCTTCAACATAGTTTGAATGACCGCCTCAGAGAATCCTTTTGCTCTCAGGAGTGATGCTTCAAGAGCCACGCCGTCAAAGCTAGTCTGGCCAGGTCCGGGTAGACACAAGGGCCCTGAACAAGGAGGTCTGAGCGTTGAGGAAGTAGAAGAGGACGCTCTATCGAGAGAACCCGCAGGTCTGAGAACCAATGCTATCTGGGCCACACTGGAGCGACTAGAAGTAGTACTGCACCTTTTTGCTTGAACTTCCGTATTACCCTGGGCAGGAGTGACACTGGAGGGAACACATATGACAGCCGAAAGTTCCATGGAATTTCTAGTGCATCCATGAACGTCCCTTGAGGATCCCTTGTCCTTGCTCCGAAGACCAGAACCTTGTGATTGTGTCGAGATGCCATCACGTCTACATCTGGTAGGCCTCACTTGTCTACTAGGAGATGAAAGACTTCAGGATGAAGACTCCACTCTATGGTGTGCACTTCCTGATGACTGAGGAAGTCCGCTTCCTAGTTGAGGACTCCCGGAATGAACACTGCCAATATAGCTGGCAGATGGCGTTCCGCCCATTGGAGAATTTTTGACACTTCCATCATAGCCATGCTACTTCGAGTGCCATCTTGATGATTTATGGTCGCCACCGTGGTGGGGTTGTCTGATTGTACTAGAACAGGCCTGTTCTATACCAGAGGCAGGGCCAGTGTCAATGCATTGAACACTGCACGCAACTCCAGAATGTTTATCGGGAGGCGAGATTCCTCCTTGGTCCATCGACCCAGTAGAGAGTGTTGCTCCAACACCATGGCCCAACCCCGCAGACTGGCGTCCGTTGTTAGGAGGACCCAGTTGGCGATCCAGAAGGAATGTCCCCTGCACAACTGTTGGTCCTGTAGACACCAGCTCAGTGACAGACTAACAACCGGAGTCAAGGAGATCATTTGAGACCTGATCCTGTGAGGCAGGCCGTTCCACTTGGAAAGTATTAATCGTTGTCAAATGCCAACACCATGAGGACTAGTACTTGCATCGCCGAGTGTATTGACACTCTCTGGTGAGAGAGGAAGTATCTGATCCTGTCCTGAAGTTTCAGGACTTTCTCTGGAGACAAGAACAATCGTTGGTTGTGTGTGTCCAGCAATGCCCCCAGGTGCATCATGCTCTGAGCAGTAACCAGCGAGGACTTCTTCCAGTTGATGAGCCACTTGTGGGCTTGTAGGAATTGGACCGTCAGTTCCAGATGACTGAGGAGAACCTCTGGGGAGTTCGCCAGGATCAGCAAGTCATCCAGATACGGCATGATCCTGACACCCTGATGGTGGAGAAGAGCCGTCATGAATGCCATGACCTTGGTGAAGATCCGAGGAGCCGTGGTCAGTCCGAAAGGCAAGGCCTGGAATTGATAATGTAGGTTGCCAATAGTAAACTGCAGATATTGCTGATGCGATATGACAAAAGGTATGTGCAGGTAAGCATCCTGTATGTCCAGGGGTACCATATAGTCCTTGGGATCCATAGCCAGTACAATAGAGCGCAGAGTTTCCATATGGAATTTGGATACCCTCACAAATTTGTTCAAAGATTTGAGGTTGAGTATAGGCCGGGAGGACCCATTTGGTTCGGGACTAGAAACAGGGTCGAATAGTAACCCCTGCCTCTTTGAGATAGAGGTACTGGCACAATCACTCCAGAATCTAGGAGAGATTGTACAAAGAAGTGTAGTGTTTGTGCTTTCAGCGGATCCGAAGGGATAACCGTCGAGCAGAACCGTTGAGGGGGGCGTCTCTTGAAAGAGATCGCATACCTATGAGAGACAACTTCCCGCACCCAGGCATCCAAAGTGGTCCTTAACCAGGCCTGGGCGAACTGCAGAAGTCAGCCTCCCACCCTGCAGTCCCCCAGGGGAAGGCCCGTCCCATCATGCTGCAGGCTTGTCCTGTTTGGAAGCAGGCTAACGGACGGCCCAAGATTGCTTAGACTTGGGCTTGGTGGTTTTGGAAGTACGAGCCTGCCTCGGATACGCCTGACTCTTTGTTTTACCTGGAGGTCGAAAGGAACGAAAAGTGGTACTCTTAGCCTTCGGAGCAGAAGGATTAGTACTTGGGAGAAATGCAGTCTTGGCTGTTGCCAAGTCAGTCACAATTTTGTTCAGATCCTCCCCAAATAGTACGTCCCCCTTAAAAGGGAGCACCTCCAAGGTCTTTTTGGAGTCCATGTCCACTTTCCAGGACCTTAACAGCAAAATCCGGCGAGCCAGGATAGACGTAGTAGATGCCTTGGCTGCCATTACACTGGCATCAGAGGTCACCTCCTGAATATAATGAGAGGCTGTGGTAATATACTGTATGACAGATATTGTCTGGCAGTTTCAGAAAAATTTAGAGGTAGCTCATCCTCAATTGCCTTAACCCATCCTTCAAAAGCTTTTGCAGCCCAAGAGGCTGCCATAGTGGGTCTTTGTACAGCACCCTCCACATGCTCATCCGTCGGTTCCTTCAGTGAAGTGACAGTGGTAACAGGCAGAGTAGAAGACACCACTAGACGAGCAACACGAGAGTCCACCGGCGGTGGAGTTTCCCACTTGTTACTCAACTCCGCAGGGATAGGATAACGAGCCAACATCCTTTTAGACAGGGAAAATTTATTTCCCGGAGATGACCAGGATTCCTGGCGTATGTCAATTAAGAGGCCAGAATGAGGAAAAACTACTTTAGCTACCTTCTGACGTTTAAACTTATCAGGTTTCTTAGACATAGCAGGAGGTTCAATCTCATCATCAATATGGAGAATCAGCTTGATAGCCTCCACTAGTACAGGAACATCAATCTGAGTTGTAGATTCCTCATCAGAAACAACTGTATCAGTATCTGAATGATCAGTATAATCCGCATCCTCATCAGAAGAATCATCAAAATATTAGTGGATTGTGAGGAAGAAATGGCCCGCTTAGAGGACCCTTTGATCCCAGTAGGGCGAGGGTTAGGTTTGTGTTTAACCAAGGACTGATTTAATTGCTGTAACTGGGTTGACAGAGTATCCACCCATGGTGATTAACTACAGGGACAATATGTGGCTGTAATGGCACAGGACGTCCCACAGGGGGTGTAAATCATGTTACAAGCTGTCGAAGTCAAAAATATTACATAGAGAGAACATACAGACTCCACACATTATGAGTCGCTATGCTTGCGAAGACGCACAGCGTGCACAGCAATATATCGTAACATACGCATTTACACAGACATGCCACAAAGAT
Organism: Pseudophryne corroboree; assembly: GCF_028390025.1. Lineage (NCBI taxonomy): Eukaryota > Metazoa > Chordata > Amphibia > Anura > Myobatrachidae > Pseudophryne > Pseudophryne corroboree. Next base: position 361,593,565 of record NC_086450.1, on the reverse strand, counting down.
AGATTCAACACATATTTCATACAGCATATAAATTTAAACATATCAAGCACCAGACATCATAAGGTTTCAAATTATATAATGGAGTAACGTCATGTATGTGTATTATTGGAGCGGAGCAAGATGGACATGTCGTGCTTGGTGTTAAAGTAACCAGATTAATTAGTGTGTCAATTTGATGCTTGTGATTAGGTTGTAGCACATTGCCATGAGTAGATAAGATTAAATGTAGGAACATGAAGCCACAATTCTAAAGTGAACAAAAAACCTTTTAAAGACTTGAAAATAGCTCCACAGCATGGCCCTGGGGGCAGACACATATGCCAGCAACACAGGACAAAAGCCCTCACTCTGACCAATGAGCCGTTGAGTTCTTGAGAGGTCTGGCCTCTGGACCAATAGAAGGAGACCAAAACCAACAGACTGTAAACTCCTACTGTGTGATATAGGCAGTTTCTAGGACTTAGAAAGTTAGTTGCTGTTTGTCCCAGACGCTGATCGAGATGGGTTTCTGCCGATACTCTGCTGTGAGCATGGAGGGGGAGCGTAGTGAGCATTGAGGGAGATGGTAATTGTATTGCTGGCCGTGTATGTATTTGAATTAGTTTGTAATAACTGCTTACTGTGTAAATTGTAACCATGTAACTATATATATATACTGTACATTGTGATATTTTGAATACATATCTTTTTAATAACAAATATATACATCAATGAGCTTTGGAACTCAGATAATGTGTGGGTGTATTGTTTTCTCTTATGGGATGTAGTGTTTTGTGATGTATAGCGCACATTCATAGCACATGGTAATAAGATGCGCAGGTGTCCACAGTATATATTAGAGCTGGCATTTTAAGTATTTGTTAGAAAGTAATTTGACTTGAACAAAGCATAGTCAGCATATTTGAAAATGCAGCCCAAGGTGAATCCTGATTTGCCACAGGAGCTGCGGGAAGACTGGAAGGTGCAGAGCACCCAGTACCTGAACTCTCAGCTGAAATCCTTTCCTCAGGTAAATCCATGGTGCCAGCACTGCATGATGCAGGAGCGTCTGCGGATTACCCGCCCTGTGTAGCAGACATTATTGGGAATGTAGTCTTAGGGCGTAACAGTAAAATATAGCCAGACAAAACACAATACCTGACAAAAAAAACCTGTGTTATGTGACCGCTAATGCTGAGCACAAACAGAGGATTTAAGCGGAATAAGGTGGCTGAAACACACAGTGAAAAATACAAAACAGTATATCCTGTGGAACACTATATGGTATGAAACCCTGATGCAGTTAGCCCCCCAGGGTACAGAATATAGTGATAGCAATATGTGTGATACACAGAATAGAAACCACACAGCAGCTATAGGCACACACAGTCACAGTTACAATGCAGAAATTATTACATATAACCAATAAAACTGCACTGGACTAGTAATACTATATATAGAGATCTATATATACAGATATAACAATGCACAGTAAACACTGGATGAATATCACAGAATACTTGTACTAAATATTCATACAGTAGTGCACTTGTTCTTAACTAATGCTGTCTAAATGACATGTAGAATACTTAAGTTCCTGTAAATGCACAGCGCTCATGAGGCAGGCGGCTTTACAGAGGTGACAGTGCCCAGCAGTCCCAGGATCAGCACAGCTATGTGAAATGGCGCCCAAACGCTGACAGGGAGTGAGGTAGAGAGAGAAATGCAGCCCCAGGGCGGGAACACCTGCTGTAGATGGTGCCTGGAGCTGGGGGAGGGGCTACAGGTCAGCGCCTTATCCCCTCTGCTGGACTTCACCACCGGGTACTATGGAGCCTATAACAAATGGATTTTTGTAAATCCGACCTGTGCTCCCTGCCCTGGTGGATATAGTGGGGTCCCTGCACGGCCACTGTGTTCACGCAAGCGGCGTGGTCCATCTCCTGGGGCAGAGACTGGATCGCGATTTACCGGCGGGTCCCACCTGGGGGACCCTCTTACCTCCTCCCTGAAGTGAGGCCACGCGATCCAGGAGAGCAGCAACGGTGATGTGTACCTGATGACCGGAGCGTCTCCGCTGTAAGTACCCGGGAACCAGGCCGCAGGAGTATACAGCGCCGCTGAGGGAGGTGATGGAGCCACAGTATAGAATGTCAACATGACATACACTGCATCTAGTGCTTGTGCTGCGGTCCTTGAAGTACCTGATATCTATTTGGCACATATATCATTTACATTTATAATGTACTTTTTCCTGTTGAGTAGAAGGTGGGACTCCTTTGTGTGCTGACAGATGCCAAGTGCTACATGTCTAACCTGAGCGCTGATTAAATGTTTATTTAAATTGTGCAGTTTTAGAATGAGTGTCTTTGAGGCTTGTCAGCTTAGGTGTAGTCTGTAATGTTAAGTATATCACCAAACAGCCGCCCATCCCTGGAACCTCAGCAATACCAATTCCTTCTGGCTTCTTGGTATCTCCTCCACCCTATTAGACCTGGTTATCTCTTAGTCACCTGCGGAACATGTTTTGTTTTACAGCTTTGTCAGGAGTATTATTTCATATATAGTGGTAAATGTAATAGGGTGTGAAAAGGGGTGTGGTTCATCAAATCGACAGTGTCTAGGTCGACAATGTGTAGGTCGACCACTATAGGTCGACAGTCACTAGGTCGACATGGATGGAAGGTCGACAGGGTTTCTAGGTCGACATGTGCTAGGTCGACAGGTCTAAAGGTCGACATGAGGATTTTTTTTTTTTTTGGTGTCGTTTTCTTCGTAGAGTGACCGGGATCCCAAATTAGTGCACCGCGTCCCCTCGCATGGCTCGCTTCGCTCGCCATGCTTCGGGCATGGTGCCTTCGCTCCGCTACCACTTCGCTCGGCACACTTTACCGTTCCAATCGTAGTCCACGTGGATCGTTAAGTATGAAAAAATTCAAAAAAAGAAAAAAAATGTGAAAAACTCATGTCGACCTTTAGACCTGTCGACCTAGCACATGTCGACCTAGAACTCTGTCGACCTTCCATCCATGTCGACCTAGTGACTGTCGACCTATAGTGGTCGACCTAAACATTGTCGACCTAGACACTGTCGATCTTCAGACCGGATCCCGTGAAAAGATGGAGGTGCAAGAGTTTGTGAGAGAATGCCTGTATTTTTAAAGCGCCAATCATTCACAACGCAAAACTAGGTTGCCTAGCCAACTCCTACAAAGTACATACTAAATGGTACTTGGTACCAGAATGCCTCCACCAAATATACCCTAACATTTCTAACTTATGCTGAAGATGTTGCTACCAAAGTGGGACTTTTTTCCATATTTGGTGGACATGTCCACTAATGATCCTATTCTGGAACATGGGACAATATTTACTAAAAAATCGAGTTTGTCCAATTTGTGTTTTGTTTTCCTAAGTCCCAAACCGGGAATTCACTAAGCACCAATCTCGGCAGTGTTTGGGCTATTCGTAATGGTTTGAATGACAACGTTCACAAATACGAATGAATAGACCATCGGTCAAACGCGGCTGTTATTACATAGAATACGGGAATTCACTATTCATTCGTATTTGGGTGTTAGTCTCTGAGTGCTCAAATGCGGCCGTATTTTTTTGCGATTCGTAAAAAAAAACGGCAAAAAAATAGACCTGCTTTTTCAGTCGTGTTTACATGTGTTGCAAATAAAAAAATCACTCACACCTGAATTAGGATGCCTATAAAAGGATGTTAGGCCCATTTCAATACACCTACACTCAGAAATGGCAGCAGGACTGTGGGCCAGTGATCTTTTGTGTGCTGTGGGATTCCTCAGACTCAGACATCAGCCTGTAAGTAACCAGGGCCAAGAAACTGAACATGGTCAGCAGGTTGTACATGTTCCGCGGAGGCTGCGCAGGCCTCGTTTTTTTAGAGGGCGTTTAAACTTGAACGCATTGTCCGATGATAAGGTCATACAGATGTTCTGTCTAAATCGTAACAACATTTTCCGTCTGTATGACCTTGTCAAACTGGGCTTAGACCCTGAGACAGCACGCTCTCGCTCTGTCTCAGGCCTGCACAAACTCCTGGCTGTGTTGCACTTTCTGGCTACTGGCAGCTTTCAGGCTGTGTCTGGGAATGTCATAGGAATCTCACAGCCCTAATTTTCCAGAATCTTAACACAGGTGATGTATACCTAACTACCTCTTCTGTTTTGTGTTTGTTTTAATTTCTCGGTGGCCAGTTCTGTCCTAAAATCTCATGTTTATTGTTCTTTAAAATATACACACAGGTGTTGGCTGTTTTGCAGCCCCACATCGAGGCCTCAATCTGCTTCCCTACCCAGGAGTCTCAGTGGCATGCCGTCAGGGTAGATTTCTATGAGCTGGCTGGCATGCCCAATGTGCTTGGAGCCATAGATTGCACACACATTCAGCTGAGACCACCTAGGGGCAGGCAGCACATATATACAAACCGCCATTTTGAACACTCCACAAATGTGCAGGTGGTTTGTGATGCAAATCTCAAAATAATGAGTGTTGTTGCTGGTTACCCTGGGGGCTGCCATGACTCCTTCATCCTCAGTCAGTCATCCCTCTTTGATAAGTTTGAGGACGGACAAATGCCAGATGGATGGCTGCTGGGTATGTAATTTGATATGTGTAGGCCTGCGTATACTTTGTCCAAATACAGGTGCAGATGTATTAACCTGTAGAAGGCATAAGGAAGTAAGAAACCAGTGATCTGTGCAAGGTGATAAAGGCACCAGCCAATCAGCTCCAATATGTAAATGAACATTTAGGAACAGATTGTCTGCTGCCTTTATTACCTTGCACATATCACTGGTTTTTCACTTCCTTATGCCTTCTACAGGTTAATACATCTGCTCCACAGTGTGTTACTTATGTGTTGCTGTATCTTAACATGAATCACGTTACTATATCTGTCTTTTAGGTGATGGAGGATATGGCTGTTTCTCTTGGCTTCTAACTCCATGGTCCCGACCTGATACCCCTGCTGAACACAATTACAATCATGCACATAAGTCCACGCGGAATGTGATAGAAAGATATTTTGGTGTGCTAAAATCTAGGTTTCGGTGTCTGGATAAGTCTGGTGGCCTTTTGTTGTATAGTCCCTCCAAGGTGACTCAAATTGTGTTCTGCTGCTGCTTTCTTCCTTCATAACATGTGTTTGCAACAACATCTGCCACATGTTGAGGAGGAGGAGGAGGAAGAAAGCAGCCAGCAAGCAGAGGAATTAGAGACATCTGGTGATACTTGGAGTACAGATGTAGGGAGGCAGGTTAGGCAAGAGATCATCAATAGCTATTTCTAAGGTAAGCTTGGTTTGCTTATTTCATTTGTTGTGTAATCATAAATAGATGTTTTGCCTTTTTTTCCCCAAAACCATTACTCAGAATGTGTCTGTCTCCTTGACACATACAAACATACCCTCGCTTTATGAAAAAAACAAATGTCGCATGTGTATTGTGTGTATTTTTATTCTCAAAACAACAGATTATGAGTGGCATGCATTAAGTCTGGATAAGTGATCGTAAACTTGCAGTGCTAATTTCTTACAAGCCCACATAATCCATTTAGTATTTCACTTTATCATTGTGTGTAACGTCCTAATGCACAGGTTCACAAACTCGGCCCTCAGGACCACACACAGTGCATGTTTTTCACGTAACTCAGTAGAAGCACAGGTGTATGAATTACTCACAGACATATGTTAAAAGGTTCACAGGTGGAGCTAATTATGTCACTAGTGATTCTGTGAGGAGACCTGCAAAACATGCACTGTGTGGGTTCCTGAGGGCTGAGTTTGAGAACCTGTGTTCCCAAAAAACACTCCTCAACATATAATACTGTATGTTAGCCTTGAGGAATACATGTGTCCCTATGTGTGATGCACCATCATATTTAAGACACACAAACTTACTGTAATAAGGAATAATTTATTTCCTAATGTTTGATGCTGTAAACTTAATGATGTGTAAGTAAATACACAGTTTGCCACACATATACATTATTATACACATTCTTTGATTTTTGATGTAAAAGTACATATTTGTTTGTTTCAGCATCATGTGTAAAAACATTCTTACTAATTTTTAACACACACAAACATGTCCCAACAATACTGACAGTCATTTTGTCAATGTTTTTAAAACAAAACAAAGCCAACATATTACAAGCTTTTTACGCAACTCAATTGTGTTCTTCTTGTAATGTTGTATAGAGAAGAAAGCTAAAATATGTATCAATAACATTGTAATTTGGATTGTCTGCAGGAAAAGAGAATGATTGGAATCTAGAAAGAGTAATTATTAGAAAAAAATCAAGTGGTCAGTTTACTTCCTGCTAAAGACATTCTGCCTGGCTGCCAATTATTGTGTCTGCAGGAAAAGAGAATGATTGGAATCTAGAAAGAGTAATGATTAGAAAAAAATCAAGTGGTCATTTTACATCCTGCTAAAGACATTCTGCCTGGCTGCCAATTATTGTGTCTGCAGGAAAAGAGAATGATTGGAATCTAGAAAGAGTAAGGATTAGAAAAAAATCAAGTGGTCAGTTTACTTCCTGCTAACATGTATGTGTGGCTCCATCAACATGTCCCTCCTCCAATACCAAAAAAAACGGTAAAGAATAAATGTGCGTACAAATTTTTTTATTTTGTTTGTAGCACTTATAATTAATGATGTTTAAAAAAGTGTCAAGGAGCTAAGTGTTATATATTTTTCGCAAAAAATACACTTACTAACTATTTTGAGTTACTTATCACAAATGTCTAACTTGTATTTTTTTCACATTTTTTTGGGTGGCTGCTTGTCCTGCCCTTTGCCTTTAGCACTGTCATGTTGTCGTGCTCTGGTGGAGCGTCTTGGTGGTGATGAGACTGGCGTGATATTTGGAGTAGTCGTACCAGAACTGCTGCTTGTTTGCTGTTGGTGCATGCATCTGAGTGTTTCATTCAGGTTAGTGAGGGTGGCATTGAGTTCACGTGTAGCAGCATTTTGATTGTCTACTATTCGGAATAAACTTTCATTAATCTTTTGATTGTTTTGAAAAATGCTCATATAACTTTGCTGTTGTCTGTGCTGTTCTTCCATTATGCGCTGTAAGTTGCCCATGACCTGTGTAATGTCTGTACGCATGAGTTCCATGGTATTGCCTATTCTGGTTGTTTGTTCATTTTGTCTACTCAGATTTCTTGATATTCTTCTGAGGTGAGATGGTAGGCTTGCAAACATTTGTGTCTGCTTACGCAGGCAATCTTCATTAGTGGCCTGCTGTCTAGCCCAAATGGTCCAAAACACCTGATCAGGGCCTTGTGTTCCTTGTGTTGTTGGGCTGTGTTGTGGTGGTGGTGTGCTTTGCTGTGGTGGTGTACTCACAGGTGCTGGGGGGCTCATTCCTTGCATTAATGGCTGCATTTCTAAGATGTTTGTCTCCTCCATGTCACTGTGTTGCTGTTCTTGCGGAGGGATGCTGTTCCCAGGACTAGAAGCTGAAATGTTAAACAAATCTCCGTTAGCTATCCATATGTTTGAGAAATGTAAACAAATCCCTACACATGGAACACATGTGATTCACTGTTGCTTACAACTATTCTGCCTAGCAACATCATCACTCATAGCTTAAATACATACTTATGCCTGTTTGTGGCAAATGTGTCTGGTTACTTAATTGTGAAAGCAAACACTTTAGTTTTATTGTAGCTCACACATACTCCACCATAAAAACACATTGGAATACATAATGTGTTACCTTATAGCTTTGTTCAAACAAACATAGTAATGTTTTTATATGTATTTTGCAATGTTACCTCAAACACACATGTGAAATGTGGAAAAACAACCTTACTTTTTGCAATAAAACCAACATGCTTTTTTGTTGCAGCATCTTACACACAATGTCATACTGTATGGCTCAAGTGGACATACATATCTTTCCTGGATGTGGACAAGGACATTTAGCTTGGATTACATTTCAGCTTTTACTTACTGCGGTAAGTATTTAAGTTTTTTATGTGTTTTGACTTAATGCGGTTATTAAATATTTTGATTACGTTCTGAAATTTTTCACATTTTTTTCAGTTTGATACTCACAATCAAGATGAGGGGAGTGTGGATGACGTCTTGGAGGTGTGTTCAAAATTTGGAGTGGGGGGACAGAACATACGGACGATAATCTTCGTGGCGGGGTAGCCTGCTGTGTTTGGGCCGGGACATACGACCTTGCTTTCTTTTCGGCCACAGGTTTTTTGTGGTGATCTCTTTCAGAAGTGCCACTTCTGCTGCTCCATACTTCTTTTGATGGACCTTTTAACGAAAGTGCAATTTTGTTATGGCCATTCCTTTACAAGCATACCCTATACTACAATGGACACTTTACCTGCTTCCGCAGCGTCATCATCATCAGATGTGATAGGAGTTACTGGCCGACGAGTAGTACTGCTTTTTTCTAACACTGTATAAAAGAAAAAGAAAATTTTTTATCATGCTATTGTGTATACATCCACCCATTATGCTTATAAACATTTATTCTTGAAGAAATGCTTGGTTTTTATTTATAAAAAACATAAGGACCGGAAAAACAAAAATAAAAAAACAAAAAAACAAAAAACATTGACCAAAACACATATGCACTATGGCAACATCAACACAGGAAAACATGTACAGGACACTGACATAGGCCACAAGTTAAAGGAAAAAAAAATAAAAAAATAAACACACACATCTTCATTTTGTATTGAAAGTATAAATATTACAGATGCAATATATAAATTGCTCTGTGATGTGGCACTCCAAAGACACATTACCACTATATGAGCCAAAACAAAATGTAGCAATTTTGAACAAAAATTACACTGCAGTGTGGTGTCACGGTACAAATACAAGCAAAATATATATATATATATATATATATATATATATATATTGTTAATTTAATTAAATAATTAACATTATCTAATAATGACACTACACATGTAAGTGGTTTCCAAACCACTTTCCAGTACTCCAGCCTCTAACATGACAACCACTGTTTTTAAAACATTGCACATGGATCACTTAAATATAAAACATAGTCACAATTTTAAATTAAAAATCGCCCAAAAGGAAAACATTATTGCAGGACAATTCAGAGACACACCAAGTCCAAACTACACATGCACAATATCTGTCAGAAAAACACATGGCATACAATAAAGTAAGATGTTACATTGGCTATTGTATAAAACATTAACCAAAACAATGTATTTGCTGACACACACTTGAAGATGGGAGTAATATGCAACGTCACATGACACACATTAAAAAAACAAAAAACATAGAATGTAAATGCAAATACACATGCTCACCATTCTTCCTGGGCCTATCTGAATCCCGGACATGGGTTGCAGAGACAACTTCTGGATGGATTACACTCCACATGGGCTCCTCATACTCCAGATAACTTGCAATATAGGGCTGCCCACCACCGGTTTTCCGAGCCGACTTGGCCTCCTTGGCCATTTTGGACTTGACACGTCGCTTTATGTCATAGTACCGTTTGCGGCACGTGTCCTCCGTCCGCTTGACCACCCCCTCACTATTGACAGCAGCAACAACTTTCGCCCACAACACCGTCTTCCTCCGTGTTGGCACCTTGGCGGACTCAGGGCCAAATAGCTGCCTCTGATACTTCATCAGCTCACGCACCAATGCCACATTTTCAGCAAAACTAAACTTTACATTTCGCCTAGTCTTAGTAGTGGTGCGTGGCTGCGGAGCACTCTGACTGTCACTATCACTTGAGGCTGCTGCAGCAACCTCACCCACCTCCTCCACCTCACTAACCCTCACCTCCTCCACCTGACCGACCTGCTCCCCCTCACTCACACCCTCCACCTCACCCACCTCTGAGTCACACATAATTGTGTGTCTAAACAGTTAACACAGGGGAAAAAAAGACAAACAACACACTCCTCCACTACCACTACACAACTCACACACACACACCCACACACACACACACACACACACACACACACACACACACACACACACACACACACACACACACTGGCAAGGGACTATAAAGAAAAATAACTTGGACTAAAAATGAGACAAAACCACAAAATACAAGACAACAAGAATGACAAGATGACTTTCAAACACAATACCACACTCAGAAATCGCTACCAACACTCCTCACCAAACCACAAATTCACCTACCTCCACAGCACAACCTCCCTCCTCCTCACCACTAACTAAACCCACGAGGTGCGGACGGTTTGGGGCGTATTTATATGGTTGCGCACAGACACTTCTACCATCTGAAACACAACCAATCACGAACGGGGATGAAAATCGAAACTGAAAGTGAAAATGCGGCCGCGGGGAAAAAAAACCCTGCCGCGTTTAACTTAGGAAAAAAACAGCAAATACAACAAAAACACGTACGCAAACGACAATGACGGCCGTAAATGTGCCAAAAAAAACCAACTGGCATCGACATCGGAAAACACGACAACCATAAAGTCGACTGCTTCGTAACTTTGCGTATATGGATTCAAAAAGTTGCATGAAAATGCACCCGATACAAAACGAGTTTAAACACTACACAAACCGACTCAAACACGAATATTAGTAAATATTGGCCATGGTCTGTACTTTACTTTCCCAAAACCTCGATCTCCCTGCCTCTCCCTACTCCGCCAACCTACTACTTTGTGCCCCAACTGAATGTACTTCTAATGCCTCCAGTAAACTGGTTCTTCACATATCCTGTGCAGCTATGTATCAGATAGCCTGTAGCTGGAAAGTATCGAACACTCCAGCCGTCAAGAACTGCTGATAGAATTTGGTTTGTCTCTGAAATGGAATACATCACTAGCTTACAAAAAACTCTGTTCAAAACTTTCACTCTGTTTGGGACCCCTGATATTACAAACATAATTTACCCCTCCCAGGCTTGAGCTGACGTTCCCAAGTCCTTCTGCCTTACAATCAAATATCACTTTTCCACCTCCTCCCCGACTCGCTCCCTGACATACTCTCACCTTCCTATCTCCCTTCCCAGTTATCACCACGTCCACCGCCACCTGCTCTACTTATTTCTCCTAACTTCCTATATCTATTTCAATAATATTTACGAATGCATTTTTAGCATGGAATCATTGCTCACTGATGTTTTATGTTATTTCTACTATTGGGTTGTACCTTTATATCTCTGCACATTCATTACTTGTTGGAACGTAACAACATGCTCCTATGCTCCTTTGATGTATCCCCAAATTTGAACAATAAACAATAATAAAAATATGGGTATTCTCACACAAACTGCAGCACCTCCGGTTTCTCTCACCGCATTACATTTACTTCTAGATTTTTTACACATCCACTATCTAAGCAGCAGTAGTATTATCTAAATAGATTAGCATTAGGTAATGGCCCTCTTTCAGGTTCAGGCCGCGCAGCATGTTAATCGCTGCCCAGAGATCCAATCGAAATTCAATTGCTAAATCAGCAATTAATGGGAGCCCCTCTGCATATGCAACCCAGCCACATATGCAGGTGCACTGCTGCCATGTTTCCTGTCGCAGGAAACGCAAGCAACGTCATTGAACTGCCCAGAAAACGGCCATGACACACCTGCATTTCCTGGGCCACTCCCCCCCAATGACACGTTAACGCCCCCGAACGCCCGCCGTCTGTCACTCACATTGCGATCTCATTGTGAATGCCTGTGCAAGCATGCTGCCGACTGAAAATATCAGTTTTACAACTGATACTGAACGAGAGACAATGGGGCCGATTCAGACTCTGACGCTGATGTGCAAAAACCACTATGAAGTGATTTCTTCACATCTGTGCATGCACGTATGCGCATGTGCAATGTCATAAACTGCATTCTCTTCAGAATGCAGTTAAAGACCTGCAGGGGGCAGGAAAGGGGCATCAACGTTGCGTTTTGTGGGCGTCAATGCTCCATTTTTGGGGCACGGTTCGGACAACATAGGCATGTCCGGATCGTTTACGGGGCGAGTTGCAGCAGCTGCGTGATGTCACACGCAGCCACTGCGACCCTTAACATGGCGGGTAACTGTCTGCCTTCGCAGCTAGGCAGTGCAGGCAGTGGCTACTCTAAACATGCAAAAGCATCGCCGCTGTGCAATGCTTTCGCATGTCTGCGCAGGGGGGCTAGATCCGGCATTCCGGGGCGGACTTGCCTTGTACTGGGCATCCCCCCACATATCAAAGAAATTGACTGTAGAAGTGCGTTTTCTAGAACATCTACGATCAGGTCTGAATTAGGCCCCATGTATCTACATTTTAGATAAATATAAAGGGACATAAATAAAATAGTATCTTCTCTCCTTATGAGGAATTCGATAAGGGTTCTTATTTGTACAAATAGTTAAATCTATATATATAAATGCAAAAGCCCTCACTCATCACTCACACACTCACTCACTCACACTCACTCACTCACTCACTCACTGACTCACTCATCACTAATTCTCTTACTTCCCGATGTGTTCGGAAGCTGACATGTAACATAGGTATTCTGCAAGTGGGAAATATGAAAAATACGTAATTAGAATTTTAAAAAACTCCCCTAAGGGGATGAATAGGGGTTGACATAATGACATCATTACCGATGCGTGGCTTGCGTTGCATGAACGCTAACTCCCAAATGGACAATTGGAGCAAAATTTGGATTGCACCTCCAGTGGGTAGAATTTAATAAACTACAAAAATGTCACTTCTTATCGTATCTGCTACGGGTGCTCCTCTGGTAACGTAAGAACCATGGATTAATATTTACTTACATTAAGACATCTCAAATTTACAGCTCTATAGATTTACCACATTTTTAACACTCAATTATATTTACAACCGTGAAAATCAGAAACTCACGTGCGAAGAACGGGTAGAACAGCTAGTAAAAATATAATTTCAGACTATTGATATGCACAATATTTATACTAAATAGATTCTTCAGTGAGAATTTTTCATTTACAGTATAAACCTGCAAGTTAGTGCAAACAAAGGGAGTTCTCATGTTATAATCTTATCTGTCAAATGAATGGAGTCAGCTATCTGTTTACAAAGCAGGTGGAAAATATCCATCTACCTCCAATTCCATGAAATTTCCCTCATTGTATGAGTGGCGCTTCCACACCCTGAATTGTTCAAACATTGGCCCTCATTCCGAGTTGATCGGTCGCAAGGCGAATTTAGCAGAGTTACACACGCTAAGCCGCCGCCTACTGGGAGTGAATCTTAGCTTCTTAAAATTGCGACCGATGTATTCGCAATATTGCGATTACTAACTACTTAGCAGTTTCAGAGTAGCTCCAGACTTACTCTGCCTGTGCGATCATTTCAGTGCTTGTCGTTCCTGGTTGACGTCACAAACACACCCAGCGTTCGCCCAGGCACTCCCACCGTTTCCCCGGCCACTCCTGCGTTTTTTCCGGAAACGGTAGCGTTTTCAGCCACACGCCCCTGAAACGCCGTGTTTCCGCCCAGTAACACCCATTTCCTGTCAATCACATTACGATCGCCGGAGCGAAGAAAAAGCCGTGAGTAAAAATACTTTCTTCATAGTAAAGTTACTTGGCGCAGTCGCAGTGCGAACATTGCGCATGCGTACTAAGCGGATTTTCACTGCGATGCGATGAAAAATACCGAGCGAACAACTCGGAATGAGGGCCATTACCCAAGAACATTCTCCACTTGAAATGTGACTCCTCATCTCTTCATCATATGAACTGACACCGCTGCACAAAAACCTCATCAATTATATATCATCCTGGGGAATCCCTTGCAACACTTGAGAACACTGGGTATCATTCTGAAACACAATATTGCTTTTTCAATTGTGCCGTAAGAGAATTGTTTTCTCCTTACAATATGTCCTAGGATGATTAATTTCCAGTCATGACAACTAAAATGTTCAGTATTGGCTTTTTTTTTTAACCACAGCAATACTGTGCTATTTACGTGACATAATATAGGAGGTAATTCAGATCTGATCGCTGGGCAGCGATTTTTGCAGTCCTGCGATCAGATAGTCGCCGCCTACAGGGGAAGTGTATTTTCGCTGTGCAAGTGTGCACACCAGGGACGTGCAGTCAGGGGAGGCAGGGGAGGCAGTGCCTCCCCTGTCATTTATGATTAAAATTATACAGAGAAGATACTTATGACACAGATTCTGTATCATAAGTATCTGCCTTTGACTTTATATTAGTTAAATCATATTTAGCATGTAAAAAAAAAAGTTTACAATGTGTTTGGGCAGGGCCGTAACTAAGGGGGGGCTAGGGGGTCACGCGCCCCGGGCGCTGGAATGTGGGGGCGCTAGGGAGGCTGTTTCTGCAGCCAAAATCTCTGGTTGCCGCGGAGGTGAGGGAGAGAGGACGGAGACAGTAGTCTGGCCGGCGCGGTTGAGCAGAGCCGAGCCTGGGACTGATGAGAGCACACTGGCTGGCGGCTGCAGTCAGTCAGTGACAGTGAATGAGTCACTGTCACTGACGCTGCAGCATTCCGCACTGGACTCTGCAGGCTCCTCTGACAGGGGAGCTTTCACGGAGACAGCATGTCTCCAGCAGCCCTGAGCCCACAGCCCTCCCCCATGACTGGGAACAGGGGGAGGCACACAACGCAGCAGCGTGGACTGTGAACGAGGGGCAGCTGTGACAGAGAGAGATTTATTATGAGGTATGTTTCTCTACCTGGCAGACAGCTCCCCCTCTACAATGTGTATGTGTTTGTGTGTGTGTCATTGTTCCTCTGGTCCCTATACAGTGTGTGTGTGTGTGTGTGTGTGTGTGTCAGTGTTCCTGTGGTCCCTATACAGTGTGTGTGTGTTAGTGTGCGTCTGATCCCTATACAGTGTGTGTGTGTGTGTGTGTGTGTGTGTGTGTGTGTCAGTGTTCCTGTGGTCCCTATACAGTGTGTGTGTGTGTGTGTGTGTGTGTGTGTGTGTGTGTGTGTGTGTGTGTGTGTGTGTGTGTGTTGTGTCAGTGTGTATCTGGTCCCTACACATTTTGTGTGTGTCAGTGTACATCTTGTCCCTATACAGTGTGTGTCAGTGTATATATATAAAATTGTATTTTAATTATACTTTTTTTTTTTTTTAACTTTGCTGGGGGGCGCAAATTTACTATCTTGCCCCGGGTGAGAGCAACCCTAGTTTCGGCCCTGGTTTGGGGGCACATCTGATACTGCCTCCGGCTGTCAATAAGGAAGGGCCGGAAATGGGGGGCGGGGCCAAACGTCGGGCAGTAAAAGCCCATTGAGAAAAGGCCAATAAGCGGCACCGCTAGAAATGCCTCTGTGACAGGGGTGTGCTTTCAGCCCATATGAAAGCACGCCCCTGTCACTATGGCTGGTGTGATTGGGCAGTGGCTGGCTGACTGACATGCGTATTAGACACCCCCAAACCCTCCCCTCTTCACTACTCGAGCTTATACCTGCAGCGGGTAATAATGCACACCCCCAGCTGGACTGGAGTTTACAGCCGCGGTGTGCGCATCCAGTGCCGGCCATACATATACTCAAGATATGCGTCGGACGGCGCCGCACATAGAGGGCGCTCCGGCCACATACAGCAATTTTCACTGACTTCACTGAGTCTATCATGGACAGACAGTGACAGCCAGTGCTGTGCTGCTGCTGCGGGGGCGCCTGTCCTCCCCCCTCCCTCCCGTGTAGTGCCCCATGATTGTTCATATGTAATGAGCGGCGGAGCGTCATGCCGCTCATTACATATGCACAAACTGGGCTGGGGCAGGATGCTGCTGTAACATGGAGCTGAGCTCAGCCTCTGTCGCTCATGGGGACGGTATGAGTTCTCTCATTTTCATAATTCAGCAGCAGCCAGTAAATTTTGTATTATTAATCTCTGTTGCCTGGCTCAGCTGACACACAGCCAGTAATCACACTGTATACAGTCACAGACAGGTCAGTCATTTTTATTTAGCCAGCCAGCGGGGACATCATGGTAAAATTAATTTCTCTATCGTCCTAGTGGATGCTGGGGTTCCTGAAAGGACCATGGGGAATAGCGGCTCCGCAGGAGACAGGGCACAAAAAGTAAAGCTTTAGGATCAGGTGGTGTGCACTGGCTCCTCCCCCTATGACCCTCCTCCAAGCCTCAGTTAGATTTTTGTGCCCGGCCGAGAAGGGTGCAATCTAGGTGGCTCTCCTAAAGAGCTGCTTAGAAAAGTTTAGCTTAGGTTTTTTATTTTACAGTGAGTCCTGCTGGCAACAGGATCACTGCAACGAGGGACTTAGGGGAGAAGAAGTGAACTCACCTGCGTGCAGGATGGATTGGCTTCTTTGGCTACTGGACATTAGCTCCAGAGGGACGATCACAGGTACAGCCTGGATGGTCACCGGAGCCTCGCCGCCGGCCCCCTTGCAGATGCTGAAACAAGAAGAAGGTCCAGAATCGGCGGCATGAAGACTCCTCAGTCTTCTTAAGGTAGCGCACAGCACTGCAGCTGTGCGCCATTTCCTCTCACACGGCAGTCACTGAGGGTGCAGGGCGCTGGGAGGGGGGCGCCCTGGGAGGCAATGAAAACCTATTTTTGGCTAAAAATACCTCACATATAGCCTCCGGGGGCTATATGGAGATATTTAACCCCTGCCAGAATCCGTTAAGAGCGGGAGACGAGGCCGCCGAAAAAGGGGCGGGGCCTATCTCCTCAGCACACAGCGCCATTTTCCCTCACAGAAAGGCTGGAGGGAAGGCTCCCAGGCTCTCCCCTGCACTGCACTACAGAAACAGGGTTAAAACAGAGAGGGGAGGCACTAATTTGGCGTTAGAAATATATAAAAAAGATGCTATAAGGGAAAACACTTATATAAGGTTGTCCCTATATAATTATAGCGTTTTTGGTGTGTGCTGGCAAACTCTCCCTCTGTCTCTCCAAAGGGCTAGTAGGTCCTGTCCTCTATCAGAGCATTCCCTGTGTGTGTGCTGTGTGTCGGTACGTGTGTGTCGACATGTATGAGGACGATGTTGGTGAGGAGGCGGAGCAATTGCCTGACACCGGAATGGATGGCTTATTTAGGGAATTACGTGATAATGTCAACACGCGCCAAGGTCGGTTGACGACATGAGACGGCCGACAAACAATTAGTACCGGTCCAGACGTCTCAAAAACACCGTCAGGGGTTTTAAAACGCCCGTTTACTTTAGTCGGTCGACACAGACACAGACCAGTGTCGACGGTGAATAAACAAACGTATTCCTTATTAGGGCCACACGTTAAGGGCAATGAAGGAGGTGTTACATATTTCTGATACTACAAGTACCACAAAAGAGGGTATTATGTGGGATGTGAAAAAACTACCGTAGTTTTTCCTGAATCAGATAAATTAAATGAAGTGTGTGATGATGCGTGGGTTCCCCCCGATAGAAAATATGGGCGGTATACCCTTTCCCGCCAGAAGTTAGGGCGCGTTGGGAAACACCCCTTAGGGTGGATAAGGCGCTCACACGCTTATCAGAACAAGTGGCGGTACCGTCTATAGATAGGGCCGTCCTCAAGGAGCCAGCTGACAGGAGGCTGGAAAATATCATAGAAAGTATATACACACATACTGGTGTTATACTGCGACCAGCGATCGCCTCAGCCTGGATGTGCAGAGCTGGGGTGGCTTGGTCGGATTCCCTGACTAAAAATATTGATACCCTTGACAGGGACAGTATTTTATTGACTATAGAGCATTTAAGGATGCATTTCTATATATGCGAGATGCACAGAGGGATATTTGCACTCTGGCATCAAGAGTAAGTGCGATGTCCATATCTGCCAGAAGATGTTTATGGACACGACAGTGGTCAGGTGATGCAGATTCCAAACGGCACAAAGGTGTATTGCCGTATAAAGGAAGAGGAGTTATTTGGGGTCGGTCCATCGGACCTGGTGGCCACGGCAACTGCTGGAAAATCCACCGTTTTTACCCTAAGTCACATCTCTGCAGAAAAAGACACCGTCTTTTCAGCTTCAGTCCTTTCGTCCCTATAAGAGTCATATCTGCCCAGGGATAGAGGAAAGGGAAGAAGACTGCAGCAGGCAGCCCATTCCCAGGAACAGAAGCGTTCCACCGCTTCTGACAAGCTCTCAGCATGACGCTGAGACCGTACAGGACCCCTGGATCCTACAAGTAGTATCCCAGGGGTACAGATTGGAATGTCGAGACGTTTCCCCTGCGCAGGCTCCTGAAGTCTGCTTTACCAAGGTCTCCCTCCGACAAGGAGGCAGTATGGGAAACAATTCACGAGCTGTATTCCCAGCAGGTGATAATTAAATTACCCCTCCTACAACAAGAAAAGGGGTATTATTCCACACTATATTGTGGTACTGAAGCCAGAAGGCTAGGTGAGACCTATTCTAAATCTAAAAAAATTTGAACACTTACAAAGGTTCAAATCAAGATGGAGTCACTCAGAGCAGTGATAACGAACCGGGAAGAAGGGGACTATATGGTGTCCCGAGACATCAGGGATGCTTACCTCCATGTCCCAAATTTGCCCTTATCACTAAGGGTACCTCAGGTTCGTGGTACAGAACTGTCACTATCAGTTTCAGACGCTGCCGTTTGGATTGTCCACGGCACCCCGGGTCTTTACCAAGGTAATGGCCGAAATGATGGTTCTTCTTCGAAGAAAAGGCGTCTTAATTATCCCTTACTTGGACGATCTCCTGATAAGGGCAAAGTCCAGGGAACAGTTGGAGGTCGGAGTAGCACTGTCTCGGATACTGTTACAACAGCAGGGGTGGATTCTAAATATTCCAAAATTGCAGCTGATCCCGACAACAAGTCTCCTGTGCTTAGGGATGATTCTGGACACAGTCCAGAAAAAGGTGTTTCTCCCGGAAGAGAAAGCCAGGGAGTTATCCGAGCTAGTCAGGAACCTCCTAAAATCAGTGCATCACTGCACAAGGGCCATGGTAAAAAAAATGGTGACTTCCTTCGAAGCAATTCCAGTCGGCAGATTTCATGCAAGAACTTTTCAGTGGGATCTGCTGGACAAATGGTCCGGATCGCATCTTCAGATGCATCAGCGGATAACCCTATATCCAAGGACAAGGGTGTCTCTCCTGTGGTGGTTACAGAGTGCTCATCTTCTAGAGGGCCGCAGATTCGGCATTCAGTTTTGGATGTTGGTGACCACAGAGGCCAGCCCGAGAGGCTGGGGAGCAGTCACACAAGGAAAAAATTTCCAGGGAGTGTGATCAAGTCTGGAGATTTTTCTCCACATAAATATACTGGAGCTAAGGGCAATTTACAATGCTCTAAGCTTAGCAAGACCTCTGCTTCAAGGTCAGCCGGTATTGATCCAGTGGGATAAAACATCACGGCAGTCGCCCACGTAAATAGACAGGGCGGCACAAGAAGCAGGAGGGCAGTGGCAAAAACTGCAAGGACTTTTCGCTGGGCGGAAAATCATGTGATAGCACTGTCAGCAGTGTTTCATTCCGGGAATGGAAACTGGGAAGCAGACTTCCTCAGTAGGCACGACCTCCACCCGGCAGAGTGGGAACTTCATGGGGAAGTTTTCCACATGATTGTAAACCGTTGGGAATTACCAAAGGTGGACATGATGGCGTCCCGTCTGAACAAAAAACGGGACAGGTATTGCGCCAGGTTAAGAGACCCTCAGGCAATAGCTGTGGACGTTCTGGTAACACCGTGGGTGTACCAGTCGGTGTATGTGTTCCATCCTCTGCTTTTCATACCTAAGGTACTGAGAATTATAAGACGTAGAGGAGTAAGAACTATACTCATGGCTCCGGATTGGCCAAGAAGGACTTGGTACCCGGAACTTCAAGAGATGCTCACAGAGGACTTATGGCCTCTGCCGCTAAGAAGGGACTTGTTTCAGCAAGTACCATGTCTGTTCCAAGACTTACCGC
This sequence comes from Pseudophryne corroboree, assembly GCF_028390025.1. Taxonomy (NCBI): domain Eukaryota; kingdom Metazoa; phylum Chordata; class Amphibia; order Anura; family Myobatrachidae; genus Pseudophryne; species Pseudophryne corroboree. The sequence continues at coordinate 361,573,674 of NC_086450.1, read as the reverse complement.
GGCTGCGTTTGACGGCATGGCGGTGGAACGCCGGATCCTAAGGGAAAAGGCATTCAGGAAGAGGTCATTCCTACCCTGGTCAAAGCCAGAAAGGAGGTGACCGCACAACATTATCACCACATGTGGCGAAAATATGTTGCGTGGTGTGAGGCCAGGAAGGCCCCACGAAGAAATTTCAACTCGGTCGATTCCTGCATTTCCTGCAAACAGGAGTGTCTATGGGCCTCAAATTGGGGTCCATTAAGGTTCAAATTTCGGCCCTGTCGATTTTTCTTCCAGAAAGAATTGGCTTCAGTTCCTTAAGTCCAGAAGTTTGTCAAGGGAGTATTGCATATACAACCCCCTTTTGTGCCTCCAGTGGCACTGTGGGATCTCAACGTAGTTCTGGGATTCCTCAAAACACATTGGTTTAAAACCAGTCAAATCTGTGGATTTGAAGCATCTCACGTGAAAAGTGAACATGCTCTTGGACCTGGCCTGGACCAGGCGAGTGTCAAATTGGTGGTTTTTTTCTCAAAAAAGCCCATATCTGTTTGTCCATTCGGACAGGGCAGAGCTGCGGACTCGTCCCCAGTTCTCTCCCTAAGGTGGTGTCAGTGTTTCACCTGAACCAGCTTATTGTGGTGTCTTGCGCCTACTAGGGACTTGGAGGACTCCAAGTTGCTAGATGTGGTCAGGGCCCTGAAAATATAGGTTCCAGGACGGCTGGAGTCAGGAAAACTGACTTGCTGTTATCCTGTATGCACCCAACAAACTGGGTGCTCTTGCTTCTAAGCAGACTTTTGCTAGTTGGATGTGTAATACAATTCAGCTTGCACATTCTGTGGCAGGCCTGCCACAGCCAAAATATGTAAATGCCCATTCCACAAGGAAGGTGGGCTCATCTTGGGCGGCTGCCCGAGGGGTCTCGGCTTTACAACTTTGCCGAGCGGCTATTTAGTCAGGGGCAAACACGTTTGTAAAATCCTACAAATTTGATACCCTGGCTAAGGAGGACCTGGAGTTCTCTCATTCGGTGCTGCAGAGTCATCCGCACTCTCCCGCCCGTTTGGGAGCTTTGGTATAATCCCCATGGTCCTTTCAGGAACCCCAGCATCCACTAGGACGATAGAGAAAATAAGAATTTACTTACCGATAATTCTATTTCTCGGAGTCCGTAGTGGATGCTGGGCGCCCATCCCAAGTGCGGATTATCTGCATTACTTGTACATAGTTACAAAAATCGGGTTATTATTTGTTGTGAGCCATCTTTTCAGAGGCTCCGCTGTTATCATACTGTTAACTGGGTTCAGATCACAGGTTGTACAGTGTGATTGGTGTGGCTGGTATGAGTCTTACCCGGGATTCATAAATCCTTCCTTATTGTGTACGCTCGTCCGGGCACAGTATCCTAACTGAGGCTTGGAGGAGGGTCATAGGGGGAGGAGCCAGTGCACACCACCTGATCCTAAAGCTTTACTTTTTGTGCCCTGTCTCCTGCGGAGCCGCTATTCCCCATGGTCCTTTCAGGAACCCCAGCATCCACTACGGACTCCGAGAAATAGAATTATCGGTAAGTAAATTCTTATTATTAGTCAATGTGGTGCCCTCCTTTTGCTATAATAAGCCCGCCAGCAGTAAGTACATCATGTTAAAATTAATATTAGTCAATGTGGTGCACTCCTGGAACTGGAGGGCACCATATTGAATAATATAAATTTTAACATGATGTACTTGCTGCTGGCTGGGTTATTATACCAAAAGGAGGGCACCACATTGACTAATATTGATTTTAACACAATGTCGCTGCTGGCTGTCTTATTAACCATGTATACCCCTCATGTTTACTAATTTAGATAAGCTCAGCCCAGTGTTTTATAGCCGTCCCAGTGCGCTTTAAGCTTTTTTTGTGTGTGGGTATTGGGGAAGGGGGGGAGCGCCAAAATCTATATTCACTTACCAAAAAATGTAGGCTTGGGTCGGCCCTGGGCACATCGTATGCCGGGAGAGCAGGACTGCAGCGGAGGACCTGCCGGCAGAACCCGCTCAGCAAGGGTATGCATTGCAGGGCGGCGCCGGCCAGGAGAGGCGATCTCCCCGCTCTGTTACCCTGCTGCTGGGTCCACCATTACTGCCGCTGCGCTTGTCAAACTGACATGCAGCGGCGTGGGCAATGTGAACAGCAGCCCCTGCTCGTTACTCATAGCATGGCTGGCTGGCTGTGTCCCCGGTGTCTGACCTGCTGGCTGGATTTCAGCGCCAGGGCCTGCCATACTGTACTTAGCTAGCAAGCTGCCGGCTGCAGGATTTCCGAAGGTGGAGCCCCAAGCAGCATTAAAGAAGACTGGAATGGGTGAGGAGACTTTACAGTTCGTCGTCTGCGGAGGCTCCATAGCATGATGTTGTAACTGCCATGGACTGGACTCTGCTGGAGCTTAGGCTGCATGTGAGAGAGGATGTGTTGTGCAGAGTGGGCTCACCTAAGCAGCTCACAGCCAACCCCGAGAGAGTGAGCTAAAGTACTAGGACTTCAGGCTGAAGGTGCACTCCAGATAGCAGCAGCCAGAAGGTAATGTAGTGTAACCTTAATCTCCCTCCCCCCAGCCTAACCCCACCTCCCATGAAGGCCTAGCCCTCCCTTTCTGCAACCTGACCCTTAGCTCGCCCTCCCACAGCCTGACCCTAACCTCGCCCTCCCGCAGCCTGACCCTAACCCCGCCCTCCTGCAGCCTGACCCTAACCTCCAGCAGCCTGACCCTAACCTCCCGCAGCCTAACCCTCCCCTCAGCCTAACCCTAACCTCTTGCAGCCTAACCCTAACCCTCCCCTCCCACAGCTTAATCCTAGCCCTCCCCTCCCACAGCCTAATCCTAACCTCCCTTTCCGCAGTTTAACCCTAATCCCCCCCTCCCGCAGCCTAATCCTAACTCTCCCACCCCGTAGCCTAACCCTAATCCTAACCTTCCCACCCCGCAGCCTAACCCCCCCTTCCCGCAGCCGAACACTCCCCCTCCCCCGCAGCCTAACCCTAACCCTTCCCCCCAACAGCCTAACCGTCCTCGGCATACTTGCGTTCAGGATTCCGGGGCCGGCATTTTGACAGGTGTCAGGATTCCGGCGCAGGTCTCCTGATGGCCGGCATCCGTACATTGGGATGCCAACTACATCCCGCTGATATGATGTTTGTCTACTACCCCCAACCAGTACCTACCACTACTATGATCACATAGATTACAGATTATTTCTGTTGAAGTGTTGGTAGGGGCAGCGGCAATAACGGGGATTGAGTCGGCGTGGTAGGAGTCATCGTTGGTACTCAAAGGAAATTTTGACTGCAGTGCCTCACCAGCCACCGACCTCACCGCACGCCACTGGTGCAAACGCATGCGTAGCAGAGCTGCACAAACTGATTTTGTGCAGTCTCTGCGCAGCCCAGGACTTACTCAGCCGCTGCAATCACATCAGCCTGTTCAGGACCGTATTTGACGTCAGACACCCTCCCTTCAAACGCTTGGAAACACCTGCATTTTTCCATACACTCCCTGAAAACGGTCAGTTGCAACCCACAAACGCCCTCTTCCTATCAATCTCGTTGCGAACGCCCATGTGAATGTATCCTTTGCACAAACCTGTCGCTGACCGGCGATCCCCTTTGCAACCGCCCATCGCGCATGCGCATTGCGGTGTATACGCAGTTCGGATCTGACCGCCCACTGTGTGAAAACGCACAGCAGCAATCAGATCTCAATTAGGCCCATAGATACGTATTCTAAAAAATACCTGGAACAAGGCTTTCTGGGAGATGTGGCCCTTACAACCTTCCTCCAGCAGCATGTCTGGGAGATCTCAGGCGAAATTAAAGAACGTCCACTATTGTGGAAAATTTGACATATATTCCACGGGATGCAGTTAATTTCCCGAAGGACAGGATCCCGGCGGTCGATATACCGATGCGGAATCCTGAGGGACGCCAGAAGCTCGGTGTCTAAATCCTGATGGAGGTCGGGATCCCGGCGTCAGCTTACCGACAACCAGAATCACGATCGCTCTTCCAGCAGGACGTGCATGCGGTTTAGGAACTTAGAAGGGGAGGTTAGGGTTAGGCACCAAGCGGGGAGGGCTAGGTTTAGGCAGCGTGGAAGGGAGGGTTAGGGACCACCAGAGAGGGTTAGGATTAGGCGCCACCAGGGCGTGTTAGGTTTAGGCACCCACAAGGGAGGGTTATGGTAGGGAGCAGGGGAGGGTTAGGGTACTTTCCACGTAGCTGTCGGGATTCGGATGGTTGGTATGCCGATGTCGGTATTCTGACAGCCTGCATCCTGTCCATTGGCATTTCATACTGAACCCTATTACACTACATGTCAGGTTTCCATGCATTCCATTCCTTATGCATATCCCTCATGCCCAACCCTAACTTTTTGGATGGTATGGCTGCTCATCCTACAAAGTGTGTGGCATTTGTACTATACACTCTCTGGTAGATATCTCTAGCCAAATGACCTATTCTAAAGTTTCAACGAAATATGTAGTCATTAGGTCTTATCCTTTGGAGTTTTTACAATTTTAATTTTGTAAGCCATGTTGTCCGACATTTTTCAGATGGTGATTGATGATTGGTTGATGATGAAATGCCCTAGATCACTTGTTGACTCAGGATGAAGTTATGTGACCGGCGGTCTCCCGAAACCTGAAAATCCCGATAGTCCCTAACCCGTTTACTCAACCGCCCCTTAGATGTAAGGCAATTTCAACAAGGACACTTGTCTCCGAGATCTTCTAGATCACGCAACAATTTCTGGTGTCATGGTTAAATGGCTCACATGCTTTGCCTTCTTTACATATTGCTCTACTAGAACGTGCATTGATGTTCTCTCAAAAAAATCCTTACCAGGTACTGTAGTATGTACAAGAGTTATTTCTTTATACATACCATAATGCATATTTATCCCTCCTTAGACAATGTTATATGTGAATTTTCCATCATACCTCATAAATAAAATATTTCAAACATTTCACTAGGCAATATGCTGACTGCCACTTACTTAATTGTGTTCCTTTTACTCCTGAGTGGGCCATCCTAGGTGTGTTTGACACTAATCAGCGAATAATGAAAGTGGGCACCAAACCTGAGTACGAAGACACAGCATTGCAGGGGTGGCCAACCAGTCAGAGTCAAAGAGCCAAAAAATCTTGTTAGGTACGTCAAAGAGCCGAAGGCGAGCATGCAAAAATGGGGTGTGGCCTGTGCCTGCTAGGCACCACCCCTGGTATAAAATACATTGAAAAAGCCAGATCCACATAAAATACATTTTAAAGCCAGATCCAACATAAAATACATTGAAGAAGTCACTTCCACATAAAATAATTGAAAAAGCCAGAACCACATAAAATATAATGAAAGATGATTCACATAGTACACTTCAGCTCTCCCATGTGTTACTTCAGCCAGCACCCTGCTGTGTCACTCTAGCCAGCTTCCCCACATGTCACTCCTGCTAGAACCCTCATGTGTCACTTCAGAGCTCCCCCCAACTCATGCCATTGTAGCAGCTCCTTAGTACCCCTTTCACACCGCACAAATATCCCGGTATCGACCCGGCATATTGCCGGATGGACACGGGTTGGTGTGCGGTGTGAATGGGCTATGGTCGAATTCCTGGGTCGCCTGCCCCTGAAATTCAACCAGGTTATAAGCAGTGTTATTCCTGGGTTGAATACCGGGTCAGTGGCTGTGTAAATGGGCTCCCGGGTCAATGCGACCCGGGACCCGTTTACTACATAGGGAGAGGCGGCGCGGAGATGAGCTCATCTCCCAGCGCCGCCTCCACCCCTGCTGCCGGCTCCCACCCTCTGCAGCTATGGCAACTGACCCAGCAAATTGCCAGGTTGGGAAGCCACATGTTAGGGTCCAATGCCAGATCCCACCCGGGAAGGACCGTTTCTAATTCCCGGGTGGGATCCTGCATTGGCGATGTGAAATGGGGGTTAAGGATCCTCTGTTTGATGGTGGGTGTTTTATCTCTAGTATCTGGCTACCTCAGTCCACAGTCCTCGTAGTGCTTCCACGTGTCTTTCTGGAGTGCAGTGGTTACCGGATCTGTTGTGGTAATGCGACTTCAAGTGTCGGAAGCCACATTTAAAGAAAGAAAGAGCCACATGCGGCTCAAGAGCCACAGGTTGGCCACCGCTGCAGCATTGGATCCCTCTGCACGAACAATGGTCATCTGAGTAACCGTCAGAGGCTGCGTCTAAAGATGCAGACACTGGCCTCAGCATGCCTCAATAACGGGGCTGACATGCCCGACGCTGCCCATAATCGTCCCATCTACACCCTCAAATGGTCGCAGAATGACAACCATGCTGCAGCATAGGAGGAACTGCGTGCAATTTCACAGAATGAGATCTGTACATACATAGTGCAGAGTGCAGCATCTAAGTATATGGTGGCTGTGTCACACAACTGGCGATACCCAGTGAACCAAAGACAGTGTGATTTATCATTCAGAGAATAACAATATAAGATATACTTAAAATACCTTACTTAATAAATAAATCATAACAGATAAAAATACACAATGCATATAAAAGAAGATAAAAGAAATTGCATTCTTTAAAAAAGTTTTCCAAGGGACATAAGAGTCACATTGCAGCACCGCCTGTCTCTGCTCTTACACACCCATATACCAGTATTGTATTATTACTGTTTTGATCAAATTTAGAATAACCAGGCACTATAGTAATATCAATAAATATACAACTTCTGATATACTGCTATCCCAGGGATTGGTAAAGCCAAGATTAAAAAAATGTTGTTTTAAAAAAATACATATATATATATATACAGATGTGTCCTCATATATTGTTGCTGCGTACCGCGTAGCGGGCGCCATGCAACTCGCGCCAGCTCCTTGCGCTATAAATCCCGTTATAAGTTGCGTTGTAAATGTGACGTCACGTTATAATTGTAACGTGCATTCTACTTTCTGTCCACCAGATGTCGCTTTTCCTAAATTCTACAGTGCATGCCTCAAATAGCCAACGGAACCTTCATAGCGCGGCCTGCTGATTGGCTAAGATTTATTGCGACAATGACGAACCATTAATCACTTCCCTTTATAAAAAAATCCCTTTCCACAAAATACAATGCCACGCTGCCGCCCTGTTCACTCAATTCATTTTCTCGGTACGTTGTGTATAAAATGCCGGATAGCATTAATATGACTCCCAGATGGTCTCCAGCCATGCTGCCGCCCGTTCACGCTAGCTATTGATATTGTGTTACGCACACCAGTGCTAACACGAGTATACCGGTGTATGAACAGAGAGGGAAGCGAAGCAAACGAACTCACAGACAGTATAACATAACATACACAGGAGGTGATGGAATAACTAATAAACACAAAGTGAACAGAGAAGCCCAAAGGCTCAGGAATTGGGTGTCTCCCTAGTGTCAGGAATGCTCAGATGGAATAGAGCGGACAATGAAGCGATGTGTAGTGATTTAACATGTGGAGCACCTGAAATGATGTTGCTAAGAGCAACAGAAAAAACCCCAAAGGGTTACCAACGGGTGTGGGAATAAACTCCTTGGTCAGAGATAGAAATATAGACACAAGGAGAGTATCCACAATCCTAACCCCCACTTGCAGGGCACAGGTTCAGCTTACTGCCACTAAACTGACACCTGGACGCCCTGCACAGTGAGGGAGGATTAAGCAAGCAGGTCTGAGAGTACAGCCGCAAACCTGCTGGGTTCACAGAATAGCAAAAGAACCCCAGCAGGTCAAACAACTGACTCCAGTCTTACTGCTAGGTCCGGATTGGCAGAATGAAGTACCGAATCCCAAGGCCTATTCGCAGTAAGCAACAAGTAAATACAAAGTCACACAGTACTAGCTAACTCTCTGGAACTGACTAACAAACAAAGACTCAGCAGCATTTGCCTAGCCTGAGAGGATGGTTTATATAGCAGGTGCTGTCCACGCCCCACTCAGACCTCACAGACTGTGAGCACAAAACCAGCGCCGGATTCCCTGCCGTGCACAGAGCCTGTAACCACTACACAGTAAAAACCCGGACCGGAGTATCAGCTGCGCTCAGGTTACTTCGCTAACACTTGCCTCCCGGTTGCCATGGCGACGTGGCAGCACAGAGCAGGAGATCCTAACAGTACCCCCCCTCTGACGAGGGGTCAAAGAACCCCTACCACCGGGTTTATCGGGGAACTGCGAGAAGAAAGAGCGTATCAGTCTGGGGGCATGAAGATCACAACTGCGCACCCACGACCGCTCCTCCGGGCCATACCCCTTTCAGTGCACCAAAAATGACAGCCGACCCGAACCATCTTGGAGTCAAGAACCCTTTCAACCACAAACTCCCTCTGACCCCGTATCAGAAGAGGAGAAGGTCTTCCACTGGAAGAAGGATTACTAACCGCCAGTTTTAAAAGGGAACAATGAAATGTTTTATTGATACCCAATGAACGGGGCAGATCTAACTGAAATGCCACCGGATTGATAACCCTGGTGATCTTATAAGGGCCGATGAACCGGGGGCCAAACTTATGAGATGGCTGTCTCAACTTCAAATTCTTGGTGGACAACCAGACGAAGTCTCCTAATTTGAAGCTGCAGGGTCTTCTCCGCTTATCAAAAACCCTTTTGGTCACTAATGACACAGACACAAGGGCTTTCTTCACTTTCCTCCAAATACCCCTAAGGACCGAAACAACAGAGGAACCACCAGACGTGGAATCCAGGGGGTCAAAAGAATTGGCCTTAGGATGATGCCCATACACACAAAGGAAGGGAGAGATCCCTGTAGCAGAGTGAGCCGCGTTGTTATAGGCAAACTCCGCCATGGACAGATGAGCAACCCAGTCAGTATGACACTTGGAGACATAACACCTGAGGAACTGCTCCAAGGACTGGTTCACCCTCTCAGTCTGCCCATTAGACTGTGGATGGTAGCCTGACGACAAGCTCACAGAAATCTGGAGATCAGAACAAAATGCCCTCCAGAATTTGGCCACAAACTGGGATCCACGGTCAGAGACCACATCAAGTGGCAACCCGTGGAGGCGCACAACATGCTGCATAAATAACTCAGACAGGCGTCTGGCCGATGGCAACCCAACCAGTGGAACGAAATGCGCCATCTTCGAAAACCTGTCAACGACAACCCAAATGGCTGTCATCCCCGAGGATTTGGGCAAGTCCACCACAAAATCCATGGAAATGTGGGTCCATGGCTTAGACGGAATAGAGAGTGGATGTAATGGGCCGACAGGAACCCCTCTAGGAGTTTTATTTCGGGCACAAACGTCACATGCCCGAACCCACTGATCCACATCCCTAGCCACCGAGGGCCATCACACCGCCCTAGACAGCAACTCCCGAGTTCTGGCAATACCCGGATGCCCTGCCGACCTCTTGGCATGGAATTCCAGGAACACTCGCTGTCTTAACCTAGGAGGCACAAACAAGAGACCTACTGGAAGGTCTGGAGGCTCTAAGGACTAATGATAAGAGGTCCTGGATAATGCCCACTTTAATACATGATGGGGACACAATGGGCAATGGCTCCTCGGTGGTCTCTTGTACTGGAGCAAAACTCTGCGAGAGCGCATCAGCCTTGATGTTTTTTGACCCAGGGCGATATGTTATCAAAAAATTAAAGCGAGCAAAAAACAAAGCCCATCGTGCCTGCCTGGCATTGAGCCGCTTCGCTGACTCTAAATTTGCCAGATTCTTATGGTCGGTGAGAATTGAGACCACAAACTTAGCCCCCTCAAGCCAGTGTCTCCACTCCCCGAGTGCATCCTTTGTAGCCAACAATTCCCGGTTACCCACCTCATAATTCATCTCGGCAGACGAAAATTTACGGGAAAAGTAAGCAAAAGGAAGAAGGCGATTATCAGACACCCCCATCTGAGAGAGCACTGCCCCAATACCTATCTCAGAGGCATCCACTTCTACCACAAAAGGACGCTCTGGATCTGGGTGTCGCAGCACCTTGGCCGAGACAAATGCCCTTTTGAGACGGGCAAAGGCCGCTTTGGCCTCACAAGACCAGTGAGCAACATCCGCCCCTTTCTTAGTGAGTGACACCAAGGGGGCCACTATAGACGAAAATCCAGCGATAAACCGTCTATAAAAATTCGCAAAGCCCAGAAAACGCTGAAGCGCCTTCAAACTAGTGGGCTGCACCCAATCCAGGACTGCCTGTACCTTAGAACCCTCCATTTAGAAACCTTCTGAGGAGATAATATACCCTAGAAATGCCATTTGCTGGACTTCAAACTCGCACTTCTCCAGCTTCGCCCCAAGCTGGTGGTCTCTGAGTTTCTGGAGGACTAAGCGTACATGCTTCCGATGTTCCTCCAGGGAATGAGAGAAGATTAGGATGTCATCTAGATAAACAACTAAGAATCTATCCAAATATTCCCTGAGCACATCGTTCATGAATTCCTGGAAGACTGCCGGGGCATTAGAGAGCCCAAAAGGCATCACCAAATATTCATAATTCCCTGAGTGGGTATTAAAGGCAGTCTTCCATTCATCCCCCTCTCTTATTCGGATTAGATTGTAAGCACCGCGTAGGTCAATCTTAGAAAAAATAGTGGCAGTACGAAGCTGGTCAAACAAAACTGAAATGAGAGGCAGTGGGTACGAGTTTTTAATCGTGATACGGTTCAATTCCCTGAAGTCGATGCAGGGTCGCAACGAACCGTCCTTTTTACCCACGAAAAAGAACCCCGACCCAACTGGGGACTGTGAGGGTCTGATCAATCCCTTAGCCAAGTTCTCCTGAATGAACACATCCGCAAAATCTGCATAACATCCTGGCAATCCTGGCAAACTTAGCTGCGAGAGCCTGACTGGAAGGCTCAAGCAACTCCTGAAACAATCACTACCCCAACTAAGAATCTCCCCAGAGACCCAGTCAAATTGAGGGTTATGGGCCCTTAACCAGGGTAACCCCAAAACCAATGGGGCAAAAGAACAGACAGTCACATAAAAAGACAATTTTTCAGAGTGTGTGGCTCCAATAAACAAAGGAATTTGGCTGGTGCAGGAGGTAATTTTACCCTGGGACAATGGTTCCCCGTTTAACACACAGATCTCAATCTCTGATGCCAAAGGTACTGAGGGAACAGAGTGTTCCAGGGCGAATTGACGGTCCATGAAAACCCCATCGGCCCCACTGTCAACAAAGGCCTCAGTCTTGACAGTTTGACCGAGGATCTCCAAAGTCACCGGAATGAGAAAAGTCTTTTTAGGAAATTCTGACTTCTGGCCTGACAGGATATTTCCCATCACCCTCAGGCCCTGAAGTTTTCCGGTTTTTCTGGGCATGATACTACAACATGACCTTTATTCCCACAGTACAAACACAAACCCTGCTGTCTCCTCCGCGTCTTCTCACGCGAGGAGAGGCGGGTAGCCCCAATCTGCATAGGCTCCTCGGAATATTCCCCAGAGTCTGAGGTTCCCTTGGGAAAAAAGGAAACTGCGGTCTCCCTTTCAAGCCTACGCTCTCTCAGCCGTCTATCCACCCGGATGGATAACTGCATGAGCTGATCTAAGCTATCAGGCGAGGGATATTGTACCAGTTGGTCCTTTATCTGGTCAGAAAGGCCCCTTCGGTACTGGTTTCTCAGGGCTGGGTCATTCCACTGGGTATCATGAGCCAACCTCCGAAACTCCGTACTATAAACCTCAGCTGGCCGTCGCCCTTGCTTAAGAACCGTAATCTGAGCCTCGGCTGAAGCCATCTTGTCAGGGTCATCATACAAAATGCCCAGTGCCGTAAAAAAAACATCAACACTTTTAAGCAACGGACAGTCAGGCTGTAACCCATATGCCCAGACCTGTGGGTCTCCTTGTAGCAAGGAAATCACCATGCCCACTCGCTGAATCTCCGACCCAGAAGACTGGGGCCTAAGCCTGAAATATAGCTTACAGCTCTCCTTGAAACAAAAGAACTGCGAGCGATCTCCACAAAAACGATCCGGGAGATTTACTTTCGGCTCCTTAACCCCTGAACTTGCCGCTGCTGCTGCCCGAGCTCCGCTAGCGGCCTGCGGCGTGTTCATTTTAATGGACATCTCATTAAATTGTCGAGTCAGGACCTGCACCTGATCGACCACCTGTTGCAAAGTATTTTGAGGGGTATGCTCCATATTCCCACAAAATTTCAACAGGAGTAGGGCTGCTGAATATGTTACGCACACCAGTGCTAACAGGAGTTTACCGGTGTATGAACAGAGAGGGAAGCGAAGCAAACGAACTCACAGACAGTATAACATAACATACACAGGAGGTGATGGAATAACTAATAAACACAAAGTGAACGGAGAAGCCCAAAGGCTCAGGAATTGGGTGTCTCCCTAGTGTCAGGAATGCTCAGATGGAATAGAGCGGACAATGAAGCGATGTGTAGTGATTTAACATGTGGAGCACCTGAAATGATGTTGCTAAGAGCAACAGAAAAAAACCCCAAAGGGTTACCAACGGGTGTGGGAATAAACTCCTTGGTCAGAGATAGAAATATAGACACAAGGAGAGTATCCACAATCCTAACCCCCACTTGCAGGGCACAGGTTCAGCTTACTGCCACTAAACTGACACCTGGACGCCCTGCACAGTGAGGGAGGATTAAGCAAGCAGGTCTGAGAGTACAGCCGCAAACCTGCTGGGTTCACAGAATAGCAAAAGAACCCCAGCAGGTCAAACAACTGACTCCAGTCTTACTGCTAGGTCCGGATTGGCAGAATGAAGTACCGAATCCCAAGGCCTATTCGCAGTAAGCAACAAGTAAATACAAAGTCACACAGTACTAGCTAACTCTCTGGAACTGACTAACAAACAAAGATTCAGCAGCATTTGCCTAGCCTGAGAGGATGGTTTATATAGCAGGTGCTGTCCACGCCCCACTCAGACCTCACAGACTGTGAGCACAAAACCAGCGCCGGATTCCCTGCCGTGCACAGAGCCTGTAACCACTACACAGTAAAAACCCGGACCGGAGTATCAGCTGCGCTCAGGTTACTTCGCTAACACTTGCCTCCCGGTTGCCATGGCGACGTGGCAGCACAGAGCAGAAGATCCTAACATATTGTCGTTACAGTGTGTACAAAATGCCAGATAGCATTAGCATAAGCAGCATTCATATTTCGGACTAGCTTTCTGTTTCTGTTGCTTCAAATGGGCAGAAATATTGAATGCACAGTGCACTGGGTCCCTACTGTACCTCATGAATATGACTACTAGATGGTATCCATTGCTGGCGTATTCAATCCGTTGTTTTTTTTTAAAAGCACTCAGATACAACACATCCCATATACACCCGGAGGGCCTGCCTGTACCATGGTCGGCTGTGGCCTAACGAGTACAGTGTCAGCCTGTGATGCTTGCACCCCCGGGTTCCATACACAGTTCAGCGCCCAATTATTATTTTAATGTATTTATTTATTTATTCTTTTTTAATACAAAAAAGTTATTTGGTGTGTTGCTACTTCTCTTTATATAAAACAACAGTCCGCTTCTACAAAATACAAGGCCAAGCTGCCGCCCTGTTCACTCAATTCATCTAGTCATTACGTTGTGTACAAAATGCCGGAGAGCATTAGCATAAGCAGCATTCATATTTCGGACTAGCTTTCGGTTTCTGTTGCTTCAAATGGGCAGAAATATTGAATGCAAAGTGCAACTGGGTACCTACAGTATCTCATGAATGTACAGTATGACTACCAGATGGTCTCCAGCAACACTGCCGCCCATTCACGCTAGCTATTGATATTGTCGTTACAGTGTGTACAAAATTCCGGATAGCATTAGCATATACAGCATTCATATTTCGGACAGCCTTTCTGGTTGACTAGCTTAAAATGGGCAGAAATAATTAATGCACAGTGCACTGGGCCTCTACAGTATGTCAGTACTACTGTATGACTCCCATATGGTCTCCAGCCACGCTGCCGCCCGTTCACGCTAGCTATAGATATTGTCCTTACAGTGTGTACAAAATGCCGGTTAGCATTAGCATATACAGCATTCATATTTCGGACAGCCTTTCTGGTCCAGTTGCTTCAAATGGGCAGAAATATTGAATGCCCAGTGCACTGGGTCCCTACAGTATCTCCTTAATATGACTCCCAGATGGTATCCATTGCTTTTCCGGCACTTGTATGCGTATTCGATCCGGTTGATTTTTTTTAAAGCAGTCAGATAAAACACATCACATATACACCCGGAGGGCCAGCTTGTACCATGGTCGGCTGTGGCATAATGAGAAAAGTGTCCGCCTGCAATGTTTACAGTCCCGGGTTCGATACTCAGTTCGGCGCCCATTTATTATTTTATTTTAATGTATTTATTTATTTATTTATTCTTTTTTAATACAATAAAGTTATTTGGTGTGTTTCTACTTCTCGTTATATAAAAAAAAGTCCGCTTCTACAAAATACAAGGCCACGCTGCTGCCCTGTTAACTCAATTCATCTAGTCGTTACGTTGTGTACAAAATGCCAGATAGCATTAGCATATACAGCATTCATATTTCGGACAGCCTTTCTGGATCACTAGCTTAAAACAGGCAGAAATAATTAATGCACAGTGCACTGGGTCTCTACAGTATCTCAGTAATACTGTATGACTCCCAGATGGTCTCAAGACACGCTGCCGCCCGTTCACGCTAGCTATAGATATTGTCCTTACAGTGTGTACAGAATGCCGGTTAGCATTAGCATATACAGCATTTATATTTCGGACAGCCTTTCTGGTCCAGTTGCTTCAAATGGGCAGAAATATTGAATGCCCGGTGCACTGGGTCCCTACAGTATCTCCTTAATATGACTCCCAGATGGTATCCATTGCTTTTCCGACACTTGTATGCGTATTCGATCCGGTTGATTTTTTTAAAAAGCAGTCAGATAAAACACATCACATATACACCCGGAGGGCCAGCTTGTACCATGGTCGGCTGTGGCCTAACAAGAAAAATGTCCGCCTGCAATGTTTGCAGTCCCGGGTTCGATACTCAGTTCGGCGCCCATTTATTATTTTATTTTAATGTATTTATTTATTTATTCTTTTTTAATACAATAAAGTTATTTGGTGTGTTTCTAGTTCTCGTTATATAAAAAAAGTCAGCTTCTACAAAATACAAGGCCACACTGCTGCCCTGTTCACTCAATTCATCTAGTCCTTACGTTGTGTACAAAATGCCGGCTAGCATTAGCATATACAGCATTCATATTTCGGACAGCCTTTCTGGATCACTAGCTTAAAATGGGCAGAAATAATGAATGCACAGTGCTCTGGGTCTCTACAGTATCTCAGTAATACTGTATGACTCCCAGATGGTCTCAAGCCACGCTGCCGCCCGTTCACGCTAGCTATAGATATTGTCCTTACAGTGTGTTACAAAGTCCTGGATTTGAGTAATTTGACCAATAGCAGTGCAGACCCACCGGCAACGCACACAATGGCAATTAGCAGCATTGTCTAAGGTGTCAGCCGCTAAGAGCTCACACAAATGAATCTTCCTTTTTTTAAATTGGTATCACAGACTTGGTGGCACCGCAGACAAAGTGGCCACACACTTTACAGACACCTCATACTGTATAAAGCCACCTTGTAGACACAAGAAGCTATCCATTCTGTGATTCTGCATCTTACAGTGCAGACTTGCTACTGGATTCGTCTCTTCGGCCGTATCACCCGTACAAGCCCTTGAGATACATTCTGCTGCTTCTGCTGACTTCAAAGTCAAGTTGTTGCTGTATTCTACTTTTTCTACCACGAACTGTGCCTATTACTGAATGATCATCTCGCTGGTACAGTAAGTACAGGTCATTTTTACATTATACAGTATGCCACTGAATACACTAATGCTACGTCCATTTACCTACAGTATAAACTAGCCCCTTGATTTGTGCAGTGAGCAAATTTGTCAGACTCCCGGCCACTTCAGTAGCTAGGGGGTCTACTGTATTTGTCTATTTACTAAGCCTCAGGTAGAGATAAAGTGGAGGAGATAAAGTACCAGCCAATTACCTCCTAACTGTCATTTTTCAAACCCAGCCTGTTACATTGCAGTTAGGATCTGATTGGCTGGTACTTTATCTCCTACCACTTTATCTCCATCCAAGGCTTAATAAATAGACCCCTAAGCCCCCTGCTGCTACTGCTCTGTATCATACTGTACCTCCCAACATGACCCTCTCCACTGGAGGGGCAAAATGCTCTATTCCTGGACTAATTAAATTACCTGTGGGGAACTACAGTGTACTGTAGTTATTTGAATATGACGGTGTTTCACCACAGGTGATGGCTAGCATTAATTAAGAGGGAAGTCCAGGAACACAGCATTCTGTACAGTATAGGGGATACAGTAGCTGCCATCTCTAAATGTGAATCTACCTAAAAGTGCTGCCTTTAATACTAAAATAAACATGGGGGAATACTGTATGTGTGTCTGGCACTGTGGGGGCATACTGTATGTGTATCTGACACTGTGGGGGCATACAGTACGTGTATCTGACACTATGGGGGCATACAGTATGTGTATCTGGCACTGTGGGGGCATACGTGCAGGGCCGGTTCCACACCTTGTGGCGCCCAGTGCGAAAGTTTCCACTGGCGCCCCCCCCCCCCCCCAGGGGCAAAACAGTTAGGCAAAAAACAAGGGGCATGGCTTCATAGGGGAGGGGCATGGCCACAGTTATGCCCCCTGATTTGCCCCAAGTTGATTTGCTCCCTGTAGCTGTGCCCCATTGTTGTGCCCCCTGTTGCTTTGCCCCCAGTAGTTGTGCCCCCTGTTGCTTTGCCCCCAGTAGATTTGCCCCAGTAGTTGTGCCCTCTGTTGCTTTGCCCCCAGTAGATTTGCCCCCTGTAGCTCTGCCCCATGTAGTTGTGCCCCTTGTTGCTTTGCCCCAGTAGTTGTGCCCCCTGTTGCTTTGCCCCCAGTAGATTTGCCCCAGTAGTTGTGCCCCCTGTTGCTTTGCCCTCCTGCATACGTGTATCTGGTACTGTGGGGGCATACTGTATGTGTATCTGGCACTGTGGGGGCATACATGTACTGTATCTGGCACTGTGGGGGCATACATGTACTGTATCTGGCACTGTGGGGGCATAAATGTACTGTATCTGGCACTGTGGGGGCATATATGTACTGTAACTGGCACTTGGGGGGTCATTTGAGTGTCCGGCACTGTGCAGGCATACGAGTGTCTGATACTGTGGGAGCATACTGTATGTGTATCTGGCACTGTGGGGGCATACAGTATGTGTATTTGCCACTATACTTGGAGGTATTACAGTATGTGTATCTGGCCCTGCACTACTGGGGTCATTATGTGTAACTGGCACTATACTGGGGGACATTACTGTATGTGCATCTGTCAGTATACAGTACTCGGGACATTACAGTACTGTATGTGTAAGGAGAACTACAGCACTGTGGGTATTGTGTGTAAGACAGCTAATTGTGTGTGTGCATGTGTAGGGGGTGTGATTATACAGTATACTGTATTTACAGTATACTGTAGTTTGATATCATAATATAAAATTGCTCCACTTTCCCAGAAGCGTGCATGCCTTCCCATATACAGTATACTGTATGGGCACTACTGTGTGGCATAATGTGTATAAGGAGTAGTACTCAGTGGTGTATCTGTAATGGGTGCAGTGTGTACACAAACACTGCACCCATTTCTCCTATACAGTACCTGTGCTTACCTTTCCAGAGTCCATCGGTGACTGTGTGTGGGCTTCCTCCTCTCCTGTAGCTGTCACTGCTATTGAACTGAGCACATGAGACTGTGGCACAGTGCCAGAGTCTACAGCGCATGCGTAGGACTTTAAAAAAATGGCGCAGTGGCCATTTTTCTGAGTCCTGCGCATGCGCTGTAGACTCTGGCACTCAGAGCGCTAGCAGCAGTGGTGACGGCTACGAGAGAGGAGGGGGCCCAAACATGGAGTCTGCACATGGGTCCCCTCCTCTCTACAGATGCCACTGGTACTACTGTGTAGCATAACGTGAATAATGTACTGTACATTACTGTGCTCCGTAGTGTGAGTAAGGCACACTATTGTTGCGTGCTGTAATTTGAATTGGGATACTATTGAGTGACCACGCCCCTTTTTTGGGGCACTCGTGCCTTCCCTATTTCAAATATGGGGGGGCACCAGTCCTTTACTTTGCCAGGGCTGCTCGGACCCCTAAATACACCCTTGCGGGCTAGTCACCCCGCATACCGTCTCTGTGTGCCTGATCGTAGCCCTGCAAAATTTTGCAGGGCTACGATCTGGCCGGAATTACCCCCTTAGTCATGAAGTAGTGACAAACATGAAGAAGTGGAGAAGTTACCCATGGCAACCAATCAGATTCTCTGTATAATTGTATACTATAGTATGCAATTTATAAATGTTACCACAATGCTGATTGCTTCACTTCTCCACTCTTTTCACTGCCTAACATGCTTCTACAGTATGTTCTACATTAAATCCCAGCCCCTGGCATTGTAATGTGGCCATGTCTGCGACTCACGTCTACAGTACAGTATGTACTGTAATTTAACACTCGCCAGACATTTACAGTACTTCACGAACGAGCTTGCACCCCCTCACACAAAGCCCTGTAGTACTGTAATTGAACCATAATTTGCTACTGTACTGTTGCTACTGTACTGTACATGTACTTGAGTCTTATTATTGTGTATTGTAGAGTGCACTGCATAGTGTGAAGATGGTGAAAAACAAAGCATTATATTCGTTCACCGTCCAAACCAAGACTTCACAGATGTGTTCAGTAAATCCTCTGCAGATATTCTTCCTCCTCATAGGGAATGGGATTGCCCTATCGACCTCATTCCAGGGAAGATTCCACTGCAAGGTCGTATATATCCACTGTCGTTACCAGAGACTCATTCTATGGAAGAATATATTAAAGAAAACCTGGCTAAGGGGTTTATCCGGCCTTCTTCTTCTCCAGCTGGCGCAGGCTTCTTCTTCGTCAAGAAGAAAGACGGTGGCCTGCGGCCATGTATAGATTACCGTGGTTTGGACAACATTACTGTGAAAAATCGGTATCCTCTGCTTCTCATTACTGAGTTATTTGACCGCGTCAGCGGAGCTACCATCTTTACAAAGCTAGATCTGAGGGGTGCCTATAACCTCATCTGGATCCGAAAGGGTGACGAGTGGAAAACCGCATTCAACACCCGTGACGGACTTTACGATAACCTCGTCATGCCTTTCGGACATAATGCTCCAGCTGTGTTCCAACACTTTGTGAACGAGATCTTCAGAGATATCCTGTATCGTCATGTTGTGGTTTACCTCGATGATATCCTCATCTTCACTAATGACCTGGTTGAACATCGCTTCTGGGTGAAGGAGGTTCTGTCCCGTCTCCGTGTCAACCATCTTTATTGCAGGCTGGAGAAATGCGTCTTTGAAGTAAAATCCATTCCATTTCTAGGTTACATTGTGTCCGGTTCCGGGCTAGAGATGGATCCTGAGAAACTTCAAGCTATTCAAGATTGGCCGATACCTACAACCCTCAAGGGTATCCAAAGATTCCTAGGATTCGCCAATTATTATAGGAAATTTATTCAAGACTTTTCCACTATTGTGGCGCCTGTCACTGCCCTTACCAAAAAGGGTGCTAATCCTTCCAAGTGGTCGGAGGAAGCCACTCAAGCTTTCCACCTGTTGAAACAAAGATTCGTCTCAGCTCCTGTTTTGAAACAGCCAGATACCAGTTCGCCTTCTCCCTTGAGGTAGATGCCTCTTCCGTTGGGGTTGGCGCAGTCCTGTCTCAGAGAGCCAATGATGGTCATCTACATCCTTGTGGCTTCTTCTCACGGAAGTTCTCTCCTGCCGATCGTAAT
Source organism: Pseudophryne corroboree (assembly GCF_028390025.1). NCBI lineage: Eukaryota > Metazoa > Chordata > Amphibia > Anura > Myobatrachidae > Pseudophryne > Pseudophryne corroboree. The sequence goes on along the minus strand of NC_086450.1, from coordinate 361,553,795 downwards.
TACGCCATAGGCGATCAGGAACTTTTGGCTATCAAACTCGCTCTGGAAGAGTGGAGATATTTGTTAGAAGGAGCTTCTCATACCATTACCATTCTGACATACCACAAAAATCTCCTGTATTTAAAAGGCGCTCAATGTCTGAATCCTCGCCAAGCCAGGTGGGCACTCTTCTTCTCAAGATTTGACTTTAAACTTCAGTTTTGTCCAGGGTCACAGAATCGCAAGGCTGATGCCCTTTCCCACTCCTGGGAGCAAGAAAATGAGTCTGAGTCTACTGACAAGCATTATATTATTGATCCAGTGGCATTCTCCGTAGTGAGGATGGACTCTATGCCTCCGCCAGGGAAAAGTTTTGTTAAACCGGCACTCAGAAGGAAGCTCTTGCAGTGGGCACATTCCTCTCGCTTAGCCGGACACGCAGGCATCTAAAAGACCTTAGAATTCATTTCCAGATCTTACTGGTGGCCGACCCTAAAGAAGGACATCACCGAATTTATTGCATCTTGTACAAAATGTGCCCAACACAAAGTACCTCGCCAGTCACCCACTGGGCAACTGGTTCCTCTATCTATTCCTCATCGGCCATGGACCCATTTATCAATGGACTTTGTTACGGACCTCCCTGTGTGTAATAAGTTTAATACCATCTGGGTGGTAGTTGACCTGTTCACCAAGATGGCTCACTTCATTCCGCTCACCGGTCTTCCGTCAGCTTCCAAGTTGGTTCAAGTCTTCATCCAGGAAATCTCCAGATTACATGGCCTCCCTGAGGAGATCATTTCTGACAGAGGTGTTTGTTCTATACGGTCACCCGACAAAGACTGATCCAGTTAAAGGTGAGCCGCACGTTACGAACAACAGTTTATATACTGCCCGATAATACGGACTTTATGATCTATGACGAGCCGCACACTGTCAGCAGCAACGAATTAATGAGGAGAATATACAGCAGATAAGTAACATTCTTTATCTTTTTCTTTATTTTCTATAGCAGCAATTGGCACATTAATCTAGGTTTTTTCATTCCCAACTGTATAATGAAAATTACAAAATCAACTAGACAAATAAGGGGGTATAATTTTCTATTATATATGTGCTAATTAGGTGACGTCCATATACATGATGCCGTTTGCAAACATGATGCAATTCTGTTATTAGTGCAAATATAATGCAAAAGAATTGATTTATATATGAGAAGCGACTATGACATTATCACTATGCTTGTATCAAATATATCACATAATGAATTGTGTTTCTAACTGATTAACCCGCATCTTATTGGGAATATTTACCCCTGTTTAACTATTTTGAAACGTAAAGTGAGTGTGAGGGTGAATTTGTTTAGACATAGGGCTATTTCAGAGACAATGGTATTTGCAGTGAATACACTCTTAGGAATATACTGTTATTAATTAATTATTTTCCCCTTTCCTTCTTATTATTTTGGTGCTCTCTCATCGGTTTAACTCATTTATTGAGTTAACGACAGCAGAAGCACACTATTTTCATATTGCACAAACACCTAAAAGGACTCTCTCATTCTTAATTTGATGTCAATGGACATGATTGAGGACAGTAGACATCCTGGTCGTTTTTGCATATGAAATCTGTATTTCATAGAAATTATTTCATTCAATAGTTGCGTTAAATACAAGTACATAAGCAATTTTGCTTCATTTTCCTTTGAGTATTTTTTATATATGCCACACAATTTATGATGAATTTACACAACAAGGTGATAATTTAAATAAATGTTGTGATTTATACTAATAAAGGGCCTATAATCAGTCAGTAGTATAGGTATTACACACTGGCTAGGGACCTCTCTCCTGCACTCTCATTAACTTTGCCCTTAATTGGGCAGACTAAGTTAACAGCAGATACAGGTCTTGGGAGTGGTGCATATGCTCCAGTTGGTTCTCTCATTGGGGATTCGATGCTTTCATAGCAGATCTCCAAAAGCAGAAACCAGGCATCTAGTCACCTATCTCTCCCCATCTTCCTTCTGACCTTTTTTCCTTTCTCCTATTCTCCCTCTCCCAAATGTTTAATTATTTTTTCATAAATGTTCAATTAAGTTTATCTGCATTTTTGACATATACTATCAAAATGTTGGCCACAGTATGTACTCATAATGGGTGCACTGTGATATTTGTTTCCAAACTTATAATTATACTAAGGGAGTATTAAACTATCCTTCATAGCAGTATAACATAAACATTGTGGATATTTTGATTTAATTAGGACAGTTATATCTATATATATGGTGAGAAGGATGTCACATGGAGATAGGTTGAGAGGCCTAGCCAGCTATACCATAAATTACCCCATTGATTAAATGTTTTATGTTGTATGTCAATGTGAGTCCAATTTCAATAAAAGTTACGTTTTAGACTACTAATAGGAGTGCCCCATAAAAAGGAGTTGTCTTTCCTCTCTGTTAGCCAATTTGTTCTTTACAACTCAAGGGAGCACCGCCGGGTTTTTGTCAATTTAATGAGTTAGAACTGCATTTCCCTTATAGTTAATGGGTATCATTGAATCTAAAATAATATTTTTACATTCCGGTTCATATATATAATATACCATTAGAAAGGTAGCTCAGTGCGCTATTTCCCCCACAACAAATCCAGTTTCGTGTTCAATTTGTAGCCAAGTTCTGGCGAAGTTTGTGCCTGGCCCTCCAAATCAAGTTGAAATTCTCCACAGCTTATCACCCACAAACCAACGGTCAAACTGAGAGGGTGAATCAGGGCTTGGAGGCCTTTCTCCGTATTTATGTATCTTCTTCCCAAGATGACTGGGTTCAACTCCTCCCATGGGCTGAATTTTGCCACAACAATCAATATCATTCTTCATCTTCTGCTATGCCATTCTTCACCAACTATGGGTTCCACCCAAAAGTTCCTGAATTCCAACCGCTTCCAGCAACATTGGTGCCTGCAGCTGATATCACGCTTTATCAGTTTTCAAATAACTGGAAGAATGTTCGTGCAGCTCTTCTAAAAGCATAATCCAGGTACAAGAAGTTTGTGGATAAGAGGCGTAGGGCAATTCCTGCCCTTAAAGTGGGTGATCGTGTCTGGTTGGCCACGAAGAATTTGAGGTTGAGGGTTCCAAGCATGAAATTTGCCCCTCACTATATCGGTCCTTTTCAAATTGAACAAGTCATCAATCCATTGGCTTACAAGCTCCAGCTACCTCCATTTCTGAAGATTCCCAGGACTTTTCATGTTTCACTCCTTAAACCGGTTATCCTGAATCGATTTCATTCAGCGCTTCCCTCTGCTCCTAAAGTCCAGACTCAACGTGGTGTTGAGTATGAGGTGGCCAAGATCCTGGATTCACGCTTCCGATATGGCCATCTTCAGTACCTGATCGACTGGAAAGGCTATGGTCCTGAAGAACGCTCTTGGACCAATGCCTCAGATGTCCATGCTCCTAAGTTATTCAGAGACTTCCATACTAGATTTCCTCGGAAGCCTAAGAAGTGTCCTGGGGCCACTCCTAAAGGTAGGGGGGGGGGGTGCTGTCACGATCCGGGTGACGGGACGCCATTACTTGCCGTTCAGATGTCTCCTGAGGCTGGTTCAGTGGTCCAGGGTCGGATCTCACCTGTGTTGTTGATGTCTACATTCTGTTTCTCTCCTGTCATCCCGCAGCACTGTCACAGCGGCTTCATGTCAAAGATCAGAATGGCGTCTCCGGTCCTCCGCGGCCTCCGCCGCCGTTCCTGGGTTTCCAGTATACAGATTTCTCAGTGTATCGTCTCATGCCTGCCGCGGCCTCCGCTGTCATCCATGTGGTTCTAGTATGCAAGTTGCCAGTGTGGCGCCTCCTGCCCTCCGCCGCCATTACTGCTGAATCTCCATGAGGTTTCCCAAACTAACTTTCCCTCCAAGTGCTAACATGGGCGCAGCCATGTTGGTTTCAGTCACATGCTTCAGTTTCCTCCAATCCGCTGCTCTACTGAATCTGTATAATTGCTCAGCCAATACCTGCCTTGCTGCAGGTATAAGTATCCTGTGCCTGAACCAGGAAATTGTCAGTGCTTTGGTTGTCAAACCCTGTGTACCAGTCTCTCCTCCTTGTGGTTGTTTCTGCTTCAGGTTTTCCAGATCCTGCTTCTAACTCCACTACAGACCCGCACCAGCCTACCACCTTGCGGTGCAGCCTGACTCCTGGTTATTGCTAACACCAGCTTCCAGCGGTGCCAGTTTGCCATTGCATTCTACTCCAGGCTATTACCAACACCGGCTTCCAGCATTCAGCTTCCAGCAGTGTCCAGCTTCCAAGAATCATCGGTGCTCCGCCATCGATTATCAGCTAACCATCGAACTTCATAATCATCGCACTCTAGCTTAATTTGTGCATAATTATTCACAGTTCATCATCTGATCCAGTTTCACCTGGCATACTCGGCAGTTCACTCTCATTCAACTATACTACCAACTTCCAGTGAAACACCTGCTAACCAGTTCCTATTTGTATTCCACTATTCTGCAGATGGGTCTTGGTTAAGGACAGTCCATCTCCTGGTCTATAAGATCTGTACCTGATATTACCACACCCAGAGGCATCCTCTATTTTGCAGCACTCCAAGCAACTGTGTATTGTTTCTATTTGCTCATTCCATACTTGAATAGTACTGCCGATGTATTTTTCGAACTGCGTTTAATAAAAACCCATTGACTTTTACTCCTGTTGTCGTGGTCACACCTTCGGGCATTGGTACTGCAATTCCACCTGCATGTCTAGGGGTCTGATACAGCCCTCTAAGTTCAAGTACATCTCAGCCCCTACAACTGAGGCTTCCTCTTGTCAGTCCCAGCCCTCAGTTGTGACACAGACCTTTCCTTAGTCCATAGGTTTCTTTCAAGGATTGACAAATTTTGAATATCTGATGAATTGATGACTAATATATCTCGGGCCAATATCCATGACATCCTTATATCGGATCATGCCCCTGTCTCGATAGCTTTACATCACCCGCATATGAGCCCTATTAATCGTATTTGGAGATTCCCACATTATTTAGCCCATTCCACTGATTTTAAAGCATACCTGGTCTATCATTGGACTAATTTCATAGATGACAACCTAGAACACTGGTACTGCCCTGCTTCTTGATGGGATGCCTCTAAGGCAGTGATGAGGGGTCATATTATTAGTTACATCTCCCAAAAGAAAAAGAAAGCAAGGGAGAAGTATGAAGCATTACGGTCTGCTATGTCCGATGCTTTTGGAACATATACCACTGCTCCCACCAAGGAAACACTAGAAGGGTACTAACAGGCGAGACGCCTGTTAGAGACATATCTGGCAACCTAAGCTAAGAATTCCATACAATTTACAAAAAACTAATTCTACAGATGGGGAAATAAAGCAGGAAGATTGTTGGCGACTATCTCTAGACCCCAGAGATGCAGGCATATAATAACTACTATAAAACATCCTTCCACTGGCAATTTTGACTAAATGTCAAGATCTTGCAAATCAATTTCAGAATTATTTTATGGCTTTGTTTAGCTCCTCTCCTGTAGACTCAGAGGTTCAAGAAAGGCTGTTAAGCAGAAATGTGTTGCCACTGTTAACTCCTAACCAAACTGCAATATTACTATGGATGAGGTGAATAGGGTTATATCGCAACTACCCCTGGGCAAATCTCCAGGCCCGGACAGGTTTTCCGGAGAATACTATAGATTATTACAACCTCAGATTGTGCCAACGCAACTGGAACTGTTTAAGGCTACCCACGAACGAGGGATACCATTCCCCTCCTTCACTGAGGCTAACATGACCCTTTTACTGGAACCTGACAAAGACCATAGCCTCCTCTCTTCATACAGGCCCATTAGCTTGCTTAATGTAGACTATAAAATCCTAGTTAAGATTATAGCAGTCAGACTCCAAGATATACTGCCATCGATCCTTACAGAAACACAATTGGGGTTTGTACAAGGACGCCATGCCGTAAGAGCAATTCGTGCGGCGATAGTGGCAGTGGTGACATCCCATACCTCTACTACCAATCAAAATGTACTTCTGATCCTGGATGCCCATAAGGCATTCGACATGATTCTATGGCCACATGCATACCTCCCAACATGACCCTCTCCAGGAGGGACAAAATGCTCTGCTTCTGGACTTCTCTCTTAATGTATAATTGCCGACACCTGTTTTGAACAAGTTAATGGATAAGAAAGGTGTTTCAGGACAGGTGAGGGCAATCATACACTAAGAGAGAAGTCCAGGAGAAGAGCATTCTGTCCCTCCTGGAGAGGGTCACGTTGGGAGGTATGCACATGTATTTAAAATATTGGAGATGAGAGGCTTTGAGACTGATTTCATTAATCTGGTACGATACATTTATCAGGACCCCTCAATTTCCTTACTGATTAATGGGATTGTGGGCCCTCGCTTCACTCTGGATAGAGGTACTCGACAGGGCTGCCCCTTATCCCCCCTCCTGTTTAATATTGCATTAGACCCTCTACTGCGCATCTTGCAGGACAATACATAGTTTACGGGAATAACTACTGGCGGTCAGGAGATTAAAATGTAAGCATTTGCCGATGATGTTCTTCTCTTTATTGCCAATCCTGAACATGCCCTCTGCAAAATTTTAGATATAATTAACTTATATGGCTCCATCTCAGGCTTCTGCATCAACCTGGAGAAATCCACAGCTATGTTACTCTCTGGTGATTGTACATGTCCCAGATGGGCTACACAACTCTCATTACAATGGGCTACCTCACACATACCATACTTGGGAATCTCTGTGCCTCGTAATCCATTGAACTTTTACAGACTTAATGTGAGCCAAGCTATTAATACTTTGATCAGAGATCTAAAGGGATGGGAACATCTTCCGTTATCTTATCTAGGCAGAGCCAAACTTGCTCAAAATGGTAGCTATCCCTCGTTTATTATACCCATTACAAACATTATCGGTACTATTAACGAAAACACACATAGGCCTAATAAATGCATTAATCCGTAAATTCATCTGAAAGGGAGGTCGCTCCCATGTACCTTTGAGAAAACTTCAACAGACAAAATCCAATGCTGGTATTAACTTTCGAGATATAGTGGCTTATAATCATGCCGCATTATTAAGGCACTTACGTGACTGGCTTCATAAAAGTTCTGTATATACTAACACCTCCTTAGTATAGGACTTTATTCCCAACAAGGACCTGATTATCTTTTTACACCAGCATGATCAAGACGTACCCAAAATTTTTAAGTTAAACCCGCTCTTATGGACGACTAGAAATATCTGGCATATCCGCCGTCACTCGGCCAGTTTGAATTCATACCACTCCTTACACCCTACCCCTGATTCGAAATCCCAACTTTCTTGACGGGATGGCTGCTCAACTCTTCACTATGTGGAGATTGGCACTTAGTCAATATAGCTAATCAACGACTTCTGACCTTCACGGAGGTCTCCTCAAACTTTCCCATGGTTAGCTCATACCTCTTAGCTTTCTTACAAGCAAGTTTCTATGTATTGCATATAATAGGGCATTTTCCGGAGATGGACTGGAATGGAGCATTGGAACGCCTCTTAACATATCCAGTACCTGCGTCTAAAGCCATTTCGGTCCACTAGACTTTCTTAAAGAAAACTATAGATCATAGTAAAATAAATGCAGGCATGTCCAAGTGGTTGACCCACTTTCCTAATCTATCAGTGCCTGCTCTGGAAAAGGCCTTATTATTTTCTCGAAAGGTGTTACCAGCCAGTATGTACACCGAACTTTTTTTAAATATTTATCACAATACTTAACTTTCCCCACTTCAGCATTTTCAGATAGGATCGTCAGAGACTCATTCCTGCTCACAATGTCACATAGTTGTAGCAGACACTTACCATTGCCTTTGGGCCTGCCCCACTATTCAGTATTTCTGGCACCTAGTCGGTCGATATGCAGAAACCAAATTAATCACTTTTGTACCTTTCACCCTTGAGTGGGCAATTTTATGAGTCTTTGACTCAAACCATCCTATGACACCGGAGAGTAAAAAAATGCTGCTAGCCCTGAGTGCGGCTGGTAGGATGGATCGACAGTACACCCCCAGCAGATACCTTTATTTTTAGCAAAACTCAATTTCTTGTTTAAAATGGATTGGGTGGAAGCTATAGTAGAAAAAGAAAAACAGGTGGAACACTTTTTCACCTTATGGTAGTCATATATAGATACCCCTTATTACCAGGCGTCAAATTCACCATAGCCTGAAAACACTACTTGGTATCTTACACAACTGGCAATGCAAGACCCACCCATCTCACTTAGTTGAGGGACTTAACCTGGCGTCTGCCTTCCAGGCCCTACAATAGGTCATTATGTTTTTTCTTTATTGTATTTCAATATTCATTTTGGACATGTTTGTGGTTTTATTATTGGTTTTCACAGTTTGGCTATAGTAACTATATTGTGTATCCTTTCGCAAACACGCCATACCATGGCTTTGTTGCTATGTACAATTTGTTCAATGTATATTTGATTCATGATGTCCAAATAAAAGTTTATAAAAAAAGCAAGAAAAAGTTTATGAGTAATTGTCAGTCCACCTTGACAGTCCCTTTTGTGGAAAAATATCAGCAGCAGCACTAGTAGCCCATCCACTTTACCACATGGAAATTGCTTGGTCTCCTTGCACTTAGATCATTGGGATCAGCGTCTCCTTTAATATGTCCGTAGCCACACACGGTTTAGAAATCTAGGATCAATGGAAAGAAGAGTGATCCATAGTGCATGAAACTGTTTAAAATTGCATTCATTCAAGCAGCTGTCACACACAATCGGTTAAAATTACGTACCACAACAGGCGGTATCAACCCCCGTAAGTATAACGCACATCAGTAATAATATGGAACTTCACCACTTGGAAGAAGTGTGTCTCCACTACACACTGTTCTTGTGCTAGACCACGACCCTACGCGTTTCGTCACTGCGGACTTTGTCATAGGGCTGGCCTAGAACAGAGTATTTCAGAAGCACAGAGTATTTCAGGAGACAGCATAACTCCTGAATTGCTGGAGCAATGTACTCAAAAAGTGGTACACATATCCCTTACAATCTGGCAACAAACATTGTGGGTGTCAGACACCCCTAGCGGTGATACCGATCCTCAAAAGAAAGAGAAAATTATATTCATGCAGTATCAGTATCCATATGCGTGTTTACTATTCATGCCGACGATCCTCAACTGACCTTTAGGCTATGCCCTATGTTCACATCAAGGTTTCTTTGTATCCCCAAAATCCATATAATCACTTCTTAGCTTATTGGTATATGGCTTACCTTCGGTAAATGCCCTATATGCATCAAAAGGTTTCTTTTTAGTACCCCAATAGTCTGGACCAGACTGGACTCCGTCCGGCTCTTATATTCTCACGATATGCAGAGTACATCAACCAGATAGTCCATGCAGTATTTGGTATAAACCGATTTATTTGTATAAAAGATATATAAAAATATATAAAAAATATCAAGTCCACTATACCATAGGTCACAGGAGTATACAATATCCCCAAACGGCAAGATCTATTACACCGCACACCCCTCAGATGAGAAAAGGGGGAAAAAAAGGGGGAATGGTATATGAAGTAAAAAATATTTGGTGACACCTTGAGGAAGGAACACTGGTTCCGAAACGCGTCGGTGGTATTGCGGCACTTTCCATAGGTCCAACAGCGTCACTTATTGTGAGGAATTGGTAAAAAAAAAAATTTTGGCCAAAATATTTTTTACTTCATATACCATTCCCCCTTCCCCCCCCCCCTTTTCTCATCTGAGGGGTGTGCAGTGTAATAGATCTTGCCGTTTGGGGATATTGTATACTCCTGTGACCTATGGTATAGTAGACTTGATATTTTTTATATATTTTTATATATCTTTTATACAAATAAATCGGTTTATACCAAATACTGCATGGACTATCTCTGGTTGATGTACTCTGCATATCGTGAGAATATAAGAGCCGGACGGAGTCCAGTCTGGTCCAGACTATTGGGGTACTAAAAAGAAACCTTTTGATGCATATAGGGCATTTACCGAAGGTAAGCCATATACCAATAAGCTAAGAAGTGATTATATGGATTTTGGGGATACAAAGAAACCTTGATGTGAACATAGGGCATAGCCTAAAGGTCAGTTGAGGATCGTCGCCATGAATAGTAAACACGCATATGGATACTGATACTGCATGAATATAATTTTCTCTTTCTTTTGAGGATCGATACTTTTGAAATCCAATAGAAAGTGACAGGGGCGGATTGGGAACAAAAAGCGGCCCTGGAAAAATTTGTACTAGTGGCCCCACATGGGCAGCACCAGAGGTGTAAGGTCTAGCCATGGGCCATGGCAGCAGTACCCTCCCCCCAAGACTTTCCAGATAGTGGGCATGTCCAGCACCAAGGGGGACGTTAAAAAATAAATAAAATTAAATATTATGAGCACATTATATGATACACCTTCAGAATTTAGGAAACAATATCATTCTTTAGAAATATATATTTTCTTGCTTATTACACCAACCGTATTCCAATCACTATTCACTCAATCTTATATGTCAGCCAAGCAGGCAGACAGAGCATACACTAGATCATTTGCAATCACAGGCTAAGTGGCAAAGTAATTTTCATATATGCAAATTATTTTGCATCTTATTCATTATGTCTATAAAAAGGACCACATGTCTTCAAACAAAACAGGCCACACAGGTGCGTCGGCCCACCGGGAATCTTCCCTGTGAACCCTATGGCCAATCCACCTCTGGAAAGTGACTCGTGTATACATATAAAGCAGCGCTTGGGAGCCGTTCCACTTTTCTGGTTGTATATTGCTTTAAGGAGTGGTGCTCTTTAGGAGTGGCGACTCGAGTCGCAGTCTTTTAGGGCGCAAGTCAATTTTATCCATTTTGTTTTGTACCCCTAGCGGTGAGGCAGCAGCACTGAGTATTTCAGCAGACAGCATAACTCTGGAATGCCTGCAGCAATTTACAACAAACTTGGTACACATATGACTTACTGTACACTCTGGAAACAAACACTGTGGGGGTCAGAAACCCCTAGCACCCCTAGGGGTGGGACAGCAGCACAGAGAATGTCAGCAGACAGCAAAACTGTGGAAGGCCTGGAGCAATTTACACCAAACTTGGAACACAACTGACTTACAATCTAGGAATAAACTCTGTGGGGGTTAGACACCCCTAGGGGTGCGACAGCAGCACAGAGTATATCAGGACATGCATGAAATGTCAGTGATGACAGGGCTCCATGTGACAGGGCCAGTGACATGATGTGAGAAGGGGAATGCAGGTAGCACAAACCCACAGACTGAGAGTTATATAGTGGAAGTAGCATGGTCCCCCAGCAGCACAGAGTATATCAGGAGATACATAATGTGCTGCGCTATATAATAAACTGTAAAAAAATAATTTCACAGGGGCACTGACATGATGTGTGGAGGGGAATGGATGCAGCAGGAAGCCACAGACTGAGAGTTGTATAGTGGGAAGAGCAGGGTCCCTTGGGGGACCAAAAAGGGGCCCGGCCACTAAACAAAGTGCGTCAGGGAAGCAATATATGCCTATATACTAGATTTACAACCAACGTAAATTAACAAACTATCATTTTATTTACCATCCTCATCCTGTAGCGAAGCACGGGTATTCAACTATCTACAATGTTATGTATACTGTGTTTAATATTTATATTTATTTTTGTAAAAAGACATTCTTAAAATCCCGGGGAATGCCAGGTACTCCAGCTAGTAATATATATATATATATATATATATATATATACAAACAAATCTAGAAAACCACAGCACTCGAAGCGGGGCGCAATATCTGCACTCACCACTCATAGGGTGGGGTGCATGCAGCCCATGGCCACCAACCCAAATATATACAAACAGAAAGTTCAGCACTCACCATAGCAAGCTCACTTATCCCCACAACATCAATAAATAAATGATGGGGGTTTAGTTAGTGGATTGGCCAATGCACGGAAGCCTGCATACCGCTCGCCAAGGTACCCCACCTTCATGCAGGTCCTACACTATCACAAAGTCTCAAAAATTAAAACCTGGCAACTGTATCACACGTAATATACTGCACACATGCCCACTAGGTTTAATGTGTATCTGCCATGCATCTTATGGCTTTTAAAGGTACACTAGTCACCTGACACTGGCTGATAAATTACTAAGGAGCAGCTGACACAGGTTTAGAACAAGTGAGATTACACAGGGGTGCATGAAAAGGCCTGTGACCACGGTTAATAAGAGTTAACCAAAGATTAACCCGTAATATACAAACAAATCTAGAAAACCACAGCACTCGCCACCCCAGAAGCGGGGCGCAATATCTGCACTCACCACTCATAGGGTGGGGTGCATGCAGCCCATGGCCACCAACCCAAATATATACAAACAGAAAGTTCAGCACTCACCATAGCAAGCTCACTTATCCCCACAACATCAATAAATAAATGATGGGGGTTTAGTTAGTGAATTGGCCAATGCACTTGTTCTAAACCTGTGTCAGCTGCTCCTTAGTAATTTATCAGCCAGTGTCAGGTGACTAGTGTACCTTTAAAAGCCATAAGATGCATGGCAGATACACATTAAACCTAGTGGGCATGTGTGCAGTATATTATGTGTGATGCAGTTGCCAGGTTTTAATTTTTGAGACTTTGTGATAGTGTAGGACCTGCATGAAGGTGGGGTACCTTGGCGAGCGGTATGCAGGCTTCCGTGCATTGGCCAATTCACTAACTAAACCCCCATCATTTATTTATTGATGTTGTGGGGATAAGTGAGCTTGCTATGGTGAGTGCTGAACTTTCTGTTTGTATATATATATATATATATATATATATATATATATAATTTCAATTATTTCTATGGTTAGTCTTGCATATTTCACTACCAGTTTTATAATACCCTGGATACATAAGTGGCTGCATTGTACTTCTAGCCCAGTTACACTCATTATTCTATTTGTAGAGATATCAGTGATATAATAAGATAGTCTGGCTATTATAAGGAACATCTCCTGCTGCACACCTAAATACTGTGTTACATCACGTCCCAGACTCAGGGGGGGAGATGTACTAAGCCTGAAAAGTGATAAATTTCACAGTGATAAACTGCCAGCCAATCAGCTCCTAACTACCATGTCACAGGCTGTGTTTGAAAAATGACAGTTAGGAGCCGATTGACTGGTACTTTATCACCAGATATTTATCACTTTTCAAGGCTTAGTACATCTCTGGCCCAGAAGGAGGATGAGATGAGTACGCACAATAACACTTTTAGCCGGCAGCTCAAACAGCCAATCAGAAGAGACTGGAGATCAGGTCGGAAGATTACATTCGGTAACAGCAGGGGGGAGATTTAAGAAAAATATCACGTTGAGGTCGGGCCACTGAAGAAAAGAAATTATATTTTCCCCTAATATAATGTTATGGTGCGCTCCAATGACGACTTCTCCGTTATGGCTCCAACCACTCGGCTGCGGAGGGGTGTTTGTGGTGGTATAATCCGCAAAGGCTCTAGTTTTACCAGAGACAAATGCTGAGGACGCCCCCCGGGTGCCGGCTCACATGCAGAGTTCTTCCTGGTTGTGCCTGTGTGTTATCAAATATGTGAAGCTGAGGGTGCTGAGGGCAGGTGATCAGGTGAGTGCGGCACAGGTGCTGGCAGCTGCCCGATCCCACTGCTGCCCATGTGTGGGAGGAGATAGGTCGCTGGCACTACTGGCAGTGCCTCTGCAGTCATCATTATTCCCAGTCCCTCTGCAGTCATTATCCCATCGCCATGTCACTGAGCCCAGTGAGTGAGCATCTGTATGTATCTTTCACCAGCACTGTCCCATTGCCCCCCTCCGTAATGCTGCATTACCCACGACCATCACCAGAAGCTCTTGCAGTGGCTAGATTGGTGCATAGAGTCAGTCTTTCATTGCTGTTCTTACATTCATTAAGGACGCAGTGTGTATTAGTATAGCTACAGACCCTCCAACATGACCCACCCCACTAGGTACAAAATGCTCTGTTCCTGGACTTCCCTCTTAATTTATGATTTCCATCACCTGTGTTGAACTAGCTAAATGATAAGAAAGCTGTTTCTTCACAGGTGATGGCAATAATAAATTAAGAGGGAAGTCCAGAAACAGAGCATTTTGTACCTAGTGGGGCAGGTCATGTTGGAGGGTATGTAGCTATTATTATTAGCTGTGATTTATAAGGTACCACATATTGCCCCAGTGCTGCACAGAGCAAAGATACAAGCAGGCTAAACTGAGTAACAGGAAAAACAAATCTACAAAATAACAATTGGGAGCATAATAAAATGAAATTGTGTAAATGCAGCTATATTACACGTGAGGTTTCAATTCTGAACATGCGGTATACTGGCTTGTGGCAGCAGGTTCTGCCTGGCTTTTGCTATTTACCACTACTGCTGCTGATTCAGAGTCCCCGCCACCACTTAGGAAAAGCATGGAGACTACGAGCTGCAGAATAAGAAGCACTGCCAGATAGGACAGACGACACATGGGTCATAGGTGACTGGAGCTGTGGAGGGGACCACCTCTTGTGTACCAGTCAGCCAGCAGCGGTGGTATTGTGCCACCTGGCAGAGGTACTGCCAGAGAGGGTGGGTGACACATGGGTTGCAGGAGGAGATGGGAGCTGCAGAGGGGACAGCTGCCGCCACTTGTGTACCAGCTGGACGGTGCAGGGGTTGCTGTGCCAGCCGGCGAGGGTACTGCCAATAGGATGGGCAGCAGGCGGTGGTGCTGCCATTGAAGCCGTATGTCGGGGGTCAGGAGTTGTAGCTGCGGAGAAAACCGCCAGTGTACCCCATGTTCTGAACTTGAACCCTCATGTGGAAATAATACGCACACTTAACAAATGTGGGAGTAATGCTGACAGATAATAGTGAAACAAAGCAGTTGGCTAATGAAACATCTGCTCCTCATTATGTCACCCCTAAAATGCACAAGAATGGATATACTTGGGGTCAGGAGCCTGACCTGTCCTGCAAAGTATAACTTTCCTTTGCAAATCTAGAAACAAGTGGTTGTATAATAATTCCTGCTTCTCTGTGTTATATTATTTGAGGAACCAGATTTGTTTTCACAATTAGACAAAACGCACTAGGCAGTGTGAAGTGTTGTTGCTGAGCTGTGTCTTTATTTCCCCGCAGGATGGCCTTTGCAGTGCAGGAGAAGCACTACCCTCCGTCTCTACTAAATTTCTTCATCTATAATCCAAAATTCGGCCCAAGGGAAGGAGAGGTAATTTTCAAGTTGTTTACCTTATTAACGGGAGATGTATCAAGCCTTCAAGAGATAAAGTGGAGAAGTTGCTGATAGCTACGAATTGGCTTCTAGCTATCATTTGTCTAGCACAGTCTATAAAATGACAGAATCTGATTTGTTGCTATGGGCAACTTCACTTTATTTCTACCTCAGGGGTAGATGTACTAAGCCTTTGAGAGAGATAAAGTACAGCCAATCCGCTCCTAACTGCCATGTTACAGACTGTGGGGAAGATGTACTAAGCAGTGAAAACTGTGAAGTTGCCCATGGCAACCAATCAGCATTGATGTAACATAATTTGCATACTATAAAAGTATACAGAGCAGCTGATTGGTTGCCATGGTCAACTTCTCCACTCTTATCACTGCTTAGTACATCTCCCCGTGTTTCAAAAATGTCAGGAGCTGATTGGTTGGTACATTAGCTTTCTCCAATGCTTTGCAGATCTGCCCCTCAGTTTGATTGGATGGATAAGTGGTAATTCCTGGAGGAAAATCTTAATGTTGAGTAAAAGTAATAAAAATCTAACTGACAAAACCACAGATAAAGTAAATCCATTTATTGTGTTGGAATAAATATGATGTTAATCTTCATTTCATGAATTTTATTTAGACTTTTTCTTTTTGCAGTTACAATATAAAGTAAGCAATTCACACATATATGGTATTAGGTTAGCTAGTAATGCATGCAGTTTTAGACCGCATCACACACAACAGGCACAATTTGCATTTTTTTCGGGTAAATTTAGTAAAAGGATCTAAAAATGAAAAGTAGTGATTTTGCTGTACTAATTGTTCAAATATAACTTTTCGGACTCTATCATCATTTGCAGCCAGAACCCGAAGGTTATTTATCACCACAATTCGTGACAATAGGGAATTTTTATTCTCCCAGTTGTACCAGTGGTGAGTTGCCAGGATAGGGCAGGAGAGATCCCAACAACCACTAAGAAGTAATGTGATCACATTGTCCTTTCAGCAGTGCTACTGTGCATGTGCCACTGTAGCCCTGTCTCATGCATGGAGCAGGGCTGGACAAGGCTCTATACTACCTTATGCCGTCTCTTTCCCCCTAAACCCGCTACATCATGATGTCATACCTAGGGGTGACATCATGATGTCATACCTTGGGGTGACATCATGATGTCATACCTTGGGGTGACATCATGATGTCATACCTAGGGGTGACATCATGATGTCATACCTAGGGGCAGGGCATCCTAGGGATGCTCCGGAAACTCTGCAGTATTGCTACTGGCTGTAGAGTGCCGTTCCGGGCCCTCTGCAAGTTACATGCAGGTGCATGGCCCAGCGACTGTGTTGCCCCCAAGACCTGCGTCGTGGGCATCGGCACTGCTGCATACTTCAGTGCTAATGGAAGTAAATGCTGCTTGCCACTAATTGCCAATAGTGTAATGTTCTCTATGGCTGGTGATTGTGGCCAAACTCGAGATAAACTCTAGATATTGTGGCAAAAAGCTAGATAAAGTGGCTATTTCTCTTACGTCCTAGAGGATGCTGGGGACTCCGTAAGGACCATGGGGTATAGACGGGCTCCGCAGGAGACATGGGCACCTAAAAGAACGTTTCCTATGGGTGTGCACTGGCTCCTCCCTCTATGCCCCTTCAGACCTCAGTTAAATTCTGTGCCCAGAGAGCTCTCCTGAGTTTTCTGTGGAAAAATAATTTTGTTAGGTTTTTTATTTTCAGGGAGTCCTGTTGGCAACAGGCTCCCTGCATCGTGGGACTGAGGGGAGAGAAGCAGACCTACTTAACTGATAGGCCCTGCTTCTTAGGCTACTGGACACCATTAGCTCCAGAGGGAGTCAGAACACAGGTCTCACCCTGGGGTTCGTCCCGGAGCCGCGCCACCGTCCTCCTCACAGATGCCGGAAGATAGAAGCCGGGTGAGAAACAAGAAGACATCTCAGGCGGCAGAAGACTTCAGATCTTCATGAGGCCATTGCTCCTATACACAACACACAGACAGCACTGATGGGTGCAGGGCGCAGGGGGGGGGGCTCACTGGGCAGCAATAAACCTCGTTTTTGGGCAATAAGGTGCTATTAGGCTACGGAGGCAGCAAATAGATGATCCCCCGCCATTTTTGTGAAAATTGAAGAGGGACCGAAGCCCGCCGCTGGGGGGGCGGAGCTTGATCCCTCAGCACTAACCAGCAACATTTTCTCCACAGAGCTGCATGAGAAACGCTGGCTCCCCGGACTCTCCCCTGCTGAACGCTTCAGAGGTTGGAAAAAAGAAAGGGGGGGCACATTGGCGCGCAGTGAGTGGGAAATTGGATATATATATATAATATAAAAGCGCTATCTGGTTTTTCCAGTGTCATTTGGGCGCTGGGTGTGTGCTGGCAACTCTCGCTCTGTCTCTCCTAAGGGCCTGGTTGTGGTTTTGTCCCCTTATAGGTATATCCCTGTGTGTGTGTGGGGGGTCGGTACGTGCGTGTCCACATGTCTGAAGCGAAAGGCTTCTCCAAGGAGAAGGTAGAGCAGATGAGTGGTGTGTCCCCGTCGGTAGTGCCGACTCAGGAATGGATGGACATGTGGCATATGTTGAATGCAAGTGTGACATCTTTACATAAGAGGCTAGATAAGGCTGAATTCGGGGAGGCGTCAGGGGGTCAAATCTCGGATTGGACCGACTCACAGGGCCCGTCGGGGTCTCAAAAGCGTCCCTTGGCAAAAATTGTGGCCACAACTACTGACACGGACTCTGATTCCAGTGTCGACTATGATGAAGCTAAATTGCACCCTAAGGTGACAAAGAGCATTCAGTGTATGATTATAGCAATAAGAGATGTGTTGCATATTGCTGATGAACCCTCTGTTCCTGACACGAGGGTACACATGTTTAAGGGAAAGAAACAGATAATAAACTTTCCCCCATCTCATGAAATTAATGAGTTTTTTGAAAAAGCTTGGGAGACTCCGGATAAGAGACCGCAGATTCCCAAAAGAATTAATATGGCATACCCCTTCCTTACACAGGACAGGGTACGTTGGGAATCCCCTCCCACTGTGGACAAGGCTTTAACGCGCCTGTCAAAGAAAGTGGCGCTACCGTCTCCAGACACAGCGGCCCTCAAGGATCCTTCGTATCGCAGGCAAGAGGCTACTTTAAAGTCTATTTATTCACATACTGGAGCTTTGCTAAGACCGACAATTGCGTCGGCATGGGTATGTAGCGCAATTTCAGCCTGGACAGATAACCTGTCGGCTGACCTTGATACCATGGATAGAGATACTGTTTTGTTAATTCTAGCCCATATCAAAGACGCAGTCTTGTATATGAGAGACGTTCAAAGGGACATTGGATTACTGGCTTCCAGAGCCAATGCCATGGCTATTTCAGCGAGAAAATCCTTATGGACCCGCCAGTGGACGGGTGATGCGGATTCGAAAAAGCATATGGAGGTTCTACCCTATAGGGGAGACGTGTTGTTTGGGGATGGGCTGGCGGACCTGGTTTCCACAGCTACCGCAGGTAAATCTAACTTTCTCTGACGTCCTAGTGGATGCTGGGAACTCCGTAAGGACCATGGGGAATAGCGGCTCCGCAGGAGACTGGGCACAAAAAGAAAAGCTTTAGGACTACCTGGTGTGCACTGGCTCCTCCCCCCATGACCCTCCTCCAAGCCTCGGTTAGATTTTTGTGCCCGACCGAGCTGGGTGCAATCTAGGAGGCTCTCCTGAGCTTCTTAGGAAAAGTTAGTTTTAGGTTTTTTATTTTCAGTGAGACCTGCTGGCAACAGGCTCACTGCATCGAGGGACTAAGGGGAGAAGAAGCGAACCTGCCTGCTTGCAGCCAGCTTGGGCTTCTTAGGCTACTGGACACCATTAGCTCCAGAGGGACCGAACACAGGCCCAGCCTCGGAGTCCGGTCCCAGAGCCGCGCCGCCGGCCCCCTTACAGAGCCAGAAGCAAGAAGAGGTCCGGAAAATCGGCGGCAGAAGACATCAGTCTTCACCAAGGTAGCGCACAGCACTGCAGCTGTGCGCCATTGCTCCTCATGCACCACACGCTCCGGTCACTGATGGGTGCAGGGCGCTGGGGGGGGGGGCGCCCTGAGCAGCAATATAAACACCTTGGCTGGCTAAATTACATCACATATAACCCCCAGGGCTATATGGATGTATATTAACCCCTGCCAGATTCCTGAAAAAAGCGAGAAAAAAGTCCGCCGAGAAGGGGGCGGAGCCTATCTCCTCAGCACACTGGCGCCATTTTCCCTCACAGCTCCGCTGGAAGGACGTCTCCCTGACTCTCCCCTGCAGTCCTGCACTACAGAAAAGGGTAAAACAAGAGGGGGGGGCACTAATTAGGCGCAGTATAATATACACAGCAGCTATAAAGGGAAAAACACTCTGTTTGGTGTTATCCCAACATATATATAGCGCTCTGGTGTGTGCTGGCATACTCTCCCTCTGTCTCCCCAAAGGGCTAGTGGGGTCCTGTCCTCTATCAGAGCATTCCCTGTGTGTGTGCTGTGTGTCGGTACGACTGTGTCGACATGTATGAAGAGGAAAATGATGTGGAGGCGGAGCAATTGCCTGTAATGGTGATGTCACCCCCTAGGGAGTCGACACCTGAGTGGATGAGCTTATGGAAGGATTTACGTGAAAGTGTCAGCTCTTTACAAAAGACGGTTGATGACATGAGACAGCCGGCTACTCAGCTGGTGCCTGTCCAGGCGTCTCAAAGGCCATCAGGGGCTCTAAAACGCCCGCTACCTCAGATGGCAGATACAGACGCCGACACGGATACTGACTCCAGTGTCGACGATGAAGAGACGAATGTGACTTCCAGTAGGGCCACACGTTACATGATTGAGGCAATGAAAAATGTTTTACACATTTCTGATAGTACAAGTACCACTAAAAAGGGTATTATGTTTGGTGAGAAAAAACTACCTGTAGTTTTTCCTGCATCTGAGGAATTAAATGAAGTGTGTGATGAAGCGTGGGTTTCTCCCGATTAAAAAACTGATAATTCCTAAAAAGTTATTGGCATCATACCCCTTCCCGCCAGAGGATAGGGCACGTTGGGAAACACCTCCTAGGGTGGATAAAGCGCTCACACGCTTGTCAAAACAGGTGGCACTACCGTCTCCGGATACGGCCGCCCTTAAGGAACCTGCTGACAAAAAGCAGGAGAATATCCTAAAATGTATATACACTCACACGGGTGTTATACTGCGACCAGCAATCGCCTCAGCCTGGATGTGCAGTGCTGGGGTGGCTTGGTCGGATTCCCTGACTGAAAATATTGATACCCTGGATAGGGACAGTATATTACTGACTATAGAGCATTTAAAAGATGCATTTTTATATATGCGTGATGCACAGAGGGATATTTGCCGACTGGCATCAAGAGTAAGTGCGCTGTCCATATCTGCCAGAAGAGGGTTATGGACGCTGCAGTGGTCAGGTGATGCTGATTCCAAAAGGCATATGGAAGTATTGCCTTATAAAGGGGAGGAGTTATTTGGGGTAGGTCTATCGGACCTGGTATCCACGGCAACTGCTGGGAAATCCACATTTTTACCCCAGGTAGCCTCTCAACATAAAAAGACGCCGTATTATCAGGCGCAGTCCTTTCGGCCCCATAAGGGCAAGCGGGCGAAAGGCTCCTCATTTCTGCCCCGTGGCAGAGGGAGAGGAAAAAGGCTGCAGCAAACAGCCAGTTCCCAGGAACAGAAGCCCTCTCCCGCTTCTGCCAAGTCCTCAGCATGACGCTGGGGCTCTACAAGCGGACTCAGGCACGGTGGGGGCCCGTCTCAAGAATTTCAGCGCGCAGTGGGCTCACTCACAAGTGGACCCCTGGATCCTTCAGGTGGTATCTCAGGGGTACAAATTGGAATTCGAGACGTCTCCCCCTCGCCGTTTCCTAAAGTCTGCCTTACCGACGTCTCCCTCCGACAGGGAGGCGGTATTGGAAGCCATTCACAAGCTGTATTCACAGCAGGTGATAATCAAGGTACCCCTCCTGCAACAGGGAAAGGGGTATTATTCCACGCTGTTTGTGGTACCGAAGCCGGATGGCTCGGTGAAACCTATTTTAAATCTAAAATCTTTGAACACTTACATACAGAGGTTCAAATTCAAGATGGAGTCACTCAGAGCGGTGATCGCGAACCTGGAAGAAGGGGATTATATGGTGTCTCTGGACATCAAGGATGCTTACCTCCATGTCCCAATTTACCCTTCTCACCAAGGGTACCTCAGGTTTGTGGTACAGAACTGCCACTATCAGTTTCAGACGCTGCCGTTTGGATTGTCCACGGCGCCCCGGGTCTTTACCAAAGTAATGGCCGAAATGATGATACTCCTTCGAAGGAAGGGAGTTTTAATTATCCCTTACTTGGACGATCTCCTGATAAGGGCAAGATCCAAGGAACAGTTGGTAGTCGGAGTAGCACTATCTCAAGTAGTGCTGCGGCAGCACGGTTGGATTCTCAATATCCCAAAATCGCAGCTGATCCCGACGACACGTCTTCTGTTGCTAGGGATGATCCTGGACACAGTCCAGAAAAATGTGTTTCTCCCGGAAGAGAAAGCCAGAGAGTTATCCGAGCTAGTCAGAAACCTCCTAAAACCAGGCCAAGTATCAGTGCACCAATGCACAAGGGTCCTGGGAAAAATGGTAGCTTCCTACGAAGCAATCCCATTCGGCAGATTCCACGCAAGAACATTCCAGTGGGACCTGCTGGACAAATGGTCCGGATCGCATCTTCACATGCATCAGCGAATAACCCTGTCCCCAAGGACAAGGGTGTCTCTCCTGTGGTGGTTGCAGAGTGCTCATCTTCTAGAGGGCCGCAGATTCGGCATTCAGGACTGGGTTCTGGTGACCACGGATGCCAGCCTGCGAGGCTGGGGAGCAGTCACACAGGGAAGAAACTTCCAGGGCTTGTGGTCAAGCCTGGAGACATCACTTCACATAAATATCCTGGAGTTAAGAGCCATTTACAATGCTCTAAGCCAAGCAAGACCTCTGCTTCAAGGTCAGCCGGTGCTGATCCAGTCGGACAACATCACGGCAGTCGCCCACGTAAACAGACAGGACGGCACAAGAAGCAGGAGGGCAATGGCAGAAGCTGCAAGGATTCTTCGCTGGGCGGAAAATCATGTGATAGCACTGTCGGCAGTGTTCATTCCGGGAGTGGACAACTGGGAAGCAGACTTCCTCAGCAGGCACGACCTCCACCCGGGAGAGTGGGGACTTCACCCAGAAGTCTTCCACATGATGATAAACCGTTGGGAAAAACCAAAGGTGGACATGATGGCGTCCCGCCTCAACAAAAAACTGGACAGGTATTGCGCCAGGTCAAGGGACCCTCAAGCAATAGCTGTGGACGCTCTGGTAACACCGTGGGTGTACCAGTCAGTGTATGTGTTCCCTCCTCTGCCTCTCATACCCAAGGTGCTGATAATTATACGGCGGGGAGGAGTAAGATCTATTCTCGTGGCTCCGGATTGGCCAAGAAGGACTTGGTACCCGGAACTTCAAGAGATGCTCACAGAGGACCCGTGGCCTCTACCTCTGAGAAGGGACCTGCTCCAGCAGGGACCCTGTCTGTTCCAAGACTTACCGCGGCTGCGTTTGACGGCATGGCGGTTGAACGCCGGATCCTAAAGGAAAAAGGCATTCCAGACGAAGTCATCCCTACTTTGATAAAAGCCAGAAAGGATGTAACCGCAAAGCATTATCACCGCATCTGGCGGAAATATGTTGCGTGGTGCGAGGCCAAAAAGGCCCCGACGGAGGAATTTCAATTGGGTCGATTCCTGCATTTCCTGCAAGCAGGAGTGTCTATGGGCCTAAAATTAGGATCCATTAAGGTCCAGATTTCGGCCCTGTCGATTTTCTTTCAGAGAGAACTGGCTTCAGTGCCTGAAGTCCAGACGTTTGTTAAGGGAGTGCTACATATACAGCCTCCTTTTGTGCCTCCAGTGGCACCCTGGGATCTGAATGTTGTTTTGGATTTCCTAAAATCACATTGGTTTGAACCACTCAACACTGTGGAATTAAAATATCTCACATGGAAAGTGGTCATGTTGTTGGCCCTGGCTTCAGCCAGGCGTGTGTCCGAATTGGCGGCTTTATCCTGTAAAAGCCCTTACCTGGTTTTTCATACGGACAGGGCAGAATTGAGGACTCGTCCTCAATTTCTCCCAAAGGTGGTTTCAGCGTTTCATCTGAACCAGCCTATTGTGGTACCTGCGGCTACTAAGGACTTGGAGGACTCCAAGTTGCTGGACGTTGTCAGGGCCCTGAAAATATGTTTCCAGGACGGCTGGAGTCAGAAAATCTGACTCGCTATTTATCCTATACGCACCCAACAAGCTGGGTGCTACTGCTTCTAAGCAGACTATTGCTCGCTGGATTTGTAGTACAATTCAGCTTGCGCATTCTGTGGCAGGCCTGCCACAGCCAAAATCTGTAAAAGCCCACTCCACAAGGAAGGTGGGCTCATCTTGGGCGGCTGCCCGAGGGGTCTCGGCTTTACAACTCTGCCGAGCTGCTACTTGGTCAGGGTCAAATACTCTTGTAAAATTTTACAAATTTGACACTCTGGCTGAGGAGGACCTGGAGTTCTCTCATTCGGTGCTGCAGAGTCATCCGCACTCTCCCGCCCGTTTGGGAGCTTTGGTATAATCCCCATGGTCCTTACGGAGTTCCCAGCATCCACTAGGACGTCAGAGAAAATAAGAATTTACTTACCGATAATTCTATTTCTCGTAGTCCGTAGTGGATGCTGGGCGCCCATCCCAAGTGCGGATTATCTGCAATACTTGTACATGGTTATTGTTAACAAATCGGGTTATTGTTGTTGTGAGCCATCTATCCAGAGGCTCCTCTGTTATCATGCTGTTAACTGGGTTCATATCACAAGTTGTACGGTGTGATTGGTGTGGCTGGTATGAGTCTTACCCGGGATTCAAAATCCTTCCTTATTGTGTACGCTCGTCCGGGCACAGTATCCTAACTGAGGCTTGGAGGAGGGTCATGGGGGGAGGAGCCAGTGCACACCAGGTAGTCCTAAAGCTTTTCTTTTTGTGCCCAGTCTCCTGCGGAGCCGCTATTCCCCATGGTCCTTACGGAGTTCCCAGCATCCACTACGGACTACGAGAAATAGAATTATCGGTAAGTAAATTCTTATTTTTTACCGTTTATTCCCCAACAGCAGAAGAAAACTCCAACATATCAGATGCAGTCCTTTCGGTCACAAAAGTCCAGAAGAGGTCGTGGATCCTCCTTCCTTGCCAGAGGTAAGGGTAGAGGGAAAAGAACACCTGCTTCGGCTGGTGCCCAGGAACAGAAGTCCTCCCCGGCTTCTACAAAACCCACTGCATGACGCTGGGGCTCCCCTGCGGGAGTCCGCACCGGTGGGGGCTCGTCTTCGACTCTTCAGCCGGGTCTGGGTCAGCTCAGACCTGAATCCTTGGGCGTTGGAAATAGTTTCCCAAGGCTACAAACTGGAATTCGAAGAGGTGCCCCCACGCCGATTTTTCAAGTCGGCCTTACCAGCTTCTACCCCAGACAGGGATGTAGTATTAGCTGCAATTCAAACGCTGTGTCAACAGCAAGTAATTATCAGGGTTCCCTTGAACCAACAGGGAAGAGGGTACTATTCAACCCTCTTTGTGGTCCCGAAACCGGATGGTTCGGTCAGACCTATTTTGAATCTAAAATCCCTAAACCTGTAAATGAAAAGATTCAAATTCAAGATGGAATCGCTCAGGGCGATAAGAGCCAGCATGGAGGAGGGGGAGTTTATGGTGTCACTGGACATAAAGGATGCTTACCTTCATGTCCCCATATATCCTTCCCATCAGGAGTACCTGAGATTCGCTGTACAGGATTGTCATTACCAATTTCAGACATTGCCGTTTGGGCTTTCCACGGCCCCAAGGATTTTCACCAAGATAATGGCGGAAATGATGGTGGTCCTGCGCAAGCATGGAGTCACAATTATCCCATACTTGGACGATCTCCTGATAAAGGCGAGATTAAGAGAGCAATTGCTGAGCAATGTGACACTCTCTCTGAGAGTGCTCCAGCAACACGGTTGGATTCTAAATCTACCGAAGTCACAGTTGATTCCGACAACTCGACTAACGTTCCTAGGTATGATACTGGATGTCAGCGTCCGGGGTCTTACCGGAACGCTGGGGCGGGCTTCACGGGCGGCCGGGCAGCGGCGGTGGAGGGCTGCGGCGCTGGGTTCAAGGGTACAGGCAGCGGTAATGGCGTTGAGGGGGTCCGCTCGTGGCGGCGGGACGCCGCTGCAGCAGCTCGCTCTCGCTAAGCCGTTGCCTAGGAGACCAGGGGCAGTGAGCAGCATGTTGTCAGAAAAGGTCTGCATTACTGGGCGCCGCCATGTTGGAGACCAAGTTTCTGACATAATTCCTGTTCCTAGTTTTCCAGCCAATCCAGGGAGACTTCTTCCTATAAAAGGGGGCTGGTTTAGGACAGGGATGCCAGTGCTTCAAGTTACAACCCTGTTGTAGGTGCTTTAGCCTGTGCTCCCAGGATTCCTGCTGTATTCTGGTACTTCTAACCCTGCTTTGCCAGTTCTCAGTTGCTGCTGCAGTTTTCCCGTTCCTAGCCTGCTGCTGCCCGTGGAGACGCTCTTGGAAAACCCGGTTCAGTAAAACCCTTTGGGCACGGACGACCCCGGGTCTCTTGCCTTGTCCTCCAAGCCACAGTCCGCAGATTCTTGCTTCCAGCCAAGTCCTCGAACCACCATTCACAGTCCTCAGCTCGTTATCTCCAGCTTCATCTTTCAAGCCACAGTCTACAGTTCTCAGTCTCCAGTCACGACCCAAACTACCGTCCACAGTTCTCAGCTCCTCTACCGCAGTTCCATCTCATAAGTCGCAGTCCACGGTTCTTGTCTTCAGCCTCGTTTTACTCTCACCCACAGTTCCAGAGTTCTTTGTCTACGACCACGTTCTCAAGTCACCGTTCATCAACCTCAGTTTTCTACCTCTGCTCTGTACATAATAAATACTTTCCATTGACTCTCAAACTCCGCCTACATCCTTCATTGCTCCATATCCCATGCAAAGGAACTATATCCAACCCCCTCATTTTGTTCTTCCCCAGCCTGCTACCTCCTCGGGCAAGTCTCAACTGCCGGATCCCCAAACTTTGCTAGACGTGACACTGGATGCGGAACAAAAGTTTTCTCTATCGTCCTAAGTGGATGCTGGGGTTCCTGAAAGGACCATGGGGAATAGCGGCTCCGCAGGAGACAGGGCACAAAAGTAAAGCTTTTACAGGTCAGGTGGTGTGTACTGGCTCCTCCCCCTATGACCCTCCTCCAGACTCCAGTTAGATTTTTGTGCCCGGCCGAGAAGGGTGCAATTCTAGGTGGCTCTCATAAAGAGCTGCTTAGAGAGTTTAGCTTAGGTTTTTTATTTTACAGTGATTCCTGCTGGCAACAGGATCACTGCAACGAGGGACAGAGGGGAGAAGAAGTGAACTCACCTGCGTGCAGGATGGATTGGCTTCTTGGCTACTGGACATGAAGCTCCAGAGGGACGATCACAGGTACAGCCTGGATGGTCACCGGAGCCACGCCGCCGGCCCCCTCACAGATGCTGAAGCAAGAAGAGGTCCAGAATCGGCGGCTGAAGACTCCTGCAGTCTTCTTAAGGTAGCGCACAGCACTGCAGCTGTGCGCCATTTTCCTCTCAGCACACTTCACACGGCAGTCACTGAGGGTGCAGGGCGCTGGGGGGGGGCGCCCTGGGAGGCAAATGAAAACCTTTAAAAAGGCTAAAAATACCTCACATATAGCCCCAGAGGCTATATGGAGATATTTACCCCTGCCTAAATGTACTAAATAGCGGGAGACGAGCCCGCCGAAAAAGGGGCGGGGCCTATCTCCTCAGCACACGGCGCCATTTTCTGTCACAGCTCCGCTGGTCAGGAAGGCTCCCAGGTCTCTCCCCTGCACTGCACTACAGAAACAGGGTATAACAGAGAGGGGGGGCAGAATAAATGGCAATATATTAATATAAAAGCAGCTATAAGGGAGCACTTAATCATAAGGCTATCCCTGTCATATATAGCGCTTTTTGGTGTGTGCTGGCAGACTCTCCCTCTGTCTCCCCAAAGGGCTAGTGGGTCCTGTCTTCGTATAGAGCATTCCCTGTGTGTCTGCTGTGTGTCGGTACGTGTGTGTCGACATGTATGAGGACGTTATTGGTGTGGAGGCGGAGCAATTGCCAAATATGAGGATGTCACCTCCTAGGGGGTCGACACCAGAATGGATGCCTTTATTTGTGGAATTACGGGATAGCGTCAACTCGCTTAAGCAGTCGTTTGCCGACATGAGGCGGCCGGACACTCAATTAGTGTCTGTCCAGGCGCCTCAAACACCGTCAGGGGCTGTAAAACGTCCCTTGCCTCAGTCGGTCGACACAGACCCAGACACAGGCACTGATTCCGGTGGTGAAGGTGACGAATCAACCGTATTTTCCAGTAGGGCCACACGTTATATGATTTTGGCAATAAAGGAGATGTTACATTTAGCTGATACTACAGGTACCACTAAACAGGGTATTATGTGGGGTGTAAAAAAAACTACCAGTAGTTTTTACCGAATCAGAAGAATTAAATGACGTGTGTGATGAAGCGTGGGGTGCCCCGATAAAAAACTGCTAATTTCAAAGAAGTTATTGGCTTTATACCCTTTCCCGCCAGAGGTTAGGGAGCGCTGGGAAACACCTCCTAGGGTGGACAAAGCGCTAACACGCTTATCAAAACAAGTGGCGTTACCCTCTCCTGAGACGGACGCACTTAGAGATCCATCGGATAGGAGGATGGAAAATATCCAAAAAGGTATATACACACATGCAGGTGTTATACTACGACCAGCTATTGCGACTGCCTGGATGTGCAGTGCTGGGGTAGTTTGGTCAGAGTCCCTGATCGAAAATATTGATACCCTGGACAGGGACAATATTTTACTGTCGTTAGAACAAATAAAGGATGCATTTCTTTATATGCGTGATGCACAGAGAGATATCTGCACACTGGCATCACGGGTAAGTGCTATGTCCATTTCGGCCAGAAGAGCTTTATGGACACGACAGTGGACAGGCGATGCGTAGAGGAGTTATTTGAGGTCGGTCTATCGGATTTGGTGGCCACGGCTACGGCCGGGAAATCCACCTTTCTACCTCAAGTCACTCCCCAACAGAAAAAGGCACCGACCTTTCAACCGCAGCCCTTTCGTTCCTTTAAAAATAAGAGAGCAAAGGGCTATTCATATCTGCCACGAGGCAGAGGACGAGGGAAGAGACAGCAACAGGCAGCTCCTTCCCAGGAACAGAAGCCCTCCCCGGCTTCTACAAAAGCCTCAGCATGACGCTGGGGCTTCGCAAGCGGACTCGGGGGCGGTAGGCGGTCGTCTCAAAAATTACAGCGCGCAGTGGGCTCACTCGCAGGTAAATCCCTGGATCCTGCAGATAATATCTCAGGGGTACAGGTTGAAATTAGAGACAGAGCCACCTCGCCGTTTCCTGAAGTCTGCTTTACCAACGTCCCCCTCAGAAAGGGAGACGGTTTTGGAAGCCATTCACAAGCTGTATTCTCAGCAGGTGATAGTCAAGGTACCTCTTCTACAACAAGGGAAGGGGTATTATTCCACTCTATTTGTGGTACCGAAGCCGGATGGCTCGGTAAGGCCTATTCTAAATCTGAAGTCCTTGAACCTATACAAAAAGAAGTTCAAGTTCAAGATGGAGTCACTCAGAGCAGTGATAGCGAACCTGGAAGAAGGGGACTTTATGGTATCCTTGGACATCAAGGATGCGTATCTCCACGTTCCAATTACCCCTCACACCAGGGGTACCTCAGGTTCGTTGTACAAAACTGTCACTATCAGTTTCAGACGCTGCCGTTTGGTTTGTCCACGGCACCTCGGGTCTTTACAAAGGTAATGGCCGAGATAATATTTCTTCTTCGAAGAAAAGGCGTATTAATTATCCCATACTTGGACGATCTCCTAATAAGGGCAAGGTCCAGAGAACAGCTAGAGATGGGTTTAGCACTATCTCAAGAGGTGCTAAAGCAGCACGGATGGATTCTGAATATTCCAAAATCCCAATTAATGCCGACAACTCGTCTGCTGTTCCTGGGGATGATTCTGGACACAGTTCAGAAAAAGGTTTTTCTTCCCGAAGAAAAAGCCAAGGAGTTATCTGACCTGGTCAGGAACCTCCTAAAACCAGGAAAGGTGTCTGTACATCAATGCACAAGAGTCCTGGGAAAAAATGGTAGCTTCTTACGAAGCAATCCCTTTCGGCAGATTCCATGCAAAGGGATCTGTTGGACAAATGGTCAGGGTCGCATCTTCAGATGCACCTGCGGATAACCCTGTCGCCAAGGACAAGGGTATCTCTCCTGTGGTGGTTGCAGGAGGCTCATCTATTGGAGGGCCGCAGATTCGGCATACAGGATTGGATCCTGGTGACCACGGACGCCAGCCTGAGAGGCTGGGGAGCAGTCACACAGGGAAGAAACTTCCAGGGAGTGTGGACGAGCCTGGAAAAGTCTCTTCACATAAACATTCTGGAACTAAGAGCGATCTACAATGCTCTAAGCCAGGCGGAACCTCTGCTTCAAGGAAGACCGGTGTTGATCCAGTCGGACAACATCACGGCAGTCGCCCATGTAAACAGACAGGGCGGCACAAGAAGCAGGTGTGCAATGGCAGAAGCTGCCAGGATCCTTCGCTGGGCGGAGAATCACGTGATAGCTTTGTCAGCAGTATTCATCCCGGGCGTGGACAACTGGGAAGCAGACTTCCTCAGCAGACACGATCTTCACCCGGGAGAGTGGGGACTTCATCCAGAAGTTTTTCACATGCTAATAAACCGTTGGGAAAAACCAATGGTGGACATGATGGCGTCTCGCCTCAACAAAAAACTGGACAGGTATTGCGCCAGGTCAAGAGATCCGCAGGCAATAGCTGTGGACGCGCTGGTAACACCTTGGGTGTATCAGTCGGTGTATGTGTTTCCTCCTCTGCCTCTCATACCAAAGGTATTGAGAATTATACGGCGAAGAGGAGTAAGAACGATACTAGTGGCTCCGGATTGGCCAAGAAGGACTTGGTACCCGGAACTTCAAGAGATGGTCACGGACGAGCCGTGGCCTCTACCTCTGAGAAGGGATCTGCTCCAGCAGGGTCCGTGTCTCTTTCAAGACTTACCGCGGCTGCGTTTGACGGCATGGCGGTTGAACGCCAGATCCTAAAAGGAAAAGGCATTCCAGAAGAAGTCATTCCTACCTTGATAAAGGCAAGGAAGGAAGTCACCGCGAAACATTATCACCGTATTTGGCGAAAATATGTTGCGTGGTGCGAGGATCGGAGTGCTCCGACGGAGGAATTTCAACTGGGTCGTTTCCTACATTTCCTGCAATCAGGATTGTCTATGGGTCTCAAATTGGGATCTATAAAGGTTCAAATTTCGGCCCTGTCAATATTCTTCCAAAAAGAATTGGCCTCAGTCCCTGAGGTCCAGACTTTTGTCAAAGGAGTACTGCATATACAGCCTCCTGTGGTGCCTCCGGTGGCACCGTGGGATCTAAATGTAGTTTTAGATTTCCTCAAATCCCATTGGTTTGAACCACTAAAGAATGTGGATTTGAAATATCTCACATGGAAAGTGACTATGTTACTGGCCCTGGCTTCGGCCAGGAGAGTATCTGAACTGGCGGCTTTATCTTATAAAAGCCCTTATTTAATTTTCCATTCGGATAGGGCAGAGCTGCGGACGCGTCCGCATTTTCTCCCTAAGGTGGTATCAGCGTTTCACCTGAACCAGCCTATTGTAGTGCCTGCGGCTACAGACGACTTGGAGGACTCCAAGTTGTTAGACGTTGTCAGAGCCTTAAAAATATATATTTCAAGGACGGCTGGAGTCAGAAAATCTGACTCGCTGTTTATACTGTATGCACCCAACAAGTTGGGTGCTCCTGCTTCTAAGCAGTCGATTGCTCGTTGGATTTGTAACACAATTCAACTTGCACATTCTGTGGCAGGCCTGCCACAGCCTAAATCTGTTAAGGCCCATTCCACAAGGAAGGTGGGCTCATCTTGGGCGGCTGCCCGAGGGGTCTCGGCATTACAACTCTGCCGAGCAGCTACGTGGTCAGGGGAGAACACGTTTGTAAAATTTTACAAATTTGATACCCTGGCAAAAGAGGACCTGGAGTTCTCTCATTCGGTGCTGCAGAGTCATCCGCACTCTCCCGCCCGTTTGGGAGCTTTGGTATAATCCCCATGGTCCTTTCAGGAACCCCAGCATCCACTTAGGACGATAGAGAAAATAAGAATTTACTTACCGATAATTCTATTTCTCGGAGTCCGTAGTGGATGCTGGGCGCCCATCCCAAGTGCGGATTATCTGCAATACTTGTACATAGTTATTGTTAACTAATTCGGGTTATTGTTTAGGAAGCCATCTTTCAGAGGCTCCTCTGTTATCATACTGTTAACTGGGTTTAGATCACAAGTTGTACGGTGTGATTGGTGTGGCTGGTATGAGTCTTACCCGGGATTCAAAATCCTCCCTTATTGTGTACGCTCGTCCGGGCACAGTACCTAACTGGAGTCTGGAGGAGGGTCATAGGGGGAGGAGCCAGTACACACCACCTGACCTGTAAAAGCTTTACTTTTGTGCCCTGTCTCCTGCGGAGCCGCTATTCCCCATGGTCCTTTCAGGAACCCCAGCATCCACTACGGACTCCGAGAAATAGAATTATCGGTAAGTAAATTCTTATTTTTTCTCCCATTGGAAAAAGCCCAGGACATCCAGAACATGGTCAGAGATCTGCTAAAGCCAAAAAGAGTGTCAGTTCATCAATGCACTCGTGTTCTGGGGAAAATGGTGGCAGCCTACGAGGCCATCCCCTTCGGCAGGTTCCCTGCAAGAACGTTTCAATGGGACCTTCTGGACAAATGGTCCGGGTCCCATCTACATTTACATCGGAAAATAACACCGTCCCCCGGGGCCAGGGTGTCTCTTCTATGGTGGCTGCAAAGTGCTCACCTTCTGGAGGGTCGCAGGTTCAGAATTCAGGACTGGATCCTGGAAACCACGGACGCGAGCCTCCGAGGATGTGGAGCAGTCACCCAAGGAAGAAATTTTCAGGGACTGTGGTCAGACCAGGAGTCCTGTCTACACATCAACGTGTTGGAGCTAAGAGCCATATACAACGGCCTTCGACAAGCGGAGAGTCTTCTTCGCAGCCTACCGGTTCTGATTCAATCAGACAATGTCACAGCAGTGGCTCATGTGAACCGCCAAGGCGGGACAAGAAGCAGAGCCGCGATGGCGGAAGCAACCAGGATTCTTCGCTGGGCGGAAAATCACGTAAGCGCTCTGTCAGCTGTCTTCATTCCGGGAGTGGACAACTGGGAAGCAGACTTCCTCAGCAGACACGATCTCCATCCAGGAGAGTGGGGACTTCATCAAGAAGTCTTTGCAGTGGTAACGGGTCTTTGGGGAGTTCCTCAAATAGACATGATGGCGTCACGCCTCAACAAAAAGCTTCGGAGGTATTGTGCCAGGTCCCGGGACCCTCAGGCAGTAGCTGTAGACGCCCTGGTAACGCCATGGGTGTTCCAATCGGTCTACGTGTTTCCTCCTCTTCCTCTCATCACAAAGGTGTTGAGGATCATAAGGCGAAAAAGAGTACAGACAATACTCATTGTTCCAGACTGGCCTCGAAGGGCCTGGTACTCAGATCTTCAGGCGATGCTCACAGGAGATCCCTGGCCTCTTCCTCTAAGGGAGGACCTGTTGCAGCAGGGTCCCTGCGTGTTCCAAGACTTACCGCAGTTACGTTTGACGGCATGGCGGTTGAACGCCGGATCCTAGCTGAGAAGGGGATTCCGGAGGAGGTCATCCCTACTCTAATAAAGGCTAGAAAGGAGGTGACGGTAAAACATTATCACCGTATCTGGCGTAAATATGTGTCTTGGTGTGAAACCAAGAAAGCCTCTACGGAAGATTTTCATTTGGGTCGTTTTCTCCACTTCCTACAGACAGGAGTGGATATGGGCCTGAAATTAGGCTCTGTTAAGGTACAGATTTCGGCCCTCTCGATATTCTTTCAGAAGGAATTGGCTTCTCTTCCAGAAGTCCAGACGTTTGTAAGAGGAGTACTACACATCCAGCCTCCTTTTGTGCCCCCGGTGGCACCATGGGACCTGAACGTGGTGTTGCAGTTCCTTAAATCACACTGGTTCGAACCCCTTCAAACGGTGGAGTTTAAATTTCTCACCTGGAAGGTGGTCATGTTGTTGGCCTTGGCTTCTGCGAGACGTGTGTCAGAATTGGCGGCCTTGTCTTACAAGAGCCCTTACTTGATTTTTCACGTAGATAGAGCGGAATTGAGGACTCGTCCTCAATTTTTACCCAAGGTGGTGTCTTCATTTCATATGAACCAACCTATTGTGGTGCCTGTGGCTACAAGTGACATGGAGGATTCCATGTCCCTGGATGTAGTCAGGGCCTTAAAAATTTATGTAGCCAGGACGGCTAGAATTAGGAAAACATGCATTGTTTGTCCTGTATGCTGCCAACAAGATTGGCGCGCCTGCTTCGAAGCAGACTATTGCTCGCTGGATCTGTAACACGATTCAGCAGGCTTATGTTACGGCTGGATTGCCGTTACTGCATTCAGTAAAGGCCCATTCTTCCACTAGGAAGGTGGGCTCTTCTTGGGCGGCTGCCTGGGGCGTCTCGGCATTACAGCTTTGCCGAGCAGCAACTTGGTCAGGGTCAAACACTTTTGCTTAATTCTACAAGTTTGATACCCTGGCTGATGAGGACCTAGCATTTGCTCAGTCGGTGCTGCAGAGTCATCCGCACTCTCCCGCCCGATTGGGAGCTTTGGTATAAAGCCCATGGTCCTTACGGAGTCCCCAGCATCCTCTAGGACGTAAGAGAAAATAAGATTTTAAGCCTACCAGTAAATCTTTTTCTCCTAGTCCGTAGAGGATGCTGGGCGCCCGTCCCAGTGCGGAAAATCTGCAAGACTTGTATATAGTTATTGCTTACATAAGGGTTATGTTACAGTTAGACTCGGTCTTGGACCGGTACTGTTTTTTGTTCATACTGTTAACTGGTTATGTGTATTCCAGGTTATATGGTATGATTGGTGTGGGCTGGTATGAATCTTGCCCTTAGATTAACAAAATCCTTTCCTCGTGTTGTCCATCTCCTCTGGGCACAGTTCTAGAGCATAGAGGGAGGAGCCAGTGCACACCATACTAGAAAGTTCTTTTAGGTGCCCATGTCTCCTGCGGAGCCCGTCTATCTCCCTCCCCCCCCGTGGTCCTTACGGAGTCCCCAGCATCCTCTACGGACTAGGAGAAAAAGATTTACCGGTAGGTTTAAAATCTTATTTTTTTTACCTGTCCCTGGTTCTACTGCGTTAAAAGATCCGGCCGATCGTAAGATTGACACTAGACTCAAATCCATATACGCTGCTTCAGGGGTGGCCTTAAAGCCTACTATTGCCTGCGCATGGATTTCTAAAGCTATAGTAAAGTGTTCAGGCACGTTACTAGAGGACTTAGATACAATGGATAGAAGTGACATTGAACTGTTTTTACGGAACATACAGGGTTCTGCGGGGTTCATGGTGGAGTCCATAAAGGACCTGGGTACGCTGAATGCAAGGATATCTTCCATGTCGGTCTCCGCACGCAGGGAACTCTGGCTACGCCAATGGTCGGCAGATGCGGAATCCAGGAGAAGTGTGGAGAACCTACCCTACACAGGTCAGGCTCTCTTTGGGGAAGCGTTGGATGCGTGGATTTCCATGGCAACCGCGGGCAAGTCACCTTTTCTTCCCTCAGCTACGCCTTCTGCGAAGAAACTCTTTTCTTCCTCTGCATCGCAGTCCTTTCTGACCGCTAAGACAAAAAAGCCCAAGCCTCCTGCCACCTTCTTTAGAGGTGGACAGGCAAAATCCAAAAAGCTAGGACCAGAACAGAAGCCTGCTTCTGGTTCCTCAAAATCCTCAGCATGACGGTGGACCACACAGCCTGGAGGACGGGCTGGTGGGGGCGAGACTCAGACGTTTCAGCCACGTCTGGGTGTCGTCCGCCCTGGGTACAGGATATTGTGTCCCAGGGGTACAGACTGGAGTTTCAAGAAACCCCGCCTCACCGATTCTTCAAATCAGGCTTACCAGCTTTGCTGACAGAGAGGGCTATCCTACAGGAAGCCATCCAAAAATTGGAAAAGTCGGAGGTCATTGTTCCAGTTCCACCTCATCTGCAAAACATGGGTTACTATTCAAACCTTTTCGTGGTACCAAAACCGGATGGTTCGGTCAGACTGATTTTTAACTTGATATCACTAAACCCTTATCTAAGGGAGTTCAAGTTCAAAATGGAGTCTCGGAGCGGTGATCTAAGGTCTGGAGGAAGGGGAGTTTCTGGTATCGCTAGATATCAAGGATGAAGTGCCTCCACATTCTGATTTGGCCGCCACATCAGGCTTATCTCAGATTTGCACTGTTAGACAGTCACTATCCGTTTCAGTCACTGCCATTCGGTCTCTCCACAGCACCAAGGGTGTTCACCAAGGTGATGGCAGAGATGATGGTTCTCCTCCGCAGACGGAGAGTGAACATAATTCCATATCTGGACGATCTGCTGATAAAGGCATCGTCCAGGGAGAAGCTGTTGCAGTCCATTGCTCTCACGACTCGTCTGCTCAGGGACCATGGTTGGATCATGAACCTTCCAAATTCACATTTGGAGCCGACAAGGAGATTCTTTCCTAGGGATGATCCTCGACACGGAAGTGCAGAGGGTGTTTCTACCGGTGGAGAAAGCGTTGGTGATACATGCAATGGTCCGGGATGTCCTGAAACCAGCTGGGGTATCGATTCATCAGTGCATTTGCCTTCGAGATACCTTTATAGGAGCACCTCATTTATATTTATGTAAGTTCGGTACGTTCCTGGTAAGATTTACGTCGCCTTCTCAGTTTGCATACACCTTGTCTGACGGCAATATATCGAACGTATTACACCATTGGGGTTTCTATACCCTTCTGTTCTTCTTTGTTTTACGAGTGGTGACTACAAGGGAAGAAGATCGATAGAACCCATTACGTGTATGGAGGAGAAAGATACCTTTATGAACACTCTGCGCACATTGTACATGTGAGTACGGTGTGTACCCATAAGGAGCTCTCCAATTACACGTTTATGATACACATCTGTCAACTACCGTCATTTAAGATCCCTGAACACTATTCTCCTTGAACTATCTAGACTGTTGGTGGCTTTCCTTCCTTGGTTCTGGAGTTTGGGATTTCTGTACAGTCTTGTGACCAACCACTACTATTCTTGCTTAAGGACTTACGGATAGCGCAGCAGAAGGCGGACTCTTGTATTATTTATGATTGTTTTGATGGAGATAGTGACATCTCCTTGCACGCCCTCACCGCAGCTATCTGTGGGCGCAGTAGATACTCACCCCTTTTTTTCTGGGGAAGATGGTTGCCTTTTACGAGGCTCTACAGTTCTGAAGATTTCATGCTCGATCCTTCCAACTGGATCTCCTAGACAAGTGGTCGGGTTATCATCTACATATGCACCTGAGGATACGTCTGTAACCGAAAGCAAGGATTTCACTCCTCTGGTGGCTACAAATGCCTCACCTTCTGGAGGGCCGCAGGTTCGGAATTCAGGACTGGAGCCTTCTAACCACGGATGCAAGTCTCCGGGGATGGGGCGCAGTCACTGAAAGGGAAACCTTCCAAGGGAGGTTGTCAAATCTGTAATCCAGTCTTCCAATAAACATTCTGGAACTAAGAGCCGTGTACAACGGTCTTCTCCAAGCGGCCCACCTTTCTGCGAGATTGTGCCATTCAAGTACAGTCGGACAATGTGACGACGTTAGCCTACATAAACCAACAGGGCGGAACGAAGAGCAGAGCTGCAGTGTCAGAGGTAACAAGAATTATCCTCTGGGCAGAAAGCACGCGGTGGCACTGTCACGCGGTGGCACTGTCAGTAATCAGTAATTTTTATTCCGGGAGTGGACAACTGGGAAGCGGACTTCCTCAGCAAACACTATCTTCATCCAGGAGAGTGGGGCCTCCATCCGGAGGTGATAGATCTTTGGGGTGTACCTCAAATAGACATGATGGCCTCTCGTCTCAACAAGAAGCTTCGGAGGTATTGTTCCAGGTCAAGAGACACACAAACAGTGGGTGTCCCAGTCGGTGTACGTGTTTCCTCCACTTCCACTCATTCCATGGATTCTAAAGCTCATAAGGAGAACAAGAGTTCAGGCAATCGTCATTGCTCCAGACTGGCCAAGAAGGGCTTGGTACGCGGATCTTCTGGATCTCCTATTGGAAGCTCCGAGGCCTCTTCCTCTTCGGGAGGATCTGCTGCAGCAGGGGCCGTTTGCTTATCAAGACTTACCGTGGCTACGTTTGACGGCATGGAGGTTGAACGCCAGATATTAGCTCGGAAGGGCATTCCAAACAACGTTATTCCTACCCTGATACAGGCTAGGAAAGGAGTATCGTCTACACATTACCATCACATTTGGAAAAAGTATGCATCTTGGTATGAATCCAAGAAGTTTCCTATGGTGGAGTTTCAACTGGGGCGGTTTCTCCTCTTCCTGCAAGCAGGTGTGGATATGGGCCTGAGGTTTGGATCCGTGAAGGTCCATATTTCAGCCTTATCCATCTTCTTCCAGAAACAGCTGGCTTCCCTCCCTGAGGTTCAGACTTTCTTGAAAGGGGTTCTGCATATTCAGCCTCCCTTTGTGCCGCCTACGGCACCCTGGGATCTTAACGTGGTGTTACAGTTCCTCCAATCGGATTGGTTTGAGCCTCTACAGGAGGTTGAGGTCATGTTTCTCACGTGGAAGGCTGTCACTTTGTTGGCCATAGCTTCTCTAGACGTGTGTCGGAATTGGGGGCTTTGTCTTGTAAAAGCCCCTACTTGGTCTTCCATGAAGATAGAGCTGAGCTCCGGACACGTCAGCAGTTCCTTCCGAAGGTTGTGTTGTCATTTTGTAGTCCGTAGAGGATGCTGGGTGCCCGCCCAGCACTTTGTTATCCTGCAGTGGTTACTTGGTTCAGTACTGCTTTGTTCTTAGTTATGTACTGCGTTATTACTTGGTTCAGTAATGTTATTCAGCTGTTGCTGAGTTTTCAAGCTAGTTAGCTTGGTTTGCCTTGTTTGTGTGAGCTGGTGTGAATCTCGCCGCTATCTGTGTAAAATCCTTCTCTCGAAGTTGTCCGTCTCCTCAGTCACAGTTTCTAGACCAGTGATGGTTAACTTGGACACTCCAGCTGTTGTTGAACTACACATTCCAGCATGCCCTGCATCAGTTTTAGCATGGCCAAATAACAAAACTGTAGCAGGGCATGCTGGGATATGTAGTTCAACAACAGCTGGAGTGTCAAGGTTAGCCATCACTGTTCTAGACTGAGTCTGGTAGGAGGGGCATAGAGGGAGGAGCCAGCCCACACTATTAAACTCTTAAAGTGCCAGTGGCTCCAAGTGGAACCATCTTTACCCCATGGTACTAATGTGGACCCCAGCATCCTCTACGGACTACGAGAAAAGGATTTACCGGTAGGTAATTAAAATCCTATAATTTTTTTCTGTTTAACCCTCAATATACCAAGCCTACCTCGTCAACGTACTTTACCAAAGTCTTAAGAGGACCCCACGTTTTTTTTGTTTAAATTCTCAACTGTTTGATGCGGTAAATTACTAAAATTCTGTTTTTTTTTGGTTTCTGAAGGGATACGTTCTAGTAAGGGTACGACAGTTGGCATAATATATTTTATTTATTTCAAGAATAGTTAGTCAATAAAAGCCATAAATTCTTCTTCATTACAGTGTGTACATTTTTACATCCGAATGGATACTGTAAATTCTTGTAATAAGGTTATATAATTTTACTACGGTAACAATACATCACTATCCATGTGTTGCCATCGCTACAGTCCTTAGCACATGTCACAGCGGTGTTTTTTTTCCTATGTTTCTCACATATAAAACGTTCTGCATTTGTAACGTAGTATAGTGTTTTTTTTATTATTTACGTTCTTTGAAAGAACATTTTACAAGTCTAATTACACAGTTTTTATCTTAATCCGATGCGGAACACATAGAAAAATCAGGAGTAAAACAGTTATTATAGATACGGCAGGATCACAAAAAAATAACATTCTGGGGTCCTCAGAAGACCCCCCCCCCCCCCTTCCCCTTGGTATACTAAGTGTTAATGCAAACACAGCCTTGGTGTGTGTATGAGGCCTTGGCGTGTGGGGAGTAATATTATTTTGAAAAGGTTGAGTCAGCAATATCTGAAATTCTTGGGACCAGAAGTAGTTTGGAATATTTGCATACCATAATGAGAGGTATTGTGGATTGGACCGAAATCTAGACATGAAATTTAATATATGCTTCATATATACCTTCTAAACATAGCCTGAAGGTAATTTTATACAATATTTTTTTATATTTTTGTTCATGAAAGTTTGTTTTCATCGAACCATCAGAAAGCAAAGGTGTTGTAATTTGGATTTCTGAATATTTTCGGATATGGGAGACTGAACCTGTATTCATATTTTCAACATTGAAGCGAAGAATGATTGATTATTGTGGGTAGGTTAGCATGTAGATAATGAAATTTCTTTTAAGATTTCCCGTAGTGTAAACTGACAGTGCTTTGGAAAATATGGGGCATGTGGGAGCCCTAGATACAGTGCCTATAAAATGAATTTATTGAGGAAATCTCATCACTCGTCAAGACAAAGTACTTTGTTATATCCAGTAAAAATAACTATTCTAAAGCTTTTATTTAATCATTACAAACTAAAAACAGACTACAGTGGATTTCTTATGTATTCACCCAACTCACTAAAGGCCCGTACACACTGGTCGATATATCGGCCGTTCTCTTGAACGGCCGATATATCGCGGGTCCGTCGGCCAGTGTGTATGGCCGATACGTCTGTGAACTCCATCGTTCACAGACGTATCGCGTCGGCCGCGCAGCACAGCCGACGGACAATATATCTACCGATATATTGGCGCGTCGCTGTGTGTGTACAGGGCGGTCGGCCGACCGCCCGTACACATGCTGCGGCGGCCGGCGGTGATTGACAGCTGAACTGGGCAGGCGTGTGTACACGCCCGCCCAGTTCATGACGTCAGTCCCCGACAGATCGGGCAGTGTGTATGCACAACACACTGCCCGATCCGTCGATAGATATATCTGCAGATCAATTGATCTGCAGATATATCTATTAGTGTGTACCCACCTTAAGATAGACTCAGGAAAATTATGGTATAATCACTAGTCTTCAGAGGTTACGTAATTAATTGACTTGGAGTCCACCTGTGTACAATAAAGTATTTCTAAACAGGCTTCAGCATAAAGATAAAATATTTGCTGTAACTTATTCTTAAAAAAAAAATATTTTATCAAAGGAAAGGCTACAAGAAGATCTCAGTTACTTTTCTACCTCGCCCTCCCCAGAGCACTGTCAAGTACATCAAAAAGAACTGCACAACTGCAAGTTGACTAGAACATCTGGCAAAGCTGATCATTTGTGTAAGGCGTTCATGTGTCTTGGAGGCTTATGTAGTTGACAGTTCTATAGTCTCCAGTGGCAGTGATAATGACATGAGAACCTGTCCTTAGGAGACAAGCTAGAGCATTACACCAAACCCACCCTTTAGGATCATGTGACAAAACTTGTTATGGCAGACCCCATGAAATCTCACCTGGAATAATGTGCAACTACGTAGTCCATATTTGTAAAACTTTAAAAAATGTACCAAATAGACACAAGAAGGTGTAAAATGAATGTAATGTTAATGTTTGTTATTATTATTATTAGTACTGTTATTGTTTATGTTAATTAATGAAGTTAAAAAAAATGATTCTTACGTACAAGTATTTTGTGTTGATTATTCATAAGAATTTATTTGAATTGTATGGTTTTAAAAAAACAAACTGTAAAACATGTTTGTCGATTGTAAACCAGAAAGAAAAGCAGTGTTGTTTCATTTTTCTCTGTAGGAGCTACTGATCCGTTCGGTAGAGCACACCTCTCAATATTCAGTAGAGTGCCATTGCTTTTGTCTCCATTATTATCTCCTGGTCCACTCTTTAGAGCCCTTCTGTCAGTCTTATTCATGTGTAATATATTCCTCACGAGTGGCAGGGTCTGACCTTGTCAGGGCTTCCGCTTGTGCGGAGACCCTTTCATTTTTTTTCTCATTGAGGCTTGGCCAGATCCGTAATGGTGCATAACGATCGATGATACTTGGGGACAGATTACAGTAGCCTGATTTCTGCTTGCACCTTCATAGGCTATGAGTATACATCGGCTAGAAACACACATCCCAATCCTGAAGCTGTTCCGGCGTCTGCTCGCGGCTTTTTAAAAATGCCACTTACGGTTACCTGTAGTCTGTGCAGAAGTGGAAGCTTAAAACTGTATGTACAGTAGCATACGCATCCTCCCCATGTATAACACACCATTAAGAAAGTATGGTATATTAATCTTAGAATATCTTTTAAGTGGATTTGTAGCAACTCTGAGGAAATAAATTAAGGTTACAAAAGCATACTTGTATCAGAAAGGAAGAAGACCTTGTGATTTTAATATAAGCTGTATAACCAAATTAGCCCACAGCAAGCCAGGAAGTCATTTCATGTGATTTTACTAATACAGCCAAGAAACAACTTGCATAATGCTTTGGTAGTCATC
The DNA here is from genome assembly GCF_028390025.1 of Pseudophryne corroboree. Lineage (NCBI taxonomy): Eukaryota > Metazoa > Chordata > Amphibia > Anura > Myobatrachidae > Pseudophryne > Pseudophryne corroboree. The sequence continues at coordinate 361,511,618 of NC_086450.1, read as the reverse complement.
TTCTTTTATATGCTTTCAGAATTGTGTGTATTCATTGCTGATAATTGACTTCCACGTTTTGTCTTTTCTGTTCTGCAGGAAGAAAAAAAGATTCTCTTTTACCATCCAAATGAAATTGAGAAAAATGAAAAAATAAAAAATGTTGGCTTATGTGAAGCGATAGTTCAGTTTACCAGGTACGCCACTGACCTACAGACCCTTTGGTGTTTATAGCTCCGAATGATATGATTAGTAGTTCAGGTATTAGAGCTTAAGGGCTGTAACACACTGGCCGGTTTCTCCCGGATGGCAAAAAGCCGGACAAACTTTGTCAGGCTTTTTGCCATCCGGGAGAAACCGGCAGAGTCTCGCACACAGGACGGCTTTCAGCCGTGTGTAATGCTGTGCGCATGCGCAGCATCAGACACGGCTTCAGAAAAAACCGTTGTGTGTGAAAGCTCCACTTCACACACACGGTTCACTGGCTGCAAAGACGGCCCGGCGGCTGCCGGACCTTCCAGTGGTGAGACCCGGCTGCAACCCGGCAGCCGGGCCGGGGCCGTGCAGTGTGGAGGGACCTTAGCCCTCACACTGTTAACTACAATGCCGGCACGGGAAAAAGCCGGGTAGTGTGTTTTAGCCCTAAAGGCTCTCATTGGCCATCAGTATGCAATTTACCGATCACTAGCAAAAGATATAGAAGTCGATTCATGAAGCAGTGAATATAAGAATGGAGAAGTCTCCAATGGCAACAAATCAGCTATCATGTATAATTTTATAAATGTTACCTCAACACTGATTATTTGCTATGGGCAACATCTCCTCTGGCTCACTTCTCCACTCTTTTCACAGCTTCATGAATAGACACCCCCCCCCCCAGTACTAATGCATAGAATCTACTTTCACTAATTTTAGCCTTTTAACAACATTTTGTTTTATCTTAGGACATTTAACCCATCAAAACCAGCACAGTCATTACACACACAGAAGAACAGGCAGTTCTTCCACGAGCCAGAAGACAGTTTTTGGATGGTTATGGTAAGAGCTGGTGACTTTTATCCTCTAGAACAGTGGTTCTCAAACTCTGTCCTCAGGACCCCACACGGTTCATGTTTTCCATGTCACCCAGCAGCTGCACTGTGTATCACCAACTGTCACATTTTAAAAATCTACAGGTGACCTGCAAAACATGGACCGTGTGGGGTCCTGAGGACTGAGTTTGAGAACCTGTGTTCTAGAAATTACAGACTGTATACAAAACATTATGCTATTGCACTAAACACTCAAATGGTTTTAGTTTGCACTTTTTAATCTATATGTATATATTATATGCAGCAGTAATAGTCCCTCTATATTCACTATAAAATTAATCCATTTATTTGCAGCACTTAATATCTTTCATACAGTAAGTAAATGAGATGGGGCTGATCATTATGTCGCCACGACTACAAACAGGTGTTGATGCACAAATAAAATAACATTACAGGAAAAATCTAGCTGTAAACTGAAACTCGCCTTTGCAGAAATATTCCAGCATGTGCTCCTGTTCTTTAACAGACTGAACATTGAGGAAATTGAAAGGACACACTTTATAATATTTGCTGCTCCAATACCCTTCATCCAAGGGGTTATGATTTGACAATACTGTATGGTATATTAATAGGATTTTTGTTCTTGCGTTAAATATTTTTCTCAGAATCCACGGGGAACACTGGAGACACTGGGTTTTATTGATTGGAGAGAGGTAAATGGCTGAGGAGGCACTGGCTAGTATCAGAGCTAGATTTAAACACAATATAAGAGCCCAAGGGTTCAAGTGGGCATTAAACAAAGATGCAGCAATATATACTGCTGGAAATTTGGTGAGTTTTGATACGAGATGTTCGGAAAAAGTAGGCAGGTGAGGAGCTGTCTCGCCTACCAAAGACTTTTTTACTCCAGGATTTTGACTATAAAAATGATTACAAAAAATACAAAGAAGATATTACTAATATATTCTTTGTATTTTTCATATACTTTATATTGCCAGAACTCTGGCATGTATGTCAGTATGACCGGAAAGTTTCTGCCTCGCGTCACTGAAGTGAGTAGCCTGGTCACTTTCAAGTCTAGTGCTCTAACTTTAGCTGCTCCCTAGCCAAGGCCAAAACAATAAAGACAGATTATAAATGGGACTCAGGAGATCAGAAAGGACACTGCCCTGACAAGCAAAGAAAACTGAATAGAACAAAACCAAGGAGTGTGAGGGAGGACATCCAGTGCCCCCCATGGGGTTGATGAAAAGGATTTAATGTAACCACAAACATCCTAATTCTCCTTCATTCACTAGAGGACAATGGAGGATCTTTACAGTGGGGTATAGATGGTGGTCAAGTGGAGCCGTCACTTTAAATACTTTAGAATTGTGACTGGCACCTCCCCTCTATGCCCCCCCTCCCCTCCCCCCACAGACCAGTTTGAAAATGTCCCTGAGGGAGCTGGTCCTCTCTCTGGGCTTCTCCAGAACAGTTTCTTCAAATTGCAGCCATTGTTCCCGGCTACAGGACCATCATTCTCGGAGGTATAGTACAGCACCTGATAGGGTCTCCACAGCCTGTGCCCAGCCGGTCAGCATGGCAGGTGGTGGGTTTAGCCTGGAGCTCAGACTAGCAGAGTCTCCGGTCATGCAGCTTCCTGCAGGGCACAGTTTATCCCCAGCGATAGAGTACCGAGGTCGCTATACACAGCGGCAGTACTACGGCGCCCGCCGCTAATCAGAGGTTTTTAGTTAGAAGCTGGTTTGAATTTCCCAGCAAAGCGCGAAGCGCCACAATGCGGGGAGCAGAGCTATGCTCAGGGCGGCTTCTTCTTCCCGGCTGGTCGGCGCCATTACAAGCGGATCCCTGAGATTAATGGGTGCGTGGTTTACGTGGCAGCGGACCTGGAAGAGAGTGATATATATATATATATATATATAACAACGCCTGGTGGGGTTACAGTTTGTTCTGTAACTGTGTGTATAGGGCGGCTGTGACTGGTCCTCTCACCTACAATATGCTCCCCCTTCTCTACTTCTAATTCTATTATTCTCTCTTCTGCAAGTGTGTGTGTGTGTGTGTGTGTGTGTGTGTGTGTGTGTGTGTGTGTGTGTGTGTGTGTATAACTGACAATATGACCAGCGGAGGCACTTCTTCTAAGGCTTCACAGAAGCTCTATGCTTGTAAGAAGTGCTCTGCGAAATTCATACAACAAAATTAAAACTTCTTTATATTGTGATAGTTGTGAAACATCTACCCCAACAGAAAATCCTGCTTTTCTACAGGATCCCACTCCTACATGGTTGGTTCAACTGTCTGGGGTCATGTCTGATCTGTCAGCGTAACTGGCTGCTTCTCGTAAGAATAAAGAAGCATTCAAATCCCAGACTTCTCTGCCCGAACCAGAGTGGGCACAAAGTTTAGCCAATTCAGTACGAAGATCTATGGGGGCGTCTAAATCCCCCACCTCCTTTTCTACATACCGTCTCAAAGAGACAATTACCAACGGATTTTCAGTCTGATGACTGAGACACTGAAGATTTGCCTCCTTTAGAGGAAGGAGAGGTTACCCAATACTCAGACACTGAATTAATTCAGGACGACACGGAAATTGAATGAGGGTTTAGACGCACTTATACAGGCAGTGCGTCAGGTTTTAAAGATTTAGGATTCAGATCAGACTCCACCGCAGCCTTCCTTTTTTTCTAAGAAACAAAGGAATGCTATTTATTTTCCTGTTTCTGTGGAAATAGATAATTTTGCTCTGGCGTGGGAGCATCCTCATAAAAAATTTCAAGTTACACGCAGGCTTTTACTTGCTTATCCTGTTCCAGAGGAAAATAGAGTTAAGTGGGAGAACCCTCCACTGGTAGATCCCTCTCTATCTAGATTATCAAAAAAGACTATCCTACCAATAGCTAGTGCTACCTCATTAAAGGAACAGGCAGTTCGCAGGTTGGAAAATACTTTAAAGTCCATCCTTTCAGCAGCAGTGGTACTTCTTCGCCCTACCCTGGTGGGTCTTTGGGTGAACAAGGCTATAGAGGCCTGGGAAGAACAATTGGTGGCAGGTTTACAATCTGGTATCTCTACAGATCAATTGATTACACTGGCAGAACATATCAGAGAATCTGCTGTATACTTGGGGGAAGCATCCAAGGATGCAGGAACCATTGGATCCAGGATATCTGCTTTGTCGATTTCAGCACACCGAGCGCTCTGGCTTAGGCAATGGCAAGCGGATGCAGAATCCAAAAAGGCAGTACAGTTAATACGTTTAATGGCGAGTTCCAGTTTGGTCAAGAACTGGATGCTCCAAAGCCACAGGAGGTAAGTCGACGTGTCTTCCTTCTGCAGCGCCAGCTCCCAGGAAGACTTATTCTGGACCGTCTTTCCGGTCCTTTCGAGTTCCGTCAAAATTCAGAGGACGTACCAGAGGCGGATCCACCTCTTTCAGAGGTAACAGAGGCTGTGTCACACTGCAACCACAACAATCTTTCAACCGGACCCTAAACCTACCATTAAGCCCGCTGCATGACATTCTCCCCTCCCACCTGGGGGATCCCAGGGTGGGAGCTTGTTTTCTGAATTTCAAACAAGTTTAGTCAGAAACCTGCACAGACGCCTGGGTAAGAGACATTGTTGCACAGGGTTACAAACTATTTCAGTTCAAACCTCCAAGATTTTTTACAATGGGTTTACCAGTTTCACATGAGCGTCAGAATTCCCTTATCCAGGCTATACAAAGACTCCAGGAGAAAGGTATCATTGTTCCAGTACCTTTCCACCAGCAAAACAGGGATTTTATTCTAGTTTTATTCGTGGTGCCGAAGCTGGACAGCTCGGTAAGACCCATTCTGAATTTGAAAAATCTCAATCCTTTTTGAGAATATCCAAATTCAAGATGGAGTCCCTGCGCTCTGTTATAACTGGTCTAGAAGCAGGGACTTTATGGTGTAAATTGACATCAGGGATGCCTACCTCCATATACTGATTTTTTTTATTTTTTTTTGCCTCCTTATCAGAGTTTTCTCCGGTCTGCGGTCAGAGATTTACATTTTCAATTCCAAGCCTTACCTTTTCGGTCTTTCTTCAGCACCTTGAGTTTTTACAAAGGTATGGCAGTGATGATTGGCGCAATTGCACTCTCAAGTGGTGAATATTGTTCCTTACTTAGACGATCTACTCCTAAAGGCCCAGTCGGAGAAAAAGTTAGTGAACGATATGCAAATAGCCCAAGCTTTTCTCATAACACACAGCTGGATCATAACAATATAACAACAGTATAAAAGTGCACAACCAGCAGCAGCTGGAATGGGATGGTCAAGTCCCTAAAAAATTAGGCTGAAACAATAAATTCGTGATTCAGCGCTGGCTGACAAGAAAAAATTACTCACAATAGGACGGTTTGTCTTCTTAAAATATATATGCACAATGTATTGCATACAATAAAAAATAATTATCATAAATAAAAATAAGTTTAAAAAAAATCACATGTGCAATAATGCAAGGGACCACCTCTCTAGATAATTCCTGTTAGAATTGTCCACTCTTATTATTGCTGTAGATAGTTCCAACTAGTGATGAGCGGATTCGGTTTTACTCGGTTTTACTCGGTTCTCAAAACCGAATCTTATTGGCTCACTGATGTCACGTGTTTTGGATAGCCAATAAGATTCGGTTTTGAGAACCGAGTAAAACCGAATCCGCTCATCACTAGTTCCAACACCTTGGCTAGGACATTTTTCTGATTCTCTACAGTCCCTGTAATGCAGTATTGTTTACCGGATGATGGTATGCGGAGATCCCTTGTAGAAGTCTCAGCCTGGGAATGTTCCATGCATGGCTGGAGGGAATACCAGATGGACTGCTGTGCTGTTGATTTGATGCTGGAGCAAAACGTCCAAATAGTGCCAAGGTGGTTGCAAGATTCAGATGGTATAAATGAGTGGTAGTGAGTCCAGGAGAGAGTGGTGGGATTGGCTCAACGCGTTTCGCTGGTTATATGTCCACCAGCTTCATCAGGAGCTCCCAGGCTGAGACTTCTACAAGGGATATCTGCATACCATCATCCGGTAAACAATACTGCATTACAGTGACTGTAGAGAATCTGAAAAATGTCCTAGCCAAGGTGTTGGAACTATCTAAAGCAATAATAAGAGTGGACAGTTCTAACAGGAATTATCTAGAGCAGTGGTTCTCAAACTCGATCCTCAGGACCCCACACGGTTCACATTTCTCATGTCACCCAGCAGCTGCACTGTGTATGACCAACTGTCACATTTTAAAAATCTAAAGGTGACCTGCAAAACATGAACTGTGTGGGGTCCTGAGGACCGAGTTTGAGAACCTGTGATCTGGAGAGGTGGTCCCTTGCATTATTGCACATGTGATTTTTTTTAACCTAATTTTTATTTATGATTATTTTTATTGTATGTAATAAATTGTACATATATATTAAGAAGACAAACCGTCCTATTGTGAGTAATTTTTTTCTTGTCAGCTAGCGCTGGTTCACAGCTGGATCATAAACGTCCAGAAGTCTCAGTTACAACCGACACAGCAAATTCATTTCCTAGGAATGATCATGGACACTGTGCTTCAGAAAATAATTCTCTCTCAGGACAAGATTCAGTCCATTCAGGATTTGGTCTTCTGGTCTTACAACATCGCAGAGTATCGATTCACCTGTGCATACAACTTCTAGGGAAGATGGTAGCAGCCTTCGAGGGGATGCAATACGGCAGATTCCACTCCAGGCCGTTTCAACTAGATCTCCTTTCCCAATGGTTAGGTTCACATATTTTCATGCATCAAATAGTTTGACTACACTCCATCTGTTATTGTTTTGGTGGCTGAACACTGCAAATCTGTCCAAAGGTGGGAACTTTGTTCTCACAGATTGGATGCCCCTCTCGACGGATGCCAGCCTTCGCAGATGGGGAGCGGTAACTCTACCTATCGATATACTTAAACTTCGGGCTGTCTACAATTCTCTCCTATTGGTGATTCATTTCCTATAGGGACGTGCAATATGCGTGCAGTCGGACCATGCCACAGCAGTGGCATACACAAATCGGCAAGGAGAAACCCGCAGCAGAGCATCTATGAGGGAGGTCACCAAGATCCTACTATGTGCCGAGAGGTATGCAGTAGCCATATCGGCAGTGTTCATGCCAGGAGTGGAGAACTGGGAGGCCAATTACTTAAGTCATCAGGATATGCATCTAGGCAAATGGGAACTGCATCCTCAAGTTTTCCAGCAACTGGTACGTCGTTTGGGACTCCCACAGATCTCATGGCACCCAGACGGAACCACAAACTTCCTCGGTATTGCTCTCGCACCAGAGATCCTGAGGCGGTGGATGCATTGACGTCCCTTGCAATTTCCTCTTCGTGTACCTTTTTCCTCCGTTTTCCCTGTTACCGCGTCTCCTCAAGAGAATCAAATGAGAGACCATCAAGGTCGTACTCGTGGCTCCAGACTGGCCTCGAAGAACGTGTTACAGCAACCTACATCAGTTACTCATAGACAACCCGTCACCTCTACCTCTGAGGCAGGATTTGTTGTTACAGGGTCCTTTTCATTTATCCAAACTTAGAGCGGCTACGTTTGACGGCATGGTTGTTGAAAGGGACATTTTAAGACAAAAGGGCATTGCATCGCCAGTTTTTCCTACTATGATGAGTGCTAGAGAGGAGGTCACTTCCTATTACTGCATCTGGGGAGCATACATCTCATGGTGTGAGCAGCATCGGTTCTCTACTAATTCTTTTAAGTTGGCCAGGCTTCTGCTTTTCCTCCAAGCTGGTTTCTCAGCAGGTTTAAGCGTAGGGTCTCTAAAAGTTCAAGTCTCCTCCCTTTCTATTTTGTTTCAGAAAAAATTGGCATTACTGCCTGAAGTACAGACTTTCCTTCAGGGGGTTTTTATGCCTTAAGCCAGCGTTTGTCCCTCCTACAGCTCCTTGGGATTTTTAAAATCAGCTTTGTTTGAACCTCTGGAATCGGTGGAGCTTAAGTTTCTTACGTGGAAAGTGGTTTTACTACTGGCCCTGGCTTCGGCTCGGAGGGTTTCCGAATTGGGAGCTCTATCGTGCTGTCCTCCATATTTAATATTCCATGAGGACAGAGCGGAACTCCGCACTCAAAAGTCTTTCTTACCTAAGGTTGTTTCAGCATTTCACATTGATCAACCTATTGTGGTCCCGGTGCTCTCAGACGATTCTCCCTCTTCGAAATCCCTGTACGTTTTTCGGGCCCTGTGTATTTATGTGGAGAGAACAGCTGACTTACGCAAGACTGATGCTCTTTTTGTTTTCTATGATGCTGCCAAGCCTGGTTGGCCATCCTCAAAACAAACATTGGCTCGTTGGATCAAATTTACCATTAAGCAAGCATATCTCACAGCCTCTCTTCCTCCACCGACTTCAGTTTCAGCCCATTCAACTCGTTTTGTCGGCTCTTCCTGGGCAGTTGCTAGAGGAGTTTCTTTTGCACAGTTGCGTAGAGCGGCAACTTGGTCTGGGAACCATACGTTTATCAAATTCAACAAATTTGATACTTTTGCAGCTTCGGCTTTTAAGTATGGCCGAGCGATACTACAGGACTCTCAGCACTTTCTCGCCCGTGATGGGAGCTCTGGGATTTCCCCACTGTAAAAATCCTCCAGTGTCCCCTAGTGGATGAAGGAGAAAACGGTATTTTGGTACTTACTGGTAAATCCATTTCTCCGATTCCACAGGGGACACTGGACGCCCTCCCAGCGCTGGGTGTCTTTGAGAAAATAAACAATGTTGGGAGATTTCTGTAAGGTTATTTATCTATTAGGTTGACTGGTGACAATGATGGTGGTTCTTGTTTTTTATTATATATGTTTTACTGTTGTTCTGTCTTTCACCTCCTCTGTCTATTGTTTCAAGCCGTCTCCTCTCGGGCTCAGTTTTCAGACTGGTCTGTAGGGGGGGCATAGAGAGGAGGAGCCAGTCACAATGCTAAAGAATTTAAAGTGCCCGGCTCCACTTGACCATCATCTATCCCCCATAAAGATCTTCCAGTGTCCCCTGTAGAATCGGAGAAATAGATTTACCGGTAAGTACCAAAATCCTGTTTTTCCCCATCAACCATAGGTGGTTGGGAGCTGTCCTGAGCAACGTGCAGGGAAGAAAAGGTGACTGCACGACGGCGATGCTTTTGTACCTGAAGAGTAGTTCCCTACCAGCGCAGCTCCTGCGCGCTGGTAGGGAGCTACCCGTCGCTCTCCGGGTCGCAACGGCTGCGTGTGATGCCGTGCGGCTTGGGCACAGACCATGCCCCCAAAACGGCAGCCCAATACCACCGTCCCGCCCAGCGAGGGCTTCTACCTATCAGGCAGAGGCGATCACTGGGCTGAGATGCCGATCGCATTTCTGGCATGCTCCGGCACACTGCAGTGCCCGCGCAGATCAGACCTGATCGCCCGCTGTGCACAGCAGCGCTCAGGTCTGAATTGGCCCAAGAGTCCAAGCACAGAGAGCCAGAACACTGGGGATGGTGCTGAAGACACAAGGGGAAGGTGTGAGGCTGGAGATACATGGAGTGTGGGGGGGATAAGGCTGGAAACACGAGGTGGGGAGACACGGGATTGGGCTGATGGACAAACTACCCGCTCCTACTAGGAATGGATGGGGGGCCCCTAAAGATTTCTAATGCCACTACCTGACACACCGCTTATTAATTAACTCCTTATTAATTAACTTGAGCTCATGACCGTAGAGGAAAATGACTGTGATTTCTATTCGAGTTTCCCCCTCTGCAGTACGATCTGGAGCTTCCTGATGGTGGTGGTAGCCAAGGTAGTAGTAGACCTCAGAAGAGGATCCCATAGTGTAAACAGGCTCCCAATGCAGAAGACGTCATGAACTGCAAATCTGCAGCCCTCTCCATGCATCACCAGTAGCTGGATGCTGATGTAGCTGAACAATTAGCTGAACCTATAAAGTTAAAAATGCCTAAAAATGCTTGAAAATAATTAGGCTGCACATCACAGCATCAAAAAGAAGCACCCAGCTATATCTGGCACTCACTAAAAACTAGGCTTGAGAGGCAGCCAACTAGGGTATAGATGGGGGAGGAGCCTGAGTTAAAGGGATACATTTATAATACCCAGGATCCTCCATACACTCGCTATAGCCCAGTGTCTCCCGAGGATGGAGGAGAAATTGAGAATTCATTATTCTATATAACAATACAATATACCAATATGCCATGACTATTTAATTGTTGCATTTGTCACTCATGTGCAGGTGGAAAGCAGCGTTGTTGCTTTGGTTGGACGATTTACTCTGGTAAATGGGAGTCTGGTTTAAACATCATTATTGGCTTTTCCAGTTTTTATTTATTTTTTCAATCTTAGGTGGTAAAAAATCCAGTTTTAGAAAAGCAAAAAGATGGCAAGACTGTTCTAGAATACCAAGAAGACGAGTTACTGGTGGGTACTGAATTCTCTATTAATTTTATATAATTTTTCGTAGCGTAATAATATCTATATTATAAAACTTTTTACAGTCTGGTTTTTTTTTGTTTTTTTTTTAATGAGGAGGAGCTACAGTCTCTCCCAAAAACGTGTAGAATTCCTTATTGTGATTTGAATATTGATATCCCTATAAGTTATTTAGGCTATTCCTGAGTGTCTAAATGAGGCAGATCAGATATTAAATACTGTTCAGGTCAGGATCAGCGCTACCTGCGGGACCTGGCGGTGGCTGGAGAAGTTACAGCAACAAGTCAGTATATTGGGCACTGGAGAAATGTCTCTGGACTTTAGTCTTGGCACCAGGTGTCATTCCACATATTAATCTTGGTACCAGATAAGGCTACCCATAATGTATGACTTGTACTGTAGGTACAGCTCAGTGTCCTTTTCCTTTACCAGGGCCGTCCTCGTTCCTGGTCCTGCGTGTACGCACTGATGATGTTTTTATTCACCCTTTTTAATCCTGTTATCTGTGATCATGATTGTCCGTTACCCATCTAGGGGCTGGAATGTGAGTTGCAGGCACGGCGGCTGTAGCTGCGGGCATTCACAGAAGCCAGATTTACTATCTGATGCTACTGCAAGAATCTGTAGGGCTAAAGCGGGGATTTGGGTATCCTGATAATAGATAGACATTGTCTAGGTTGACAGTCGATAGGTCGATATGCATTAGGCCAACAGTTACAAAAGATCGACAGATAAAAAGCCGACATGGTCGACACCCTTCTTCTTTTTTATTTATTTATTTTAGGGGGGGTAGGTGGTGGGGGGGGTTTACATGTTTCCCAACATTTACTTGATGTACTGTCCACGTGGACTACGATTGGGAATAGTAACCTTCAGAAAGCCACCTTGCACCGAAGCCAGCCTGGTCACATATTACCAAATAAAAGTTGACATACAAAACAAGAAAAAGCGTGTGTCAACCATTGTCATGTCGGCCTTTTAATTGTCAACTTTTTGTACCTGTCAACCTATTGACTGTCTAGATCTCCTATATCACACCCTGAGATGTGTGGCTTTGCCAATGGAAATGCGTATCACCCATTGCTTTTACGCAAGCTGCCGCAACTGTTATCATTGGTGTCTGCACTTCCACCAGTCCTTTACTATGTGCAAGAGATGTCGGAGGCCGGCTTCCCTTCCCCATATGCATTACTCACACCCACTTCACTCCCATAACACAGGGCCTTATTCAGGTTGGATCCAACCCGCAGTTTCCCGATTTTCAGGAAACTGCGCAGGACCCACTCTAGACATTCTGCGATTACCTCTGCCCGAGTGACAGGAGTTTTCGGCGATTACCTCTGCCTGAGTGACAGAGGAGTTTTCGGGGAGGGACGGGGGCGGCCGACGTTGGGGAAAACGGGGGCATGTCACCCCCGTTTTCAGGGAGTGGTGAGGCCAAGGACTGCCATGCTGTCGCAGTTTCCTTGGTGTTGCTATGCTTCCTGCGGCTGCAAATCTGAATTAGGTCAGACTTACTCAGACTGCAGTCGCAGATAAACATTGCGACCAGTGGTCGCAATATTCATCCCGAACTGCGATAGCATCGTAGTTTTTAGCAATCGCAAATGCAGGAAGAAGCTGGTATGCACCTCCTCCTGCATTTGAATTGCTAAGGATCGGAACGCAAAACTGCTAAGAGCAGCTTTGCAATTATGAGCCAACCTACATAAGGCCCACAGTGTGCTTCTATACGATTGCATTGTTGCTGCCTAGTTCCCACTCTAAAACATCCAATTTCACACACACAGATCTGTCTGAAGTCCATCCAACTTAGAATAGGACAAACATACACAGAAATTAGTACATTTACTTCACATTTTTATACAGCTTTATCTCTTCCTAAGCCATTTTATTAGTCTGTTTCCAGTGTGGTAATCCCCACGCAATGCAATAAACCGTGGGTGTAGCTTGAAGTGTATGCTACAAATGACGGGGTTTATATGGACTGTTTAAAAGACCCAGGCATCTTATGGGGACATGTGCAGAAGAGCTAACTAACCAGTTGAGAAGGGGTCTGGGTTCTTTGGGAGAATGTTAAGAACAAATTAGATGAGATGCTATAATGAATAGATAAACACTGTATGGTGAGGTTCCAGGACAGCGGTCAAGTGGGTACTCCGGGACAGTGGATAAGTGTGGTCTCTGTGACACTGAGATGGGAAGAAATGAGATGGCAAAACACAGACCGTTGGTACAGGAAAATAAGTTAACACAGTGTCTGACTGGAGCATGAAGTGCTGGTGCATGCATGATAATGTACCAGATTTATAACACAATGCACTAAAATATACCATGAACCTACTCCCTAGAGGAGAAGGTGGGACCCACTGGTGTTTCCCCATATACTCCTGTGGGCCAATCTAAAATCTAAATTTGGATCATTGAAAGCAGTTTCAGGCTATAGTGATGCATTCTAAGGATAACTCCTTAAACACCAGAATTCCACAGTTTCTGTAGCTTACCCAGAGCGACGGTAGGCATGGACGTAACTATTGTGGATGCAAGGGGTGCCATTGCTATGGGGCTCAAAGGCTTAGGGGGCCCTGGACCCAGGCTATAAAGTGGCATACCAATTTCCCAGATTTGCCTGCTAAGCAGTTGGGTCTGATTCAGCTTGAATTGTGTGACATTACATTTTCAGTGAAAGGTGTGTGTAGTGGATGTTATAATGTTAAGGGGGCACTGTAATTTGGCATAATTTGCTGGAGACCACTGTAATGTGGCACAATATTAACTGGAGGGCACTGTAATGTGTCATAATCTGATATGTGGAGGGCACTATAATGATACACAATATGAACTGGGGCACTGTAATTTGGCACAATATGAAATGGAGGCACTATAGTTTTTCATAATATGACCTGGGGTGCTGTAATGTGGCATCATTTGAACTGGAGGGCATTCTAATGTGGCACACTAGGAACAGGGGACACTGTAATGTGGCATAAAATCAACTGGGGACACTATGGCATAATCTGTACTGGCAGCCCTACAATGTGACATTATGTAAACTAGGGAATTACATAAAATAAACTAGGGTACTACTGTGGTACATGATATTGACTAGGGCACTACTATGGTTCTAAAAATGTTCTAGGGAACTATTATGGGGCATAAAATGAATAACTGCTATGGAGAGGGGTGTCTCACCAGAATCACTTGGACAGGGCCACTTCAATATATTGCTATGGGGCCCCCAAAGTTGTGGTTACACCCCTGATGGTAGAAGTTACTCAGGGGCAGATGTATTAACCTGGAGATGGCATAAGGAAGTGATAAACCAGTGATATGTGCAAGGTGATAAAGCCAATCAGCTCCAATATGTAAATTAACAGTTAGGAGCTGATTGGCTGATGCCTTTATCACCTTGCACATATCACTGGTTTATCACTTTCTTATGCCTTCTCCAGGTTAATACACCTGCCCCTGTGTGTCATCCACTGTGCAATGTACATTTCAGATTTATTTTATTTTTTTCTAACTGGGAGGGTTTCAAACCGAATTTAAATTTACTATTTTGTTGTTTTTCAAGGACAAAGTATATTCATCAGTACTGAAGCAATGCTACAAAATGTATAAGGTAAGTAATATAAACACTGTCTGACATCTAATTTTTGGGGAAGGAATAAACTCCACACAGTTGATCAGACCGCTCTCATTACACTTTATTTTGTACTGGCCACATTAGTGCATATTTACTGATTACAATGCATACGACCCACCTTGTCAGCGCAGAAATATTATAATGGAGCCAAAACATAAGCAGAATAGAAATAGGATCAAGTGGCCACTGTTCATTTCTTCAAATAAAAATCCAAACCTACCGGGAAAAGAAAGACAACAGTTCAAACACATAACCTTTGACCTCTATAAATCTTCTGTTTATAAAACCACATTAAATTGTTGTGATTTAATACAAAGCCCCAGTTAGGTTTTTTAAGTTTCTTTCCCCCCTATTTTATTCTGCTGCCTGGTTCATTTAGTGTAGTTTGTCTTATGTGGGGGTTTCCTTATCCCTTATCAGGGCACCACACCATAACCCTGTACATTGGGTATAAATCATGTGTGAACAAAACCAGAGGAGTTACATATCTGTAGGTGCAGAGAGAGAGAGCCCTCTCCTGAAAGCTTATATTCTAGAGCAGTGATTTTCAACCTTTTTTTACTCGCGGCACACCAAACAATATTTTAAAATTGCCAAGGCACACCATCAGTTCCCCACAGAAAAAAACTAAATTGGCCCTCACAATAAAAAAAAAAAGAATAAAAAAAAAAAAAAAAAAATCCATTGGCCTACACAGAAAAAACAATCACATTGCTCCCCACATAAATTATGTTGCCCTACATAAATCCTATTGCTCCACACATAAATCAATCCCATTTCTCCCCACATAAATCCTATTGCTCCCCACATGAATTATTCACATTGTTCCCCCCCTAAATCCTTATTCTCCCCACATAAATTCTATTGAAATCCTATTGTTCCCCACATGAGAAATAAAATAACAAATATTATCATCAGCTGTCCTCCTCTCTGTTCCTCAGTGGCGGGGGTTGTTCATAGTGGAGTGCTGCGAATACTGAGCAGCGGGCGGTCGGGCAGGTGTGGATGTGGGTGGGCAAGGAAAGCTGTGTATGAAGGTGGGAAATGGAAGATGTGTATGCAGGCGGGTGGGCTGGCTGGGTGAGACGTGGCGGCCGTGACCTATGATATCACACCGTTTTCAAGGCATATGTCACGGCCGGAGCACGACTGATCCTCTAAGAAGAGCCTGGGCCAACAGTTCACTCTGAAGGTGCAGGAAGCTGCTCTGGCTCCGCGGCACACCTTGCAACTGGTCGCGGCACACTAGTGTGCCAAGGTACACTGGTTTAAAAAGCCTGGCCTAGAGGGAGAGTGCAATTCTGAGACATGGACATAAAGGTTATTATTAAACAAAACCCCGGGGGGGAGGGAGTAGGAGTATGATGGATAGCTGTGTTTGACATGAAAACCAAATAATGTTAACTGTTAGTTAACCTAACTACAGTAGGAAAACTACAGCACTAATTAAATTACATAATTGGAAATATTGTAAAAAGCTTTTTACAGAGCAGTCAACTTGAAAATCAACCTGAGATATAAAGAATAGTTACATATACCTAGGGGGCAGTTCAGTAGTGTTGTCAGAGATGCTAGGGGAGAGCATTGTCTCTGTGCACCAAACATAGCCACTGCAGAAGAAGAGAGCTGTAGGGTCCCAGGCACCACATCATCACGGAGATGTAGCCTTTGTAGCTGCGGCTTTACTGTATAACCGTGAGGGGGGTGGGGCATCCTCCATATTAGAAGGTTGCTAGTGTCAACTTTCTGAAGCAGTGGATTTACAGAATTTGGCCACATGAAGGTGTGAAGGAAGAGCGGACACCAGGGTGCATAGGGTGTCTGTGTTGCATAATGGAGGCTCCACTATAATCTGGGGCTCCAGTTTCCTCTCGCACTGCAAAAAACATACTGGTAAGTTAGTTGGCTTCTGTCAGAAAAGCGTCTCTAGTGTGAGTCCATGTGGTAGGACATATAGATTGTTAGCCCCACTGCTACTGGTATGTCAGTGACTATATGTAAAGAGCTGGGTAATATGTATGCACTTTATAAACAACTGTTAATAAATAATACATCTCCCAAACTCTGTATCACAATCATAGAGTCAGAGGCATCATAAGGGGGGTGCAGACTGCACCTGAGTGTCACCCTGGCAGGGGGTGACGCCAAAATGTCGGCTCCTCTGCAGATACCGGGAGCCAGGGTGCTGCAGTGTGGCGTTATCCTGCAGCACCCAACTTTTCTCACTGAGAAGGAGCATGAAGGGCAGATAGTCTCCGGGGGTAGAGCAGTATTTTCTGGGATGCTGGGCACGCCCCAGTTGTGATGTAAATGAGGGACCTCTAGTGAGGCCATTGCCCCATTGTGATGACAGCAGTGGATTTCCTACGAGCCCACGGTCCTTCCCACAAGGCCACGCTACCTTTTTCTCCGGCAGGGTCCACAGGTTATCCACAGGATAACATTGGGATATCATGACGCGACAGCGGATTTGCACCAATCGGTCAAAGCTTTCGGCCTCCCACCATGCAGCGGGCCCGTCTATATATCCCCGCCTCCTGGCTCAGGCAAATCAGTTTTTCGTTTGGTGCTGCAGGAGCCGGATCATGGTCAAGAGGGCTGCTGGTTTTTTAGCAGCCATAAGCTTTTTTATTTTATTTTTATAGTCTACTATTTTTTTGAGCGATCTTTCTAAAAAAAACGTCTTATACGTACCTTTAGAAAGAGTCGCTCCAACAACTCCCTGCCGGCTCACGACAATGCTTACCCACGAGTACAGTGCTGTTCCGACGGTCATCTTTGTCTGATGTACTAGCAAGTCCAGCAGACGTTACCAGGCTGTGGTCGGACCACGGGGAGAAGGTAAGGCATCAGTTCCGCTTAGAGGGGGAACACGGAAACAGCTGCATTGTTTTGGGAGGGGACTACCAAATAGTCGCTGACACAGCTGCCACCTCGGGTGCACCAGCGCTAGGCCCTAGGTATCCTAGGCTCTAGGGGTAGTATGAGGCCGCGATCCCTAGGGTTGATGTCAGCAGTGGGGAGTCAGACGCTCCATTGGTCGTCCCTCCCCCAGTTCATGACCAGTTTCTCCGAGTCTCCCGCCATGAACTTATTTCCCACTTCCGTCTGAGACGCTGTGTATCTAAGGGGACCCAGTCGCAGCATAGGCAGCTGTGTGACTGGTGCGTCAGTGTTCACTTGGGCGTCTGTGTTCACTGTAGGTTCACGGGCCAGTGTGTACACTATTAGCATCTGGATCTATTCAGCGTTCGCTAACGTATTTGATCGATCCTGGAAGCGGGGTGAGCCTCCCTGTGTCCCACTCTACTGAGTCGGGTAATACAGCACTAAGTGTTATATTCAATAAGAGTCTGGTCCATTCCGACATGCAGTTGTCGGAATGGATCCGACAACCCCTATTCAAAAGAGCGGCCAAATCCGACTGTCTGATTTGGCCGCCCCCATTGTCATGTCCTGCTGCTGTCAGCGGCGCCGGGAGGAGGTAATGTCTGCGGCGCCGGGGCGAAGGAGAGATGTCTGCAGCGGAGGAGACGGGGGAGCAGCGGCTGCAGCAGCGTAACAGAAGGCTCACGGCAGCGTCCTCCCAGCTTCAGCAAGCGGGACCTCGCTTGCTGGAGCCGGGTGGACGCTGCCGCTGGGTTCCTGCTCTCCCCGCTGCTCCCCCGTCTCCTGCTCTCAGCTCACTCATCTCATTCCGACTTTTTTTAAAGTCTGATTCAGATTGTCGGAAACGGGGCTAATACCTGAAGCCGCCGATCAACATGCATTCCGCCAGAATTCCGACAAGTCGGGTTTCCCGACTTGTCGGAATAAATGGGGCCGTAATGAATAGGTCGGAACCCCTTTCGACCTAAAACTGTCGAAAGCTGCCGTCTTTCCGACAAGACGGCAGCTTCCGACAGTTATTGAATATACCCCTAAGTCTCTATCTACCTTTGAGTATGAATAGTTGGATAAATGCCTGATGCATATGAGTCTGATAACTATTGCTGAATACGGTTAAATCCTATATAAGGTAATGCAGTAATGTTTCTCCGACATACAGTAATTGAAATGTATTTGTAGTTTAATTTTGTGCTCATATTGCTTATTAAACTAATGTATAACCTGTGCCTGATTGCTGACTTTACTATACTGTAATTCTGTCAGTTTTTCTGTGTATTCTAATCCTCAATGCTGGTGGAAAGCAGGGTAGGGTCCAGGTGTTTATCACGTTAACAAATTTAAAGTGATTACAGTCACAAATTGTGTAGTAACACTGGTGGTCATTCCGAGTTGATCGCTAGCTGCTTTCGTTCGCTGGGCAGCGATGAGGCAAAAAAACGGCACTTCTGCGCATGGGTATGTTGTTGGCTCGCTAGCTGCTTTTAGCAGCATTGCAAATGCTAGGCCGCCGCCCTCTGGGAGTGTATCTTAGCTTAGCAGAATAGCGAACGAAAGATTAGCAGAACTGTTAATAAATATTTTTTTGCAGTTTCTGAGTAGCTCCAGACCTACTCCTAGATTGCGATCAACTCGGTCAGCCACTTCCCCATTTCTCCAGACACTCCCGCGTTTTTCCCTGACACGCCTGCGTTTTTTAGCACCCTCCCGGAAAACGCTCAGTTACCACCCAGAAACGCCCCTTTCCTGTCAATCACTCACCGATCAGCAGTGCGACTGAAAAGCGCCGCAAGAACACCAGCAAATCTACTTTTTGTTTTGTGTAAAATAACTTAGCGCATGCGCTCTGCGTACCATGCGCATAAAGCAACAAATCGCAGCATAGCGAAAATCGGCAACGAGCGAACAACTCGGAATGACCACCTATGTGCAAAATGTTTTAGTTGTCACCGAAGCCTCTTAAATAACCGAGGCAAGCACAGGTTCTAGTTGAACCTTCATAGGCTACTTTGCACAGGCATTATCCAATATAGCTGCCAGCTCTTATACCAAGGATAGGTTACCCTATTAACCCTTACATGCAGCATTCATTCTGAGGTTTATCCACCTCGGGAATTGGTAGCCTCTCAACAAAAGCAGGCTGAAAGGCCGGTGGTAAGTAAATCGCATAGACATGAACATCTTCATAGTCTACACATGTTTTAGATGAGGATTCGTCGAAGGATGAGGACTCATTGCACTTCGGAGGAAGGTCTCAGCTCAGTGGACATAGCTGAGTTAATTAGTGCTATGTAAGCCATTCTGTTCGCAGATCCTTTGTTAAAAACTTAGGCAACAGTGTTTAAAAGTCCCAAAACAGCTGATGGAAGTTATACAAGAGGTTTGGGGTACGCCCAGTAAGAAGTTAGAATTCCATGAAATGTAATTCCAATTATCCTCGTCCAGCTGGGGACTGTTTAAAAAAGGGATGTGGCTCCCAAAGTAGATTTGCATTTCATAGATTGGTGCGAAAATCTACATTACTTCTGCTTTCAACATAAATAAATTATGTCACAGATAGGAGAGTCGATGGTTTTCTAAAATCCCATATTGCACATATCAAACAGGCAGCGATAATTGTATATTGATACAATTGCCTCTCAGGCATTAGGTTCAGCAGTAGCCGCTCGCAGGGCGGGTTGGCTATGTACATGGTAAGCTGACTCAGAATCCAGGAAGTTTCTGGAGTCTTATCCTGTTTTACTGGAAATATTCTTTTTGGTAAAGAATTAAACAGTATTTTGGAGTCAGAAGCATACTCCAAGAAAGTGAAGTTTCCTTTCACACATAAATTCAAGTCTAGTTTCCAGCTTTTCAGTCCTTTTGGAATCAAGGAAAAGGAAAGGGTAATGGCAAACAGTCCCAATCCAACAAGTCCGGTAAGACTAAAAGGTATTGGGCTACCAGAGGACCGTTTTTTAAATCTGAAGATAAGCCATCAGCCTGATGGGGACCCAGAGTGGGAGGCTGACTTCTTCAGTTTGCACAGATCTGGCAGCAGTCTACTACAGATGCTTGGGTGCAAGAAGTGGTATCTTATGGTTATGATGTACAGCCGCACCACACTGGACATGCCCAATCTTATATGATCTTGGAAGCTAAGCAGTGTTGGTCCTGGCTAGTACTTGGATGGTAAACCACCTGGGAATACTAGGTGCTGTAGGTGTTTCAAGAAACACCCTCATTAAAAGTTTGTACCAGCCCGTCTTCAGTGGAAACGAAGACCAGGGCTTTGCAAGAGGCAGTTCAGGAGTTGCTACAGTAGTGATAATTCCAGTTCCTCCTGCACAACGGGGACAAGTTTTTTTTTATTCCAACCTGTTTTTACTCCAAAAGCCAAATGAGTCATTCCAGCCCATATTCCATCTCAAATCGCTGAACAAGTACATTTGGATGCCTCTGGTTTCATATGGAAACTTTACGTTCCATTATTTTGGCCATGGAACAGGAGGATTTTATGGTACCCCTGGATATCCAGGATGCTTATCTACATGTTCCTATAGCACTGTTCCATCAGCGCTATGTCGGGTTTGCTATCCTCCAGCATCATTTTCAGTTTCAGCCCCTACCATTTGGACTGACCACCGCTCCCAGAGTATTCATCAAAATTATGGTAGTGATTGCATCTTATCTCCCTTTGCAGGGAATAAGGATTTTAAAAAATCCATACCTCGGTTTATTAATCCTGGCACAGTCTCAGGAATTGTTCAGTGTCATCTGCAACAGACAACAGCTTGTTACAGAGATACGGTTCACTCAAAAGTTGTCAAAGTCGTCTCTGGTTCCGTCACAACGGATGACTCACTTGGAGGCTTTGTTGGATTTGGGTATTCAGAGAGCAGTTTTACCTCTGAACAAAATATCCAAAATTCACTTAAGGATTCAGGAGTTGCTACACAGTCAAACGGTATCCATTTACGCGGTATTGCATGTGATAGATTTGATGGTGTAGACATTCGACATGATGGGGTATACTCGGTTCCACTCGATACATCTGCAACGTCTGATCCTTTCCAAGTGGAAAGGTTTTTCATCAGACAATAAAAGCGCAGATTATGGTCTCTCCTCTGAAAATTACAGTGTCAATAGCCTGGTGGTTACAGACATCCTATCTGGACAAAGGGAGGCTCCTTTGGATATCAGATTGAGAAACTCTGACAATGGATGCCAGCCTGCAGGGCTGGGGAGTAGTGTCAGGAAGTT
The DNA here is from genome assembly GCF_028390025.1 of Pseudophryne corroboree. Lineage (NCBI taxonomy): Eukaryota > Metazoa > Chordata > Amphibia > Anura > Myobatrachidae > Pseudophryne > Pseudophryne corroboree. The sequence continues at coordinate 361,490,370 of NC_086450.1, read as the reverse complement.
GTTGTTTCCAGGGACAGTGGACCAAGGAAGAAAGTTGCCTGCCTATAAATATATTGGAACTTCAGGCCATATACTGTATATGGCAGTTATTCAGGCAAAGAATATCCTTCTGATAAACCAGTTCGAATCCGCCCGGACATTGCAGTGGCAGTAGCGTACCTCCACTATCAGGGAGGAACTTGCAGCCAAAACACAGTGAAGAAGGTAAGTCACATCTTAAGGTGGGCAGAACTTCATTGTCCGCAGTATTCATTCTGGGAGTCCTAAACTGGGAAGCGGATTTTCTCTGTCGACACACCATTCATGCAAACGAATGGGCTTTACACCCGAAGGTCTTACAAACTCTTATAGATAATGGGGGTTACCGGAGATAGATCTCATGGCGTCCCATCAGAACAACAAACTTTCCGCATATGGGTCAAGAACAAAGGATCCCAGAGCGACTTTTGTGGATGACTTGTCAACTTTTGTCTGGCTCATGTGTTTCCACCAATCGCCTTGTGGTCCAGGCGATTGGTGGAGGGTCCTGGTTATCACAAACACCTGGATCGACTGTCTTTGATGGCATGGCTCTTGAGACTTCCATCCTGAAGGCAAGAGGATTCACTATGGTCCGAGCAAGGAAACTTTCCTCATCTCGCATTTATCACAAAATATGGCAAGCCTATATTCAATGGTGCAGTGATAAAAAAATTTAAATAAATTGACCCTTGGTTTTTCAGTTTCCAGAGTCTTGGCATTCCTTCAAACAGGAATGCATAAAGGTTTATGGGTGGCTTCCTTGAGAATGCAAGTGTCCGCATTGACTGTATGGTTTCAAAAGAAAATTGCTAATCTGCAGGATGTGCAAACTTTTTTTCCAGGAAAATTTGCACATTCAACATCCTTTATTCCTCCTACAGTGCCATCGGACTTAAGTTTAGTCCTGAAGGCCCTTCAAGTTGCCTCTTTTGAACCACTAAAAAGAGTGGATCTTAAATGGTTGACAGCAAAAGTTCTCTTTCTACTAGCTATTGCTTCATTTAGAAGAGTTTCAGATTTAGTGGCATTGTTATGTCGCCCTCCATTTCTGATTTTTTTTTTTTTTTTTTTTTTTTTTTTTTTACAATCCAGATACAGCGGTTCTTAGAACCAAATCTGGGTATCTTCCTAAGGTGGTGTCACAATTCCACCTTAACGAAGAAATGGTAGTCTTGGTCTTCCAGGGGCCGGACCTTTCTGCGGGAGATGCATCGTTGGACGTAGTCCGTGCCTTAAGGATCTACGTGGATCGTACCAGTGCCATCAGAGAGACAGATTCTCTTCATTCTGTACGGATTTCACAAGAGAGGATGGCCTGCTGATAAGCAGACACTGGCAAAGTGGCTTTGGATGAAAATTTCAGAAGCATATTCTCAAGCTGATCTCCCTGTTTAGTCTAATGTCTCTGCTCATTCTACTTGTATGATAGGTCCATCATGGGCAGCACAATGTGGTGCTTCAGCAGAATAGATATGTTAGGTAGCCACATGGTTTCCATTAACACATTCATTAGACATTATGCCTTTGATACCTTTTGCCTCTCAGGACGCTGAATTCTGGGGAAGGATTGTGTACAATCAGGAGCGTCCCCACCACTAAATTACTATGGGACATCCCAATGTTATCCTGTGGTGAACCTGTGGACCCTGCAGGAGAAATATTTGTTATGGTAAGAACTTACCGTTGATAAAGGTATTTCTTCTAAGTCCACAGGATCCACAGGGATCCCAACCCGGACGCACCTGATTTGAGGATCCTTTCACTCACTAACCTCTTCCTCCTTGTACGGAAGGGTGTGCATATGTGTTCTTCTTACCTGATTAGGGCTCTCTATGATGCTCCTGCCTTGAACTTTGGAAAAACAACTGATTTGCCTGAGCCAGGAAGCGGCAATATATGGACGGGCCCATTGCATGCTGGGAGGCCGATTGGTGCAAATCCGCTGTTGCGTCATCATATCCCAATGTTATCCTGTGGATTAAGGAGAAATACCGTTATCAACGGTAAGTTCTTACCATAATGAATACTTCGGGCACAGAAGTCAGAGGGCTGAAGTCCAGCAGGCTTTTGGCCGCACAAGGTGTCACTGACACTGATAAACCACCTGTAGGATTATATGGAAAGAATAATCAGAACCCATCAATTTTCTCTTATGAGTGAACTTAAAAACTGTTTTGTGTGAAATCCTGAACCATGTGCAGGCGTTTATTACAGCCAAAGGTGGCAACACCTATTTCTACCTAATTCTTAAACTTTTTAAATATTTTGGGGTCAGTCTCATTAGGTGCCACAGGGGTGCCGTTGTAATGGAGCAGAAACTCTGGCAGCCGCACCCCGAGTTGCCCCCCTTGCAGCCCAATCTCACTCTGGACTTGGCAGATTTGTGCACACAGTCCTGTGGGGCTGCAAATAAAAATGTGTGTTCAGAGGTTCTGTAAGTGCGGCATATAACTTAATTGCGCCGCAAGGCAACTCACGGCTAATAGGCTTGACCCCTTTGTGTCAGTCATTGTCATTTTGGTTTATTGTCCAGGTTAATAAAATATTAATTAAATATGGTTTCTCTAACGTCCCAGTGGATGCTGGGGACTCCGTAAGGACCATGGGGAATAGACGGGCTCCGCAGGAGACATGGGCACTTTAAGAAAGAATTTAGATTCTGGTGTGCTCTGGCTCCTCCCTCTATGTCCCTCCTCCAGACCTCAGTTTGAGACTGTGCCCGGACGAGCTGGGTGCTGTTCAGTGAGCTCTCCTGAGCTTGCTGTGAGAAAGTATTTTGTTAGGTTTTTTATTTTCAGGGAGCTCTGCTGGCAACAGACTCCCTGCATCGTGGGACAGAGGGGAGAGAAGCAGCCCTACTCTCTGAATCTAGGTCCTGCTTCTTAGGCTACTGGACACCATTAGCTCCAGAGGGATCGTACACAGGATCTCACCCTCGTCGTCCGAACCCAGAGTCACGCCGCCGTCCCCCTCGCAGAGCCGGAAGACAGAAGCCGGGTGAGTATGAGAAGCAAGAAGACTTCGAAATCGGCGGCAGAAGACTCCGTTCTTCACTGAGGGAACGCACAGCACTGCAGCTGTGCGCCATTGCTCCCACGCACCTCACATACTCCGGTCACTGTAAGGGTGCAGGGCGCAGGGGGGGGGGGGGCGCCCTGGGCAGCATATGGACCTCGTTTGGCAAAAGTACACACATATACAGTTGGGCACTGTATATATGTATGACCCCCCGCCAAGAAAATGTATATTTAAGCAGGACAGAAGCCCGCCGTCGAGGGGGCGGGGCTTCTTCCTCAGCACTCACCTACGCCATTTTTTCTCCACAGCTCCGCTGAGAGGAAGCTCCCCAGGCTCTCCCCTGCAGATACACGGTAGAAGAGGGTAAAAAGAGAGGGGGGGCACATAATTAGGCGCAAAAATCTATATAAACAGCAGCTACTGGGTTAACATTAAGTTACTGTGTTATTCCTGGGTTTATAGCGCTGTGGTGTGTGCTGGCATACTCTCTCTCTGTCTCTCCAAAGGGCCTTGTGGGGGAATTGTCTTCAGATGAGCATTCCCTGAGTGTGTGGTGTGTTGGTACGTGTGTGTCGACATGTCTGAGGTAAAAGGCTCCCCTAAGGAGGAGATGAAGCAAATGCGTGTGTGAGTGGTGTCTCTGTCGACACCGCCGACACCTGTTTGGATATGTGAAATTAAGTGCTAAGGTAAATTTATTGCACAAAAGATTAGAGAACAGACAGGGAATCTACCCATGTCTGTCCCTATGTCGCAGAGACCTTCAGAGTCTCTCAATGCTCACTATCCAAAATAATAGACACTGATATCGACACGGAGTCTGACTCCAGTGTCGACTACGATAATGCAAAGTTACAGCCAAAATGGCAGGAAAGTATTCAATATATGATTATTGTAATAAAAAAATGTTTTGCATATCACTGATGACTCATCTGTCCCTGACACAAGGGTACACATGTTTAAGGGTAAGAAAGCTGAGGTAAATTTCCCTCCTCTCATGAAGAAAAAGAGCGGGAATCTCCAGACAAGAGACTGCAGTTTCCCACAAAGAATTCTCAGGGAGTATCCTTTCCCTACTAGGGCCAGGATACGATGGGAATCTTCCCCTAGGGTGTCACGTTTGCCCAAAAGGTAGCGCTGACTTAACAGCTATCCTCAGGGATCCTGCAGATAGCATGCAGTAAAAGTACTTTGAAGTCCATTTACACACATTCTGGTACACTACTCAGACCGGCGATTGTGTCGGCATGGGTTTATAGCGCTGTAGCAGCGTGGACAGATACCTTATCAGCAGAGATTGAGACCCTAGTATGTATATATATATATATAGATATATATATAAAACATGCCCAAAGAGACATTAGTCTACTGGGTTCTAGAGTCAACGCTATGTCGGTTTCTGCTTGACGTGTCCTGTGGAACATGCAATGGACAGGTGATGCCGACTTAAGAGGCATATGGAAGGTTTACCTTACAAGGCTGAGGATTGTGTGGAGAAGGGATCTCGGACCTGGTCTCCACAGCTATAGCTGGTAATTATGATCTTTTGCCTTATATTCCAGCACAGCCTAGGAAAGCACGACATTATCAAATGCAGTCCTTTCGATCACAAAGAAACAAGAAAGTCCGAGGTGCGTCCTTTCTTGCCAGAGGCAGGGGCAGAGGAAAGAAGCTGCACAACACAGCTAGTTCCCAGGAACAGAAGTCCTCCCCGGCCTCTACAAAATCGACCGCATGTCGCTGGGGCTCCACAGGCGGAGCTAGGCCCGGTGGGGGCACGTCTTCGAAATTTCATCCACAACTGGGTTCACTCCCTGTTGGATCCCTGGGCAATAGATATTGTGTCTCAGGGATACAAGCTGGACTTCGAGGAGATGCCCCCTCACCGACGGCCCTGCCGGCTTCCCCCCACGAGAGGGAAATAGTATTAACTGCAATTCACAAATTGTATCTTCAACAGGTGGTGGTCAAGGTTCCCCTCCTTCAACATGGAGGGGGTTATTATTCGACCATGTTGTAGTCCCGAAACCGGACGGTTCGGTCAGACCCATATTGAATTTAAAATCCCTGAACATATACCTGAAAGGGTTCAAGTTCAAGATGGAATCGCTGAGATCGGTCGTCGCAAGCTTGGAAGGGGGGGATTTTATGGTGTCTCTGAACATAAAGGATGCATGTCCCCGTTTATCCACCTCATCAGGCGTACCTCAGATTTGTGGTACAGGATTGTCATTACCAATTTCAGACGTTGCCGATTGGTCTCTCCACGGCACCGAGAATATTTACCAAGGTAATGGCGGAAATGATGGTACTCCTGCGGAAGCAAGGGGTCGCAATTATCCCATACTTGGACGATCTCCTCATAAAAGCGGGATCAAGAGAGCAGTTGCTGATCAGCGTAGCACTTTCTCTGGAAGTGTAACGGCAACACTGCTGGATTCTATATATTCCAAAGTCGCAAGTTGGTTCCTACGGCTCGTCTGCCTTTCCTAGGCATGATTCTAGACACAGACCAGAAAAGGGTTTATCTCCCAATAGAGAGAGCTCAGGAGCTCATGACACTGGTCAGGAACCTATTAAAACCAAAACAGGTGTCAGTGCATCACTGCACTCGAGTCCTGGGAAGGATGGTGGCATCATACGAGGCCATTCCCTTCGGCAGGTTCCATGCGAGGACCTTTCAATGGGACTTACTGGACAAGTGGTCCGGATCACATCTTCAGATGCATCGGTTAATCACCCTATCCCCCAGGGCCGGGGTGTCTCTCCTGTGGTGGCTGCAGAGTGCTCACCTTCTCGAGGGCCGCAGATTCGGCATTCAGGACTGGGTCCTGGTGACCACGGATGCAAGCCTCCGAGGGTGGGGAGCAGTCACACAAGGAAGAAATTTCCAAGGTCTGTGGTCAAGTCAGGAGACTTGCCTTCACATCAACATCCTGGAACTAAGGGCCGTATACAACGCCCTACGTCAAGCGGAGACCCTGCTTCGCGACCAACCGGTTCTGATTCAGTCAGACACCATCACCGCAGTGGCTCATGTAAACCGACAAGGCGGCACAAGGAGCAGGGTAGCGATGGCGGAAGCCACCAGAATTCTTCGCTGGGCGGAAAATCACGTAAGCGCACTGTCAGCAGTGTTCATCCCGGGAGTGGACAACTGGGAAGCAGACTTCCTCAGCAGACACGACCTCCACCCGGGAGAGTGGGGACTTCATCAGGAAGTCTTTGCGGGTGGACATGATGGCATCCCGCCTCAACAAAAAATTACAGAGGTATTGCGCCAGGTCAAGAGACCCTCAGGCGATAGCTGTAGACGCCCTGGTGACACCGTGGGTGTTCCAGTCGGTCTATGTATTTCCTCCTCTTCCTCTCATACCCAAGGTGCTGAGAATAATAAGAAAAAGAGGAGTGAGAACGATACTCATTGTTCCAGATTGGCCACGAAGGACTTGGTATCCAGTTCTGCAAGAAATGCTCACAGAGGACCCGTGGCCTCTTCCTCTAAGACAGGACTTGTTGCAACAGGGGCCCTGTCTGTTCCAAGACTTACCGCGGCTGCGTTTGACGGCATGGCGGTTGAACGCCGGATCCTAGCGGAGAAAGGCATTCCGGAGGAGGTCATTCCTACACTGATAAAGGCTAGGAAGGACGTGACAGCTTAATATTATCACCGTATATGGCGAAAATATGTTGCTTGGTGTGAGGCCAGGAATGCCCCTACGGAGGAATTCCAGCTGGGCCGTTTCCTTCACTTCCTACAGTCAGGAGTGAATTTGGGCCTAAAATTGGGGTCCATTAAGGTCCAGATTTCAGCCCTATCCATTTTTTTTTTTTTTATCAAAAGAAGTTGACTTCTCTACCTGAAGTTCAGACGTTTGTAAAGGGAGTGCTGCATATTCAGCCCCCTTTTGTGCCTCCAGTGGCACCTTGGGATCTTAACGTGGTGTTGAGTTTCCTGAAATCCCACTGGTTTGAACCACTCAAAACGGTGGAGTTGTAATATCTCACGTGGAAGGTGGTCATGCTATTAGCCTTGGCTTCGGCTAGGCGTGTGTCAGAGTTGGTGGCTTTGTCACATAAAAGCCCCTACCCGTCCACAATTTCTGCCGAAAGTGGTTTCATCCTTTCATATAAACCAACCTATTGTGGTGCCTGTGGCTACTACGGACTTGGAGGATTCCAAGTTGCTTGATGTAGTCAGGGCTTTGAAGGTTTATGTAGCCAGAACGGCTAGGGTCAGGAAAACAGAGTCTTTGTTTATCCTGTATGCTTCCAACAAGCTTGGTGATCCTGCTTCAAAGCAGACTATTGCTCGCTTGATCTGTAACACGACTCGGCAGGCTCATTCGCCGCTTGAATTGCCGCTGCCAAAATCAGTTAAGGCCCATTCCACTAGGAAGGTGGGCTCTTCTTGGGCGGCTGCCCGAGGGCTCTCGGCATTACAACTTTGCCGAGCGGCTACTTGGTCAGGTTCAAACACTTTTGCAAAGTTCTACAAGTTTGATACCCTGGCTGAGGAGGACCTTGTGTTTGCTCAATCGGTGCTGCAGAGTCATCCGCACTCTCCCGCCCGTTTGGGAGCTTTGGTATAATCCCCATGGTCCTTACGGAGTCCCCAGCATCCACTAGGACGTTAGAGAAAATAAGATTTTACTTACCGGTAAATCTATTTCTCGTAGTCCGTAGTGGATGCTGGGCGCCCGTCCCAAGTGCGGACTTCTTCTGCAATGCTTGTATATAGTTATTGCTTAAATAAGGGTTATGTTATGGTTGCATCAGGGTTGACCTGTTGCTCTGTTGTTGTTCATACTGTTGACTGGGTAGGTTTATCTCAAGTTATACGGTGTGATTGGTGTGGCTGGTATGAATCTTGCCCTGGATTACCAAAATCCTTTCCTTGTACTGTCAGCTCTTCCGGGCACAGTTTCTCTAACTGAGGTCTGGAGGAGGGACATAGAGGGAGGAGCCAGAGCACACCAGAATCTAAATTCTTTCTTAAAGTGCCCATGTCTCCTGCGGAGCCCGTCTATTCCCCATGGTCCTTACGGAGTCCCCAGCATTCACTACGGACTACGAGAAATAGATTTACCGGTAAGTAAAATCTTATTTTTATTTGCACCATATTTCAATGACATATAATATAAAAAGACAATAAATTGGGTGCTATTGTGTAATAATTCTGTAAAGTTCGGGCCTATTTTTGCAAGTATATTATTGTATTTTCATTTATCATCTGAAAATCTTGTAGGCCCAAATGTAATAGCCAGCGAGCAGCGGGCAGCAGCAAGATTCCAATGATATAGCAGTTAGATTTAAAGCAGCAATTTGTCGAATGGCAAACCAGGCCAGTTTGTCCTTCTAAAAACATTGCTGCTTTAAATCTAGTGACTAAAACATTTGGGCCGTAGTGTCTTCACTGTTTTTCTGTGAAGCTGAGAGCAACATTGATTATGTCATACATTTCCCCTACAGCTATTTAATGGCACATTTACCAAGGCGATGGAAGCTGGTGGAGTCTCACTTCTAAAAGACAGACTAGAAAAATTCTTTCATCGGGTGAATATATATTTGTATTACAAATCTAGGTAGTTTGTGGTTATAATAACTATTTTGCAGCTATGATATACTAATAACAAATGTGAAAAAAAATGTGCATTAGTACCTTTTATTATTTTATAGTCCTTTTGAAAATATAAAATCTGTATTAGTTTAGAAAAATTCTTAAGGTATGTAATTCTAGGTTTAATGTTCTTAAGTGGTAGTTCCTGTAATTATTAGACATGTATGTGTATTGTGTGTATTTACAGTATTGTAGTTTTAGGCAGGCGTGGAAAAAATGTTGCTAAGTAAGAATGCTTTCAAAAATAGAAGTGTTAATAGTTTATTTTGATCAATTAACAAAATGCAAAGTGAATGAACAGAATAGAAATCTATATCAAATCAATATTTGGTGTGACTACCCTTTGCTTTCGAAACAGTATCAATTCTTCTAGGTAAACTTGCACACAGTTTTTAAAAAAACTCGGCAGGAAGGTTGTTCCTTGGAGAAATAACCATGGATCTTCTGTGGATGTAAACTTGCTGAAATCCCTCTGTCTCTTCATGTAAACACAGACAGACTCTATAATGTTGATCAGGGCTCTGTGGGGGCCATGTAATCACTTCTATGACTCCTTGTACTTTATACTGAAGATAGTTCTTAATGACACAGGCTGTATATGTGGGGTTGTTGTCCTGCTGCAGAATAAATTTGGAGCCAATCAGAAGCCTTCCTGATGGTATTGCATGATGGATAAGTACCTGCCTGTACACGATACGAGGTTAGTTCTTCAAGATGTCTAAGAACCTCCCTGCCGAGTTTGTTTAAAAACTTTGTGCAAGTGTACCAAGAAGAATTGATGCTGTTTTAAAAGCAAAGGGTGTTCACGCCAAATAATGATTTGATTTAGATTTTTCTTCTGTTCATTAACTTTGCATTTTGTTAATTGATAAAAATAAACTATTAACATTTCTATTTCTCTATCGTCCTAAGTGGATGCTGGGGTTCCTGAAAGGACCATGGGGAATAGCGGCTCCGCAGGAGACAGGGCACAAAAGTAAAGCTTTTACAGGTCAGGTGGTGTGTACTGGCTCCTCCCCCTATGACCCTCCTCCAGACTCCAGTTAGATTTTTGTGCCCGGCCGAGAAGGGTGCAATTCTAGGTGGCTCTCATAAAGAGCTGCTTAGAGAGTTTAGCTTAGGTTTTTTATTTTACAGTGATTCCTGCTGGCAACAGGATCACTGCAACGAGGGACAGAGGGGAGAAGAAGTGAACTCACCTGCGTGCAGGATGGATTGGCTTCTTGGCTACTGGACATGAAGCTCCAGAGGGACGATCACAGGTACAGCCTGGATGGTCACCGGAGCCACGCCGCCGGCCCCCTCACAGATGCTGAAGCAAGAAGAGGTCCAGAATCGGCGGCTGAAGACTCCTGCAGTCTTCTTAAGGTAGCGCACAGCACTGCAGCTGTGCGCCATTTTCCTCTCAGCACACTTCACACGGCAGTCACTGAGGGTGCAGGGCGCTGGGGGGGGGGCGCCCTGGGAGGCAAATGAAAACCTTTAAAAAGGCTAAAAATACCTCACATATAGCCCCAGAGGCTATATGGAGATATTTACCCCTGCCTAAATGTACTAAATAGCGGGAGACGAGCCCGCCGGAAAAGGGGCGGGGCCTATCTCCTCAGCACACGGCGCCATTTTCTGTCACAGCTCCGCTGGTCAGGAAGGCTCCCAGGTCTCTCCCCTGCACTGCACTACAGAAACAGGGTATAACAGAGAGGGGGGGCAAAATAAATGGCAATATATTAATATAAAAGCAGCTATAAGGGAGCACTTAATCATAAGGCTATCCCTGTCATATATAGCGCTTTTTGGTGTGTGCTGGCAGACTCTCCCTCTGTCTCCCCAAAGGGCTAGTGGGTCCTGTCTTCGTATAGAGCATTCCCTGTGTGTCTGCTGTGTGTCGGTACGTGTGTGTCGACATGTATGAGGACGTTATTGGTGTGGAGGCGGAGCAATTGCCAAATATGAGGATGTCACCTCCTAGGGGGTCGACACCAGAATGGATGCCTTTATTTGTGGAATTACGGGATAGCGTCAACTCGCTTAAGCAGTCGTTTGCCGACATGAGGCGGCCGGACACTCAATTAGTGCCTGTCCAGGCGCCTCAAACACCGTCAGGGGCTGTAAAACGCCCCTTGCCTCAGTCGGTCGACACAGACCCAGACACAGGCACTGATTCCGGTGGTGAAGGTGACGAATCAACCGTATTTTCCAGTAGGGCCACACGTTATATGATTTTGGCAATAAAGGAGATGTTACATTTAGCTGATACTACAGGTACCACTAAACAGGGTATTATGTGGGGTGTGAAAAAACTACCAGTAGTTTTTACCGAATCAGAAGAATTAAATGACGTGTGTGATGAAGCGTGGGGTGCCCCGATAAAAAACTGCTAATTTCAAAGAAGTTATTGGCTTTATACCCTTTCCCGCCAGAGGTTAGGGAGCGCTGGGAAACACCTCCTAGGGTGGACAAAGCGCTAACACGCTTATCAAAACAAGTGGCGTTACCCTCTCCTGAGACGGCCGCACTTAAAGATCCATCAGATAGGAGGATGGAAAATATCCAAAAAGGTATATACACACATGCAGGTGTTATACTACGACCAGCTATTGCGACTGCCTGGATGTGCAGTGCTGGGGTAGTTTGGTCAGAGTCCCTGATCGAAAATATTGATACCCTGGACAGGGACAATATTTTACTGTCGTTAGAACAAATAAAGGATGCATTTCTTTATATGCGTGATGCACAGAGAGATATCTGCACACTGGCATCACGGGTAAGTGCTATGTCCATTTCGGCCAGAAGAGCTTTATGGACACGACAGTGGACAGGCGATGCGTAGAGGAGTTATTTGGGGTCGGTCTATCGGATTTGGTGGCCACGGCTACGGCCGGGAAATCCACCTTTCTACCTCAAGTCACTCCCCAACAGAAAAAGGCACCGACCTTTCAACCGCAGCCCTTTCGTTCCTTTAAAAATAAGAGAGCAAAGGGCTATTCATATCTGCCACGAGGCAGAGGACGAGGGAAGAGACAGCAACAGGCAGCTCCTTCCCAGGAACAGAAGCCCTCCCCGGCTTCTACAAAAGCCTCAGCCTGACGCTGGGGCTTCGCAAGCGGACTCGGGGGCGGTAGGCGGTCGTCTCAAGAATTACAGCGCGCAGTGGGCTCACTCGCAGGTAAATCCCTGGATCCTGCAGATAATATCTCAGGGGTACAGGTTGAAATTAGAGACAGAGCCACCTCGCCGTTTCCTGAAGTCTGCTTTACCAACGTCCCCCTCAGAAAGGGAGACGGTTTTGGAAGCCATTCACAAGCTGTATTCTCAGCAGGTGATAGTCAAGGTACCTCTTCTACAACAAGGGAAGGGGTATTATTCCACTCTTTTTGTGGTACCGAAGCCGGATGGCTCGGTAAGGCCTATTCTAAATCTGAAGTCCTTGAACCTGTACATAAAGAAGTTCAAGTTCAAGATGGAGTCACTCAGAGCAGTGATAGCGAACCTGGAAGAAGGGGACTTTATGGTATCCTTGGACATCAAGGATGCGTATCTCCACGTTCCAATTACCCCTCACACCAGGGGTACCTCAGGTTCGTTGTACAAAACTGTCACTATCAGTTTCAGACGCTGCCGTTTGGTTTGTCCACGGCACCTCGGGTCTTTACAAAGGTAATGGCCGAGATAATATTTCTTCTTCGAAGAAAAGGCGTATTAATTATCCCATACTTGGACGATCTCCTAATAAGGGCAAGGTCCAGAGAACAGCTAGAGATGGGTTTAGCACTATCTCAAGAGGTGCTAAAGCAGCACGGATGGATTCTGAATATTCCAAAATCCCAATTAATGCCGACAACTCGTCTGCTGTTCCTGGGGATGATTCTGGACACAGTTCAGAAAAAGGTTTTTCTTCCCGAAGAAAAAGCCAAGGAGTTATCTGACCTGGTCAGGAACCTCCTAAAACCAGGAAAGGTGTCTGTACATCAATGCACAAGAGTCCTGGGAAAAAATGGTAGCTTCTTACGAAGCAATCCCTTTCGGCAGATTCCATGCAAAGGGATCTGTTGGACAAATGGTCAGGGTCGCATCTTCAGATGCACCTGCGGATAACCCTGTCGCCGAGGACAAGGGTATCCCTTCTGTGGTGGTTGCAGGAGGCTCATCTATTGGAGGGCCGCAGATTCGGCATGCAGGATTGGATCCTGGTGACCACGGATGCCAGCCTGAGAGGCTGGGGAGCAGTCACACAGGGAAGAAATTTCCAGGGAGTGTGGTCGAGCCTGAAAAAGTCTCTTCACATAAGCATTCTGGAACTAAGAGCAATCTACAATGCTCTAAGCCAGGCGGAACCTCTGCTTCAAGGAAGACCGGTGTTGATCCAGTCGGACAACATCACGGCAGTCGCCCATGTAAACAGACAGGGCGGCACAAGAAGCAGGAGGGCAATGGCAGAAGCTGCCAGGATCCTTCGCTGGGCGGAGAATCACGTGATAGCACTGTCAGCAGTATTCATCCCGGGCGTGGACAACTGGGAAGCAGACTTCCTCAGCAGACACGACCTTCACCCGGGAGAGTGGGGACTTCATCCAGAAGTTTTCCACATGCTATTAAACCGTTGGGTAAAACCAATGGTGGACATGATGGCGTCTCGCCTCAACAAAACACTGGACAGGTATTGCGCCAGGTCAAGAGATCCGCAGGCAATAGCTGTGGACGCGCTGGTAACACCTTGGGTGTACCAGTCGGTATATGTGTTTCCTCCTCTGCCTCTCATACCAAAGGTATTGAGGATTATACGGCAAAGAGGAGTAAGACTAGTGGCTCCGGATTGGCCAAGAAGGACTTGGTACCCGGAACTTCAAGAGATGGTCACGGACGATCCGTGGCCTCTACTTCTGAGAAGGGACCTGCTTCAGCAGGGTCCTTGTTTTTTTCAAGACTTACCGCGGCTGCGTTTGACGGCATGGCGTTTGAATGCCAGATCCTAAAAGGAAAAGGCATTCCAGAAGAAGTCATTCCTACCTTGATAAAGGCAAGGAAGGAAGTCACCGCGAAGCATTATCGCCGTATTTGGCGAAAATATGTTGCGTGGTGCGAGCAGCGGAGTGCTCCGATGGAGGAATTTCAACTGGGTCGTTTTCCTACATTTCCTGCAATCAGGATTGTCTATGGGTCTCAAATTGGGATCTATTAAGGTTCAAATTTCGGCCCTATCAATATTCTTCCAAAAAGAATTGGCCTCAGTCCCTGAGGTCCAGATTTTTATCAAAGGAGTACTGCATATACAGCCTCCTGTGGTGCCTAAGGTGGCACCGTGGGATCTAAATGTAGTTTTAGATTTCCTCAAATCCAATTGGTTTGAACCACTAAAGAATGTGGATTTGAAATATCTCACATGGAAAGTGACTATGTTACTGGCCCTGGCTTCGGCCGGGAGAGTATCTGAACTGGCGGCTTTGTTTTATAAAAGCCCTTATTTAATTTTCCATTCGACATAGGGCAGAGCTGCGGACGCGTCCGCATTTTCTCCCTAAGGTGGTATCAGCGTTTCACCTGAACCAGCCTATTGTAGTGCCTGCGGCTACAGACGACTTGAAGGACTCCAAGTTGTTGGACGTTGTCAGAGCCTTAAAAATATACATTTAAAGGACGGCTGGAGTCAGAAAATCTGACTCGCTGTTTATACTGTATGCACCCAACAAGTTGGGTGCACCTGCTTCTAAGCAGTCGATTGCTCGTTGGATTTGTAACAAAATTCAACTTGTACATTCTGTGGCAGGCCTGCCACAGCCTAAATCTGTTAAGGCCCATTCCGCAAGGAAGGTGGGCTCATCTTGGGCGGCTGCCCGAGGGGTCTCGGCATTACAACTCTGCCGAGCAGCTACGTGGTCAGGGGAGAACACGTTTGTAAATTTTTACAAATTTGATACCCTGGCAAAGGAGGACCTGGAGTTCTCTCATTCGGTGCTGCAGAGTCATCCGCACTCTCCCGCCCGTTTGGGAGCTTTGGTATAATCCCCATGGTCCTTTCAGGAACCCCAGCATCCACTTAGGACGATAGAGAAAATAAGAATTTACTTACCGATAATTCTATTTCTCGGAGTCCGTAGTGGATGCTGGGCGCCCATCCCAAGTGCGGATTATCTGCAATACTTGTACATAGTTATTGTTAACTAATTCGGGTTATTGTTTAGGAAGCCATCTTTCAGAGGCTCCTCTGTTATCATACTGTTAACTGGGTTTAGATCACAAGTTGTACGGTGTGATTGGTGTGGCTGGTATGAGTCTTACCCGGGATTCAAAATCCTCCCTTATTGTGTACGCTCGTCCGGGCACAGTACCTAACTGGAGTCTGGAGGAGGGTCATAGGGGGAGGAGCCAGTACACACCACCTGACCTGTAAAAGCTTTACTTTTGTGCCCTGTCTCCTGCGGAGCCGCTATTCCCCATGGTCCTTTCAGGAACCCCAGCATCCACTACGGACTCCGAGAAATAGAATTATCGGTAAGTAAATTCTTATTTTTTGAAGCATTCTTACTTTGCAGCATTTTTTCCACACCTGCCTAAAACGTTTGCACAGTACGCTGTCTGTCTGCCTGTCAAAAATATGGGTATAGTGGGTAGATACTGTGTCTGGTAGAGAAAGAGAGAGGCTGAAATAAATCATTGGGACAGGATGAGAGCAGCAGCATTGAACACTAGTGTGAATAGAAGTACCTAGGTTTGGGGAAGAGTGGGAGAGGGTAAGTCTGAGAAAAGAGAGAGCAGTGGAAGATGGTGGGTATAAGTAGGGGTGTTCTCACTACCAGATGATTTTCCCCAACAGAATAGAAGCAGTATTTTGGAATGGGATTAATAGTGGATGGGAGAGGGAAGGTATGGCTGGAGAATAGTCTTGCTCCGAGTATAGTATGGAGCAGAGAGAGTGCAAGGTTGTCCCCAAAACAGTAGCCGTGCACAAATTGTGTGTTTGAGGAGACCTAAGATCAGAATTGAGGACCGTATGGTAAGACTTCTAGGTTTAAGATTTTTTTTTTTAAGTGTCGTTTGTTGTTTTATCTTCCCACAGTATTTGCAGACATTACATCTGCAGTCTTGTGACCTGCTCGATGTGTTTGGCGGCATCAGTTTTTTTCCATTAGATAAGATGACGTACCTGAAAATCCAGTCATTCATTAACCGGGTGGAAGAAAGTCTTAATCTTGTGAAGTATACAGCGTTCTTGTATAATGACCAGCTCATCTGGTAGGTGGTTGTCAGGCTGTACCCTGCATATGTGTATACCCCAGTTGTGACTGACCAACCACAGTTGCACTATGGCAATCACTGATTGTTAAACTGATTGAAACTGCAATTTCTCTGACGTCCTAGTGGATGCTGGGAAATCCGTAAGGACCATGGGGAATAGCGGCTCCGCAGGAGACTGGGCACAAAAGTAAAGCTTTAGGACTACCTGGTGTGCACTGGCTCCTCCCCCTATGACCCTCCTCCAAGCCTCAGTTAGATTTTTGTGCCCGAACGAGAAGGGTGCACACTAGGGGCTCTCCTGAGCTGCTTAGTGAAAAGTTTAGTTTTAGGTTTTTTATTTTCAGTGAGACCTGCTGGCAACAGGCTCACTGCATCGAGGGACTAAGGGGAGAAGAAGCGAACTCACCTGCGTGCAGAGTGGATTGGGCTTCTTAGGCTACTGGACACCATTAGCTCCAGAGGGATCGAACACAGGCCCAGCCATGGAGTCCGGTCCCAGAGCCGCGCCGCCGGCCCCCTTACAGAGCCAGAAGCAAGAAGAGGTCCGGAAAATCGGCGGCAGAAGACATCCTGTCTTCACCAAGGTAGCGCACAGCACTGCAGCTGTGCGCCATTGCTCCTCAGCACACTTCGGTCACTGAGGGTGCAGGGCGCTAGGGGGGGGCGCCCTGAGCAGCAATAAAAACACCTTGGCTGGCGAAAATACATCACATATAGCCCCCAGGGCTATATGGATGAATTTTAACCCCTGCCAGATTACACTGAAAAACGGGAGAAAAGGCCGCCGAGAAAGGGGCGGAGCCTATCTCCTCAGCACACTGGCGCCATTTTCCCTCACAGCTCCGTTGGAGGGAAGCTCCCTGGCTCTCCCCTGCAGTCACTACACTACAGAAAGGGTTAAAAAAGAGAGGGGGGCACTAATTAGGCGCAGTATAAACAATACAGCAGCTATAAGGGGAAAAACACTTATATAAGGTTATCCCTGTATATATATATAGCGCTCTGGTGTGTGCTGGCAAACTCTCCCTCTGTCTCCCCAAAGGGCTAGTGGGGTCCTGTCCTCTATCAGAGCATTCCCTGTGTGTGTGCTGTGTGTCGGTACGTTTGTGTCGACATGTATGAGGAGGAACATGATGTGGAGGCGGAGCAAATTGCCTGTAATAGGGATGTCACCCCCTAGGGGGTCGACACCTGAGTGGATGAACTGCTGGAAGGAATTACATGACGGTGTCAGCTCTTTACAAAAGACAGTGATTGACATGAGACAGCCGGCTACTCAGCTTGTGCCTGTCCAGACGTCTCATATGCCGTCAGGGGCTCTAAAGCGCCCGTTACCTCAGATGGCAAATACAGACGCCGACACGGATACTGACTCCAGTGTCGACGGTGAAGAGACAAATATGACTTCCAGTAGGGCCACACGTTACATGATTGAGGCAATGGAAAATGTTTTACACATTTCTGATAATACGAGTACCACCAATAGGGGTATTATGTTCAGTGAGGAAAAACTACCTGTAGTTTTCCTGAATCTGAGAAATTAAATGAGGTGTGTGATGAAGCGTGGGTTTCCCCCGATAAAAAAACTGATAATTTCTAAAAAGTTATTGGCATATATCCTTTCCCGCCAGAGGTTAGGGTGCGTTGGGAAACACCCCCTAGGGGGGGATAAAGCGCTCACACGCTTGTCAAAACAAGGGCTCTATCCTCTCCTGAGATGGCCGCCCTTAAGGATCCTGCTGATAGAAAGCAGGAGGGTATCCTAAAATGTATTTACACACATACTGATGTTATACTGCGACCAGCAATCGCCTCAGCCTGGATGTGCAGTGCTGGGTTGGCGTGGTCGGATTCCCTGACTGAAAATATTGATACCCTAGATAGGGACAGTATATTATTGCCTGTAGAGCATTTAAAAGATGCATTTCTATATATGGGTGATGCACAGCGGGATATTTGCCGACTGGCATCAAGAGTAAGTGCGCTGTCCATTTCTGCCAGAAGAGGGTTATGGACACGACAGTGGTCAGGTGATGCGAATTCCAAATGGCATATGGAAGTATTGCCTTATAAAGGGGAGGAGTTATTTGGGGTCGGTCTTTCAGACCTGGTGGCCACGGCAACAGCTGGGAAATCCACGTTTTTACCCCAGGTCGCCTCTCAACATAAGAAGACGCCGTATTATCAGGCGCAGTCCTTTCGTTCCCATAAGGGCACGTGGGCAAAAGGTTCCTCATTTCTGCCCCGTGACAGAGGGAAACGGCTGCAGAAATCAGCCAGTTCCCAGGAACAGAAGCCCTTTCCCGCCTCTGCCAAGCCCTCAGCATGACGCTGGGGCTTTTACAAGCAGACAGGGAGGCAGTGTTGGAAGCCGTTCACAAGCTGTATTCCCAGCAGGTGATAATTAAGGTACCCCTCCTGCAACAGGGAAAGGGGTATTACTCCACACTGTTGTGGTACCGAAGCCGGACGGCTCGGTGAGACCGATTTTAAATCTAAAATCTTTGAACACTTACATACAGAGGTTCAAATTCAAGAGAAGGGGACTACATGGTGTCTCTGGACATCAAGGATGCTTACCTTCATGTCCAAATTTACCCTTCTCACCAAGGGTACCTCAGGTTTGTGGTACAGAACTGTCACTATCAGTTTCAGACGCTGCCGTTTGGATGGTCCACGGCACCCCGGGTCTTTACCAAGGTAATGGCCGAAATGATGATACTCCTTCGAAGGAAGGGAGTTTTAGTTATCCCTTACTTGGACGATCTCCTGATAAGGGTAAGATCCTGGGACCAGTTGGAGGTCGGTGTAGCACTATCTCAGGTAGTGTTGCGACAGCACGATTGGATTCTCAATATTCCAAAATCGCAGCTGGTTCCGACGACTCGTCTTCTGTTCCTAGGGATGATTCTGGACACAGTTCAGAAAAAGGTGTTTCTCCCGGAGGAGAGAGCCAGGGAGTTATCCGAGCTAGTCAGGAACCTCCTAAAACCGAGCCAAGTCTCAGTGCATCAATGCGCAAGGGTTCTGGGAAAATGGTAGCTTCCTACGAAGCAAAGCCATTCGGCAGATTCCACGCAAGAACTTTCCAGTGGGACCTGCTGGACAAATGGTCCGGGTCGCATCTTAAGATGCATCAGCGGATAACCCGGTCACCAAGGACAAGGGTGTCCCTCCTGTGGTGGTTGCAGAGTGCTCATCTTCTAGAGGGCCGCTGAGTCGGCATTCAGGACTGGGTCCTGGTGTCCACGGATGCCAGCCTGCGAGGCTGGGGAGCAGTCACACAGGGAAGAAATTTCCAGGGCTTATGGTCAAGCCTGGAGACATAATTTCACATAAATATCCTGGAGCTAAGGGTCATTTACAATGCTCTCAGCTTAGCATGACCTCTGCTTCAAGGTCAGCCGGTGTTGATCCAGTCGGACAACATCACGGCAGTCACCCATGTAAACAGACAGGGTGGCACAAGAAGCAGTCAATGGCAGAAGCTGCAAGGATTCTTCGCTGGGCGGAAAATCATGGGATAGCACTGTCAGCAGTATTCATTCCGGGAGTGGACAACTGGGAAGCAGACTTCCTCAGCAGGCACGGCCTCCACCCGGGAGAATGGGGACTTCACCCAGAAGTCTTCCACATGATTGTAAACCATTGGGAAAAACCAAAGGTGGACATGATGGCGTCCCGCCTAAACAAAAAATTGGACAGGTATTGCGCCAAGTCAAGGGACCCTCAGGCAATAGCTGTGGACGCTCTGGTAACACCGTGGGTGTACCAGTCAGTGTATGTGTTCCCTCCTCTTCCTCTCATACCAAAAGTACTGAGAATTATAAGACGGAGGGGAGTAAGAACTATACTCGTGGCTCCGGATTGGCCAAGAAGGACTTGGTACCCGGAACTTCAAGAGATGCTCACGGAGGACCCGTGGCCTCTACCTCTAAGAAGGGACCTGCTCCAGCAAGGACCCTGTCTATTCCGAGACTTACCACGGCTGCGTTTAACGGCAGGGCGGTTGAACGCCGGATCCTGAAGGAAAAAGGCATTCTGGATGAAGTCATCCCTACCCTGATCAAGGCAGGAAGGATGTAACCGCAAAGCATTATCACCGCATTTGGCGAAAATATGTTGCGGGGTGCGAGGCCAGTAAGGCCCCGATGGAGGAATTTTCAACTAGGTCGATTCCTGCATTTCCTGTAAACAGGAGTGTCTATTAGAGATGAGCGGGTTCGGTTTCTCTGAATCCGAACCCGCCCGAACTTCATGGTTTTTTTCCCGGGTCCGAGCAGACTCGGATCCTCCCGCCTAGCTCGGTTAACCCGAGCGCGCCCGAACGTCATCGTGACGCTGTCGGATTCTCGCGAGACTCGGATTCTATATAAGGAGCCGCGCGTCACCGCCATTTTCACACGTGCATTGAGATTGATAGTGAGAGGACGTGGCTGGCGTCCTCTCCATTTAGATTATAAGAGAGAGCGATTTACTGGAGCTTAGGACTAGGAGGAGTACTGTAGAAGTGTAGAGAGTGCAGAGAGTTTACTAGTGAGTGACCACCAGACAGTGCAGTTTATTTAATATATCCGTTCTCTGCCTGAAAAAAGCGATACACACAGTGACTCAGTCACATACCATATCTGTGTGCACTGCTCAGGCTCAGCCCAGTGTGCTGCATCATCTATATATATTATATATCTGTCTGACTGCTCAGCTCACACAGCTTATAATTGTGGGGGAGACTGGGGAGCACTGCAGTGCCAGTTATAGGTTATAGCAGGAGCCAGGAGTACATAATATTATATTAAAATTAAACAGTGCACACTTTTGCTGCAGGAGTGCCACTGCCAGTGTGACTGACCAGTGACCTGACCACACTGACCACCAGTATAGTTAGTAGTATACTTATATTGTGATTGCCTGAAAAAGTTAAACACTCGTCGTGTGACTTCACTTGTGTGTTGTTGTTTTTTTTTATTCTATAAAAATAAAACTCATTCTGCTGACAGACAGTGTCCAGCAGGTCCGTCATTATATAATATATAATATATACCTGTCCGGCTGCAGTAGTGATATATATATATAATATATATTTTTTATATCATTTATCATCCAGTCGCAGCAGACACAGTACGGTAGTTCACGGCTGTGGCTACCTCTGTGTCTGCACTCGGCAGGCAGTCCGTCCATAATTGTATACCACCTAACCGTGGTTTTTTTTTCTTTCTTCTTTATACATACATAGTTACATAGACATCTCTTTATCAACCAGTCTATATTAGCAGCAGACACAGTACAGTACGGTAGTTCACGGCTGTGGCTACCTCTGTGTCTGCACTCGGCAGGCAGTCCGTCCATAATTGTATACCACCTAACCGTGGTTTTTTTTTTCTTTCTTCTTTATACATACATAGTTACATAGACATCTCTTTATCAACCAGTCTATATTAGCAGCAGACACAGTACAGTACGGTAGTTCACGGCTGTGGCTACCTCTGTGTCTGCACTCGGCAGGCAGTCCGTCCATAATTGTATACCACCTAACCGTGGTTTTTTTTTCTTTCTTCTTTATACATACATAGTTACATAGACATCTCTTTATCAACCAGTCTATATTAGCAGCAGACACAATACAGTACGGTAGTTCACGGCTGTGGCTACCTCTGTGTCTGCACTCGGCAGGCAGTCCGTCCATAATTGTATACCACCTAACCGTGGTTTTTTTTTCTTTCTTCTTTATACATACATACTACTACGACATCTCTTTATCAACCAGTCTATATTATTAGCAGCAGACACAGTACAGTACGGTAGTTCACGGCTGTGGCTACCTCTGTGTCTGCACTCGGCAGGCAGTCCGTCCATAATTGTATACCACCTAACCGTGGTTTTTTTTTCTTTCTTCTTTATACATACATACTACTACGACATCTCTTTATCAACCAGTCTATATTAGCAGCAGACACAGTACAGTACGGTAGTTCACGGCTGTGGCTACCTCTGTGTCTGCACTCGGCAGGCAGTCCATAATTGTATACTAGTATCCATCTCCATTGTTTACCTGAGGTGCCTTTTAGTTGTGCCTATTAAAATATGGAGAACAAAAATGTTGAGGTTCCAAAATTAGGGAAAGATCAAGATCCACTTCCACCTCGTGCTGAAGCTGCTGCCACTAGTCATGGCCGAGACGATGAAATGCCAGCAACGTCGTCTGCCAAGGCCGATGCCCAATGTCATAGTACAGAGCATGTCAAATCCAAAACACCAAATATCAGAAAAAAAAGGACTCCAAAACCTAAAATAAAATTGTCGGAGGAGAAGCGTAAACTTGCCAATATGCCATTTACGACACGGAGTGGCAAGGAACGGCTGAGGCCCTGGCCTATGTTCATGGCTAGTGGTTCAGCTTCACATGAGGATGGAAGCACTCAGCCTCTCGCTAGAAAAATGAAAAGACTCAAGCTGGCAAAAGCAGCACAGCAAAGAACTGTGCATTCTTCGAAATCCCAAATCCACAAGGAGAGTCCAATTGTGTCGGTTGCGATGCCTGACCTTCCCAACACTGGACGTGAAGAGCATGCGCCTTCCACCATTTGCACGCCCCCTGCAAGTGCTGGAAGGAGCACCCGCAGTCCAGTTCCTGATAGTCAGATTGAAGATGTCAGTGTTGAAGTACACCAGGATGAGGAGGATATGGGTGTTGCTGGCGCTGGGGAGGAAATTGACCAGGAGGATTCTGATGGTGAGGTGGTTTGTTTAAGTCAGGCACCCGGGGAGACACCTGTTGTCCGTGGGAGGAATATGGCCGTTGACATGCCAGGTGAAAATACCAAAAAAATCAGCTCTTCGGTGTGGAGGTATTTCACCAGAAATGCGGACAACAGGTGTCAAGCCGTGTGTTCCCTTTGTCAAGCTGTAATAAGTAGGGGTAAGGACGTTAACCACCTCGGAACATCCTCCCTTATACGTCACCTGCAGCGCATTCATAATAAGTCAGTGACAAGTTCAAAAACTTTGGGTGACAGCGGAAGCAGTCCACTGACCAGTAAATCCCTTCCTCTTGTAACCAAGCTCACGCAAACCACCCCACCAACTCCCTCAGTGTCAATTTCCTCCTTCCCCAGGAATGCCAATAGTCCTGCAGGCCATGTCACTGGCAATTCTGACGATTCCTCTCCTGCCTGGGATTCCTCCGATGCATCCTTGCGTGTAACGCCTACTGCTGCTGGCGCTGCTGTTGTTGCTGCTGGGAGTCGATGGTCATCCCAGAGGGGAAGTCGTAAGCCCACTTGTACTACTTCCAGTAAGCAATTGACTGTTCAACAGTCCTTTGCGAGGAAGATGAAATATCACAGCAGTCATCCTGCTGCAAAGCGGATAACTGAGGCCTTGACAACTATGTTGGTGTTAGACGTGCGTCCGGTATCCGCCGTTAGTTCACAGGGAACTAGACAATTTATTGAGGCAGTGTGCCCCCGTTACCAAATACCATCTAGGTTCCACTTCTCTAGGCAGGCGATACCGAGAATGTACACGGACGTCAGAAAAAGACTCACCAGTGTCCTAAAAAATGCAGTTGTACCCAATGTCCACTTAACCACGGACATGTGGACAAGTGGAGCAGGGCAGGGTCAGGACTATATGACTGTGACAGCCCACTGGGTAGATGTATGGACTCCCGCCGCAAGAACAGCAGCGGCGGCACCAGTAGCAGCATCTCGCAAACGCCAACTCTTTCCTAGGCAGGCTACGCTTTGTATCACCGCTTTCCAGAATACGCACACAGCTGAAAACCTCTTACGGCAACTGAGGAAGATCATCGCGGAATGGCTTACCCCAATTGGACTCTCCTGTGGATTTGTGGCATCGGACAACGCCAGCAATATTGTGTGTGCATTAAATATGGGCAAATTCCAGCACGTCCCATGTTTTGCACATACCTTGAATTTGGTGGTGCAGAATTTTTTAAAAAACGACAGGGGCGTGCAAGAGATGCTTTCGGTGGCCAGAAGAATTGCGGGACACTTTCGGCGTACAGGCACCACGTACAGAAGACTGGAGCACCACCAAAAACTACTGAACCTGCCCTGCCATCATCTGAAGCAAGAAGTGGTAACGAGGTGGAATTCAACCCTCTATATGCTTCAGAGGTTGGAGGAGCAGCAAAAGGCCATTCAAGCCTATACAATTGAGCACGATATAGTAGGTGGAATGCACCTGTCTCAAGCGCAGTGGAGAATGATTTCAACGTTGTGCAAGGTTCTGATGCCCTTTGAACTTGCCACACGTGAAGTCAGTTCAGACACTGCCAGCCTGAGTCAGGTCATTCCCCTCATCAGGCTTTTGCAGAAGAAGCTGGAGACATTGAAGGAGGAGCTAACACGGAGCGATTCCGCTAGGCATGTGGGACTTGTGGATGGAGCCCTTAATTCGCTTAACAAGGATTCACGGGTGGTCAATCTGTTGAAATCAGAGCACTACATTTTGGCCACCGTGCTCGATCCTAGATTTAAAGCCTACCTTGGATCTCTCTTTCCGGCAGACACAAGTCTGCTGGGGTTGAAAGACCTGCTGGTGACAAAATTGTCAAGTCAAGCGGAACGCGACCTGTCAACATCTCCTCCTTCACATTCTCCCGCAACTGGGGGTGCGAGGAAAAGGCTCAGAATTCCGAGCCCACCCGCTGGCGGTGATGCAGGGCAGTCTGGAGCGACTGCTGATGCTGACATCTGGTCCGGACTGAAGGACCTGACAACGATTACGGACGTGTCGTCTACTGTCACTGCATATGATTCTCTCAACATTGATAGAATGGTGGAGGATTATATGAGTGACCGCATCCAAGTAGGCACGTCACACAGTCCGTACTTATACTGGCAGGAAAAAGAGGCAATTTGGAGGCCCTTGCACAAACTGGCTTTATTCTACCTAAGTTGCCCTCCCACAAGTGTGTACTCCGAAAGAGTGTTTAGTGCCGCCGCTCACCTTGTCAGCAATCGGCGTACGAGGTTACATCCAGAAAATGTGGAGAAGATGATGTTCATTAAAATGAATTATAATCAATTCCTCCGCGGAGACATTGACCAGCAGCAATTGCCTCCACAAAGTACACAGGGAGCTGAGATGGTGGATTCCAGTGGGGACGAATTGATAATCTGTGAGGAGGGGGATGTACACGGTGATATATCGGAGGGTGATGATGAGGTGGGCATCTTGCCTCTGTAGAGCCAGTTTGTGCAAGGAGAGATTAATTGCTTCTTTTTTGGGGGGGGGGTCCAAACCAACCCGTCATATCAGTCACAGTCGTGTGGCAGACCCTGTCACTGAAATGATGGGTTGGTTAAAGTGTGCATGTCCTGTTTTGTTTATACAACATAAGGGTGGGTGGGAGGGCCCAAGGACAATTCCATCTTGCACCTCTTTTTTCTTTTTCTTTGCATCATGTGCTGATTGGGGAGGGTTTTTTGGAAGGGACATCCTGCGTGACACTGCAGTGCCACTCCTAAATGGGCTCGGTGTTTGTGTCGGCCACTAGGGTCGCTAATCTTACTCACACAGTCAGCTACCTCATTGCGCCTCTTTTTTTCTTTGCGTCATGTGCTGTTTGGGGAGGGTTTTTTGGAAGGGACATCCTGCGTGACACTGCAGTGCCACTCCTAGATGGGCCCGGTGTTTGTGTCGGCCACTAGGGTCGCTAATCTTACTCACACAGCTACCTCATTGCGCCTCTTTTTTTCTTTGCGTCATGTGCTGTTTGGGGAGGGTTTTTTGGAAGGGACATCCTGCGTGACACTGCAGTGCCACTCCTAGATGGGCCCGGTGTTTGTGTCGGCCACTAGGGTCGCTAATCTTACTCACACAGCTACCTCATTGCGCCTCTTTTTTTTTCTTTGCGTCATGTGCTGTTTGGGGAGGGTTTTTTGGAAGGGCCATCCTGCGTGACACTGCAGTGCCACTCCTAGATGGGCCCGGTGTTTGTGTCGGCCACTAGGGTCGCTAATCTTACTCACACAGCTACCTCATTGCGCCTCTTTTTTTCTTTGCGTCATGTGCTGTTTGGGGAGGGTTTTTTGGAAGGGACATCCTGCGTGACACTGCAGTGCCACTCCTAGATGGGCCCGGTGTTTGTGTCGGCCACTAGGGTCGCTTATCTTACTCACACAGCGACCTCGGTGCAAATTTTAGGACTAAAAATAATATTGTGAGGTGTGAGGTATTCAGAATAGACTGAAAATGAGTGTAAATTATGGTTTTTGAGGTTAATAATACTTTGGGATCAAAATGACCCCCAAATTCTATGATTTAAGCTGTTTTTTAGTGTTTTTTGAAAAAAACACCCGAATCCAAAACACACCCGAATCCGACAAAAAAAATTCGGTGAGGTTTTGCCAAAACGCGTTCGAACCCAAAACACGGCCGCGGAACCGAACCCAAAACCAAAACCCGAAAAATTTCAGGCGCTCATCTCTAGTGTCTATGTGCCTAAAATTGGGGTCCATTAAGGTTCAAATTTCGGCCCTGTCAATTTTCTTCCAGAAAGAACTAACTTCAGTTCCTGAAGTTCAGACGTTTTGTAAAAGGGGTACTGCATATACAGCCTCCTTTTGTGCCTCCAGTGGCACCTTGGGATCTCAATGTAGTTTTGGGGTTCCTAAAGTCACATTGGTTTGAACCACTTGAGTCTGTGGAGTTAAAATATCTCACATGGAAAGTGGTCATGTTGTTGGCCCTGGCCTCGGCCAGGCGCGTGTCAGAATTGGGGGCTTTAATCCTGTAAAGGCCCTTATCTGATCTTCCAGACAGGGCGGAATTGAGGACTCATCCTCAATTTCTCCCTAAGGTGTTTTCAGCGTTTCACGTGAACCAGCCTATTGTGGTACCTGCGGCTACTAGGGACTTGGAGGACTCCAAGTTGCTGGACGTAGTCAGGGCCCTGAAAATATGTTTCCAGGACGGCTGGAGTCAGAAAATCTGACTCGCTGTTTATCCTGTATGCACCCAACAAGCTGGGTGCTCCTGCTTCTAAGCAGACTATTGCTCGCTGGATTTGTAGTACAATTCAGCTTGCACATTCTGTGGCAGGCCTGCTACAGCCAAAATCTGTAAAAGCCCATTCCACACGGAAAGTGGGCTCATCTTGGGCGGCTGCCCGAGGGGTCTCGGCTTTACAACTTTGCCGAGCAGCTACTTGGTCAGGGGCAAACACGTTTGCTAAATTCTACAAATTTGATACCCTGGCTGAGGAGGACCTGGAGTTCTCTCATTCGGTGCTGCAGAGTCATCCGCACTCTCCCGCCCGTTTGGGAGCTTTGGTATAATCCCCATGGTCCTTACGGAGTTCCCAGCATCTACTAGGACGTCAGAGAAAATAAGAATTTACTTACCGATAATTCTATTTCTCATAGTCCGTAGTGGATGCTGGGCGCCCATCCCAAGTGCGGATTGTCTGCAATACTTGTACATAGTTATTGTTACAAAAATCGGGTTATTGTGGTTGTGAGCCATCTTTCCAGAGGCTCCTCTGTTATCATGCTGTTAACTGGATTCAGATCACAGGTTGTACGGTGTGATCGGTGTGGCTGGTATGAGTCTTACCCGGGATTCATAAATCCTTCCTTATTGTGTACGCTCGTCCGGGCACAGTATCCTAACTGAGGCTTGGAGGAGGGTCATAGGGGGAGGAGCCAGTGCACACCAGGTAGTCCTAAAGCTTTACTTTTGTGCCCAGTCTCCTGCAGAGCCGCTATTCCCCATGGTCCTTACGGAGTTCCCAGCATCCACTACGGACTATGAGAAATAGAATTATCGGTAAGTAAATTCTTATTTTTTTCAGTCTATCTCTTCCCCCCTCCCCTTCTTTTACAGACGCATTGTAGTCACCCGCAGTGAGGTCACCTGTGCATTAGAGGCATCACTGCTGATTGTAAAATGATACTCCTTGTGCACATTTGGGCATGGCACCCCTTATCAGTAGGCTAAATGCTATTCATAACTGCATGGACTGGTACTGTAACTCTTCCCTGACAATGTCATTGTTCCTTATTATTACTTTTATCCACTCCATTTTATTGGTAACTTTAAATCTGCATTTAAAACGCAAAAAAACATATTTTAGGCCCTAGCAAAGGAGAGTAATGCATGTGAAACTGTAACCCTGAAATCATATCTTTGTTGGTCATGGATGGGTTAATCCAGCTCTCCCAGTTTGTCGGAACACCTGAAAAAGACAGCAGAGACTCCGTAGCCACCTGCCTAATACTGTACAGTCTGCCTTACAGACGCTACTTCTATAGGTACAGTATTTATGAAGGGAAGAGCATTATTGAGAGAAATCTGATAGGGAGCTGATCACACAACTGCCATTAAAGGTCCTGTGTTAGTCGCTGTCTCCAATATAGCTGTACAGTGGGCAGTCTCCGCTATAGATCTGCATATAGCACTACATAGGTCTGATCGGAACAGTAATAACACCCTGTCACTGTACCCGACTCGTCCTCTCGGGTCATGTATTCCATTTCTACAGAGGGATAATTTACAACCTTGGTGTGAAAGGAAAGAAGAAATAAAGATGCATGGCTTATCAGTTCACAGCCCTGGATCTTGTTTGCAGAGTGAACTTTCACCCTCTAAGACCAGAACAAGTTACAGTACACAGTATTATCACCCAGTAATGCAAAGGTTGTATATGTCCAGTCTACAACACTACAGTGTTACTGTTAGATTCATGGGTGGGTTACTGCCACTGAGACATCATTGAACATACTGTATATCTTGTTTGTAGCTGATAGATCACTACATAAATGCTATATCTGTTAAGTAGCTCACAGGATTAAAATGTGCGTTGCTCACATTCTGCTGCTCTGCCCTTTCCCACTAAGCCACAGCAGACAGATAGTCGTTTGTGCAAACTGCTCTGTGCTCAGCCAGGGCTGTAATGTAGGGATCCCAACTTCAACCAACCAGCCAATATCACTGCCAGGATACACATTGCCTCTGCCACAAACATATACAGATGTGTCCTCATACATTTAGCGTCTATACGCCATATGGAGCGAGATGCCCAATGTGATTGTGACTCTCTCAGGTGTGCAACGTACTGTATTTTCCTTTTACATTTTGCATCTTATTCACATCGCCGATGCAGCGAAACACCATCATAGGGTACTACAGGCGCTGGGCTGCAGCATTAACCGCACAGGATTTAGTTTTACACGCAAACAAAGTCGCAGATGAAGCAGAACAGGACTTGGTGTGAGAAAGAGTCGCTGCGTCATAGCGCTTTTAACACGGATTCAGACAGTCGCACATCAAATTTGATCCGTAAAACCTAGCAATACTTTCTTGCCGGCCAGTAACAATAGCCTACTGCTGCCTGGTCACCAATGGCATGTGGCATTGACCACTACACAGAAGTCCCAGCTGCCAGGGTAAGCAGTTAAAATACCGCCACTCAGGATCCCGGCAGTCACAATACCGACGCCGGCATCCCGACAGGCAGTGAAATCCCACTGCCGGAATACCGGCGACACAGGCTATTCTCCCTCTGTGGGTGTCCATGACACCCATAGAGGGAGAATACAACCGGCCAAAATGCCGGCAGCGGGGCAAGCGCTAGAAAGCCACTTGCGAGCTTGCTGCGCTTGCCACGCTGCGGACACGGTGGCTCGCTGCACTCACCCCGCTGCCGGCATTTTGGCAGACAGGATCCCGCTGTCGGGATCATGACAGCCAGCACCTCGTCCACCTGTAAATCAGACGTATCCCGCTGTCTGTGCAACCCAGATACGTCTCATACAGCCACAGTACTGCATAGTTTCTGCAGCCGTAGAAGGCTAGCCTCAGGGAGTCTGCTGCTCGCCAAGCACTCAATGTGTGATTTTAGTTTAGTCAAGATCCAGCTGTTCCTTAGTTTCATTGTTGAGTCACATTCTGCAACAGTTCATTGTGGGTGGGGTAAACCTTAAGTTACACACACACACACACACACACACACACACACGTTGCTATGATACTAGTCTTGTGTTGTGCTCACTGCTTAGTAAATGCAACAATGAAGAAATAGGGATCATTGCTAGTTTTAAAATAGATGAATGACCATGGCCAAACTGGGGATATATGCACTTGGTTTGCTGTTGGTCGGGATAGCCAACCAACCAGTGATCAATCAATAGAATGTGTCCCAACAATAGACCACTGGTTTCACTATTCAGTATTTGCATCTCCCAAACTGTCGGCAAATATTTTTCTCTAATGTCCTAGTGGATGCTGGGGACTCCGTAAGGACCATGGGGAATAGACGGGCTCCGCAGGAGACAGAGCACTTTAAGAAAGAATTAGGAATACTGGTGTGCACTGTCTCCTCCCTCTATGTCCCTCCTCCAGACCTCAGTTGGAATCTGTGCCCGGACGAGCTGGGTGCACTTTAGTGAGCTCTCCTGAGCTTGCTAATAAGAAAGTATTTTGTTAGGATTTTTTATTTTCACAGAGATCTGCTGGCAACAGACTCTCTGCTACGTGGGACTGAGGGGAGAGAAGCAGACCTACTCACTGTGGATAGGTCATGCTTCTTAGGCTACTGGACACCATTAGCTCCAGAGGGATCGAACACAGGAACTCGCCCTTGGTCGTCCGATCCCGGAGCCGCACCGCCGTCCCCCTCGCAGAGCCAGAAGCTGGCGTGAGAAGCAAGAAGACTTCGAAAGCGGCGGCAGAAGACTCCAGTCTTCATATGAGGTAGCGCACAGCACTGCAGCTGTGCGCCATTGCTCCCACATTAAACCCGCACACTCCGGTCACTGTAGGGTGCAGGGCGCAGGGGGGGGCGCCCTGGGCAGCAAGTAAGTACCTCTTGGCATAAAAGAGCATATATACAGTTGGGCACTGTATATATGCATGAGCCCCCGCCATTATTTTACACAAAATCGCGGGACAGAAGCCCGCCGCTGAGGGGGCGGGGCTTCTTCCTCAGCACTCACCAGCGCCATTTTCTCTCCACAGCTCCGCTGAGAGGAAGCTCCCCAGGCTCTCCCCTGCAGATTCACGGTATAAAGTAAGAGGGTAAAAAGAGAGGGGGGGCACATAAATTTAGCACAATATCAGTATATACAGCAGCTACTGGGTAAACACTAAGTTACTGTGTTATTCCTGGGTCATATAGCGCTGGGGTGTGTGCTGGCATACTCTCTCTCTGTCTCTCCAAAAGGCCTTGTGGGGGTCCTGTCCTCAAATAGAGCATCCCCTGTGTGTGTGGTGTGTCGGTACGCTTGTGTCGACATGTTTGACGAAGGCTATGTGGAAGCAGAGCAGGTGCAGATGAGTGTGGTGTCTCCGCCGACGGCGCCGACACCTGATTGGATGGATATGTGGAAGGTTTTAAATGACAATGTAAACTCCTTGCATAAAAGGTTGGATAAAGCTGAAGCCTTGGGACAGTCTGGGTCCCAACCCATGCCTGATCCTACAGCGCAGAGGCCGTCAAGGTCTCAGAAGCGCCCACTATCCCAAATTGTTGACACAGATATCGACACGGATTCTGACTCCAGTGTCGATGGCGATGATGCAAAGTTGCAGCCTAAAATGGCTAAAGCCATCCGCTACATGATTATAGCAATGAAGGATGTATTGCACATCTCAGAGGAAAACCCTGTCCCTGACAAGAGGGTTTATATGTTTGGGGAAAAAAGGCATGAAGTGACTTTTCCCCCTTCGCATGAGTTATGTGAAAAAGCTTGGGATTCTCCTGATAGGAAAATGCAGATTTCCAAACGGTTACTTATGGCGTATCCTTACCCGCCAACGGACAGGTTACGCTGGGAATCCTCCCCTAGGGTAGACAAAGCTTTGACACGCTTATCTAAGAAGGTAGCCCTGCCGTCACAGGATACGGCCACCCTAAAAGATCCTGCGGATAGAAAGCAGGAAGGTATCCTGAAGTCCGTTTATACACATTCAGGTACCCTACTAAGGCCAGCAATTGCGTCGGCCTGGATGTGTAGTGCTGTAGCAGCATGGACAGATACTCTGTCTGAGGAACTTGATACCTTGGACAAGGATACTATATTACTGACCCTGGGGCATATAAAAGACGCTGTCCTATATATGAGGGATGCCCAGAGAGACATTTGCCTACTGGGCTCTAGAATAAATGCAATGTCAATTTCTGCAAGAAGGGTCCTGTGGACTCTGCAATGGACAGGTGATGCCGACTCAAAAAAGCACATGGAGGTTTTACCTTATAAGGGTGAGGAATTGTTTGGGGACGGTCTCTCGGACCTAGTTTCCACAGCTACGGCTGGGAAGTCAAATTTTTTGCCATATATTCCCTCACAACCTAAGAAAGCACCGTATTACCAAATGCAGTCCTTTCGATCACAAAGAGGCAAGAAAGTCCGAGGTGCGTCCTTTCTTGCCAGAGGCAGGGGTAGAGGAAAGAAGCTGCACAATACAGCTAGTTCCCAGGAACAGAAGTCCTCCCCGGCTTCCACTAAATCCACCGCATGACGCTGGGGCTCCACAGGTGGAGCCAGGAGCGGTGGGGGCGCGTCTCCGAAATTTCAGCCACCAGTGGGTTCACTCACGGGTGGATCCCTGGGCTATACAGATTGTGTCTCAGGGATACAAGCTGGAATTCGAAGTGATGCCCCCTCACCGTTACCTCAAATCGGCCCTGCCAGCTTCCCCCATAGAAAGGGAAGTAGTGTTAGCGGCAATTCACAAATTATATCTCCAGCAGGTGGTGGTAAAGGTTCCCCTCCCTCAACAGGGAAGGGGTTACTATTCCACAATGTTTGTGGTTCCGAAACCGGACGGTTCGGTCAGACCCATATTGAATTTAAAATCTCTGAACATTTACCTGAAAAGGTTCAAGTTCAAGATGGAATCGCTCAGGGCGGTCATTGCAAGCCTGGAAGAGGGGGATTTTATGGTGTCTCTGGACATAAAGGATGCTTACCTGCATGTCCCCATTTATCCACCTCATCAGGAGTACCTCAGATTTGTGGTACAGGACTGTCATTACCAATTCCAGACGTTGCCGTTCGGTCTGTCCACGGCACCGAGAATATTTACCAAGGTAATGGCAGAAATGATGGTGCTTCTGCGAAAGCAAGGAGTTACAATTATCCCATACTTGGACGATCTCCTCATAAAGGCGAGGTCCAGAGAGCAGTTGCTGATCAGCGTAGCACACTCTCGGGAGGTGTTACAACAGCACGGCTGGATTCAGAATATTCCAAAGTCGCAGCTGATTCCTACGACGAGTCTGCCCTTCCTGGGCATGATTCTGGATACAGACGAGAAGAAGGTGTTTCTCCCGGAGGAGAAGGCCCAGGAGCTCGTGACTCTGGTCAGAGACCTCTTAAAACCAAAGCAGGTGTCCGTGCATCAATGCACGCGAGTCCTGGGAAAGATGGTGGCGTCATACGAAGCCATTCCCTTCGGCAGGTTCCATGCGAGGACCTTTCAGTTGGATCTGTTGGACAAGTGGTCCGGATCGCATCTACAGATGCATCGGCTGATCACCCTATCCCCCAGGGCCAGGGTGTCTCTTCTGTGGTGGCTGCAGAGTACTCACCTTCTCGAGGGCCGCAGGTTCGGCATACAGGACTGGGTCCTGGTGACCACGGATGCAAGCCTCCGAGGGTGGGGGGCAGTCACTCAGGGAAGAAACTTCCAGGGGCTGTGGTCAAGTCAGGAGGCTTGTCTGCACATAAATATCCTGGAACTAAGGGCCATATACAACGCCCTGAGTCAAGCGGAGCCTCTGCTTCGCAACCAACCGGTGCTGATTCAGTCAGACAACGTCACCGCAGTGGCTCATGTAAACCGCCAGGGCGGCACAAGAAGCAGGGTGGCGATGGCAGAAGCCACCAGAATTCTTCGCTGGGCGGAGAATCACGTGCAAGCACTGTCAGCAGTGTTCATTCCGGGAGTGGATAACTGGGAAGCAGACTTCCTCAGCAGGCACGACCTCCACCCGGGAGAGTGGGGACTTCATCAAGAAGTCTTCACACAGATTACAAATCGATGGGAACTGCCACAGGTGGACATGATGGCATCCCGCCTCAACAAAAAGCTACAAAGGTATTGCGCCAGGTCAAGAGACCCTCAGGCGATAGCTGTGGACGCACTAGTGACACCGTGGGTGTTCCAGTCGGTTTATGTGTTTCCTCCTCCTCCTCTCATACCCAAGGTGCTGAGAATCGTAAGAAAAAGAGGAGTGAGAACAATACTCATTGTTCCGGATTGGCCAAGAAGGACTTGGTATCCGGAACTGCAAGAAATGCTCACAGAGGACCCATGGCCTCTGCCTCTCAGACAGGATCTGTTGCAACAGGGGCCCTGTCTGTTCCAAGACTTACCGCGGCTGCGTTTGACGGCATGGCGGTTGAACGCCGGATCCTAGCGGAGAAAGGCATTCCGGATGAGGTTATTCTTACGCTGATAAAGGCTAGGAAAGACGTGACAGCAAAACATTATCACCGTATATGGCGAAAATATGTTGCTTGGTGTGAGGCCTGGAAGGCCCCTACAGAGGAATTCCAGCTGGGCCGTTTCCTTCACTTCCTACAGTCGGGAGTGACTATGGGCTTAAAATTAGGGTCCATTAAGGTCCAGATTTCGGCCTTATCCATTTTCTTTCAAAAGGAACTGGCTTCTCTTCCTGAAGTTCAGACGTTTGTAAAGGGAGTGCTGCATATTCAGCCCCCTTTTGTGCCACCAGTGGCACCTTGGGATCTTAACGTGGTATTGAGTTTCCTGAAATCTCACTGGTTTGAGCCACTTAAGACCGTGGAGTTAAAATATCTCACGTGGAAAGTGGTCATGCTATTGGCCTTAGCTTCGGCTAGGCGTGTGTCAGAATTGGCGACTTTGTCATGTAAAAGCCCCTATCTGGTTTTCCATATGGACAGGGCAGAATTACGGACTCGTCATCTTTTCATTTGAACCAACCTATTGTGGTGCCTGCGGCTACTCGTGACTTGGAGGATTCCAAGTTACTAGATGTAGTCAGGGCTTTGAAGATTTATGTAGCCAGAACGGCTGGAGTCAGGAAAACTGACTCGCTGTTTATCCTGTATGCATCCAACAAGCTGGGTGCTCCTGCTTCAAAGCAAACTATTGCTCGCTGGATCTGTAACACGATTCAGCAGGCTCATTCTGCGGCTGGATTACCGCATCCAAAATCAGTAAAAGCCCATTCCACAAGGTGGGCTCTTCTTGGGCGGCTGCCCGAGGGGTCTCGGCATTACAGCTTTGCCGAGCAGCTACTTGGTCGGGTTCAAACACTTTTGCAAAATTCTACAAGTTTGATACCCTGGCTGAGGAGGACCTTGTGTTTGCTCATTCGGTGCTGCAGAATCATCCGCACTCTCCCGCCCGTTTGGGAGCTTTGCTATAATCCCCATGGTCCTTACGGAGTCCCCAGCATCCACTAGGACGTTAGAGAAAATAAGATTTTACTCACCGGTAAATCTATTTCTCGTAGTCCGTAGTGGATGCTGGGCGCCCGTCCCAAGTGCGGACTTCTTCTGCAATACTTGTATATAGTTATTGCTTAAATAAGGGTTATGTTATGGTTGCATCAGGTTGTCTGATGCTCTGTTGTTGTTCATACTGTTAACTGGGTAAGTTTATCACGAGTTATACGGTGTGATTGGTGTGGCTGGTATGAATCTTACCCTGGATTCCAAAATCCTTTCCTTGTACTGTCAGCTCTTCCGGGCACAGTTTCCTTAACTGAGGTCTGGAGGAGGGACATAGAGGGAGGAGCCAGTGCACACCAGTATTCCTAATTCTTTCTTAAAGTGCCCTGTCTCCTGCGGAGCCTGTCTATTCCCCATGGTCCTTACGGAGTCCCCAGCATCCACTACGGACTACGAGAAATAGATTTACCGGTGAGTAAAATCGTATTTTTTACATGTACTGAGATATCCTGTTATGTAGCAAGCAGTGTATTATATGTCAAGATCCTAAAGCTTTTCCAACTCTACTATATTACGTTTAGAGTGAGGTGAGAAATGGCGCCACCTATGTTTGGTAACAGACTACTTGTTAGCAGCAACATCTATTTATGTGGTGCAAAGTATGATCTCATCGTTGCTGGCCAGCTCCCACCTTGAAACGCCCATTCATTCATGGAACAACAGAACCGGACAATTTCTGTCGGGCTCAGAATAGGACGGTGATATGCAAAAATGCAGAAATTCACATCTGCATATGCGCTGTATGCAAGAACTCGTCAGTTGTGCTTGTACACAGAGATCTACCTGACTCCGAATCAGGCCCTTAAATACCTAATCACTCCACTGCAAAGTACATTATTAGATATAGAAAACAAGAGGAAGGAGGGCCCTGCTCTCCAAAGCTTACATTCTAAAGCTTAAGCAAGTGACACTATAAAAGTTCACTATATGGCTTATCTAGCCCAGAATCTCCCCTTGCTGTACACTGCGGCACTAGTGTGACATATCCGCATCATCCTTTTCCTTTAAGGTGGGAAATAGTAGGGAAACACATCCTTGTGTCCCTGTCTATCAGAGCTGTCATCACCAGCCTCTGCACTCTGCCATTCCCTGTTAACACTCGGCACTGTGGCTCTGCACAGCTTTGGTTTCAGATCATAGATATCCTGCTCCGATTACAGCACATACTATAGTGTGTCTAATTTACATGCTGTATTGGGATATAAATAAGCTGCAAGATGTTGGCCTTGTTTGAGAGCGGCATAAGAATAACTAATAAAAGTTACATCATCTAAAAATTTGCACTCCACAAATATTTCTTCATAATCTGTCTTTTAGATTTTATACGGGCACCAGCGAAATGCGGAGAGGGTCATTTGCACCATCCGCGGCTTAGTCCATACTACTTTGCAGTTGTTGCAGCATTTTTCAGCCCACCCTGAGCTTTTTAGGTGAATTACGTTTCCCTTTGCTTTTGGCTGTGCACCTGTCATTTGACTGCAAATTAAGTAATCGTACAATACCAAACCATGCACTGCGGCATAACAGTAGGCGCAGAACAGTCGCACAACTTAGCAACAGTTAGCAATCACAGGCAATCAAAAGATGTCTATTGATTAAAAGTTTTGTCTGCCACTGATTGTGAAGACGGCACTGTGCCCTACCTTCCATATAACCATCTACCAAATACAAACCATTAAATATTTGATTTGCGAAGGAAGTAGGACTTGGCAGTGCTGAGGGGTCCTCACACCATGGACAGGGTTATTTTCTCTGACGTCCTAGTGGATGCTGGGAACTCCGTAAGGACCATGGGGAATAGCGGCTCCGCAGGAGACTGGGCACAAAAGTAAAGCTTTAGGACTACCTGGTGTGCACTGGCTCCTCCCCCTATGACCCTCCTCCAAGCCTCAGTTAGATTTTTGTGCCCGGCCGAGAAGGGTGCACACTAGGGGCTCTCCTGAGCTTCTTAGTGAAAGTTTAGTTTTAGGTTTTTTATTTTCAGTGAGACCTGCTGGCAACAGGCTCACTGCATCGAGGGACTAAGGGGAGAAGAAGCGAACCTGCCTGCTTGCAGCCAGCTTGGGCTTCTTAGGCTACTGGACACCATTAGCTCCAGATGGACCGAACACAGGCCCAGCCTCGGAGCTCGGACCCAGAGCCGCGCCGCCGGCCCCCTTACAGAGCCAGAAGCAAGAAGAGGTCCGGAAAAATCGGCGGCAGAAGACATCAGTCTTCAACAAGGTAGCGCACAGCACTGCAGCTGTGCGCCATTGTTACTCAGGCACACTTCACACTTCGGTCACTGAGGGTGCAGGGCGCTAGGGGGGGGCGCCCTGAGCAGCAATGTAAACACCTTGGCTGGCATAAATACACCACATATAACCCCCAGTGCTATATGGATGTATTTTAACCCCAGCCAGAACTCACCAAAAAGCGGGAGAAAAGGCCGCCGAGAAGGGGGCGGAGCCTATCTCCTCAGCACACGGGCGCCATTTTCCATCACAGCTCCGCTGGAAGGACGTCTCCCTGACTCTCCCCTGCAGTCCTGCACTACAGAAAAGGGTAAAAAAGAGAGGGGGGCACTAATTTGGCGCAGTTTTGATACTAACAGCAGCTATAAAGGGAAAAGCACATTTTATAGTGGTATTCCTGTCTATATATAGCGCTCTGGTGTGTGCTGGCATACTCTCCCTCTGTCTCCCCAAAGGGCTAGTGGGGTCCTGTCCTCTATCAGAGCATTCCCTGTGTGTGTGCGGTGTGTCGGTACGATTGTGTCGACATGTTTGAGGAGGAAAATGAGATGGAGGCGGAGCAATTGCCTATTATAGAGGTGTCACCCCCTAGGGAGTCGACACCTGAGTGGATGAGCTTATGGAAGGAATTGCGTGACAGTGTCAGCTCTTTACGACAGACAGTTGACGACATGAGACAGCCGGCTACTCAGCTTGTGCCTGTCCAGGGGTCTCGAACGCCATCAGGGGCTTTAAAACGCCCGTTACCTCAAATGGCAGACACAGACACGGATACTGACTCCAGTGTCGATGATGAGGAGACAAACGTGACTTCCACTAGGGCCACACGTTACATGATTGAAGCAATAAAAAATGTATTGCATATCTCTGATAATACAAGTACCACTAAAAAGGGTATTATGTTTGGTGAGAAAAAACTGCCTGTAGTTTTTCCTGTATCCGAGGAATTAAATGAAGTGTGTGATGAGGCGTGGGTTTCCCCCGATAAAAAACTGATAATTCCTAAAAGGTTATTGGCATCGTACCCTTTCCCGCCAGAGGATAGGGCACGTTGGGAAACGCCCCCTAGGGTGGATAAAGCGCTCACACGCTTGTCTAAACAGGTAGCACTACCTACTCCTGATACGGCCGCCCTAAAGGAACCTGCCGATAGAAAGCTGGAGAATATCCTAAAATGTATATACACTCACACGGGTGTTATACTGCGACCAGCAATCGCCTCAGCCTGGATGTGCAGTGCGGGCCTGGCGTGGTCGGATTCCCTGACTGAAAATATTGATACCCTAGATAGGGACAGTATATTACTGACTATAGAGCATTTGAAGGATGCATTTCTATATATGCGTGATGCACAGAGGGATATTTGCCGACTGGCATCAAGAGTTAGCGCGCTGTCCATTTCTGCAAGAAGAGGTTTATGGACGCGGCAGTGGTCAGGTGATGCGGATTCTAAAAGGCACATGGAAGTATTGCCTTATAAGGGGGAGGAGTTATTTGGGGTAGGTCTATCAGACCTGGTAGCCACGGCAACTGCTGGAAAATCCACATTTTTACCCCAGGTAGCTTCTCAACCTAAGAGGACGCCGTATTATCAGGCGCAGTCCTTTCGGCCCCATAAGGGCAAGCGGGCAAAAGGCGCCTCATTTCTGCCCCGTGGCAGAGGGAGAGGAAAAAGGCTGCAACAAACAGCCAGTTCCCAGGAACAAAAGCCCTCTCCCGCCTCCGCAAAGTCCTCAGCATGACGCTGGGGCTTTACAAGCGGACTCAGGCACGGTGGGGGCCCGTCTCAAGAAGTTCAGTGCGCAGTGGGCCCACTCGCAAGTGGACCCCTGGATCCTTCAGGTGGTATCTCAGGGGTACAAATTGGAATTCGAGACGTCTCCCCCTCGCCGTTTTCTAAAGTCTGCTTTACCGACGTCTCCCTCAGACAGTGAGGCAGTATTGGAAGCCATTCACAAGCTATATTCCCAGCAGGTGATAATCAAGGTACCCCTCCTACAACAGGGAAAGGGGTACTATTCCACACTATTTGTGGTACCGAAGCCAGACGTCTCGGTGAGACCAATTTTAAACCTAAAATCCTTGAACACTTACATACAAAGGTTCAAATTCAAGATGGAGTCACTCAGAGCAGTGATTGCAAACCTGGAAGAAGGGGACTATATGGTGTCTCTGGACATCAAAGATGCTTACCTACATGTCCCAATTTACCCTTCTCACCAAGGGTACCTCAGGTTTGTGGTACAGAACTGTCACTATCAGTTTCAGACGCTGCCGTTTGGATTGTCCACGGCACCCCGGGTCTTTACCAAGGTAATGGCCGAAATGATGATACTCCTTCGAAGGAAGGGAGTTTTAGTTATCCCTTACTTGGACGATCTCCTGATAAGGGCAAGATCCAGGGAACAGTTGGAAGTCGGAGTAGCACTATCTCAGATAGTGCTGCGCCAGCACGGTTGGATTCTCAATATTCCAAAATCGCAGCTGATCCCGACGACACGACTTCTATTCCTAGGGATGATCCTGGACACAGTCCAGAAAAAGGTATTTCTCCCGGAGGAGAAAGCCAGGGAGTTATCCGAACTAGTCAGAAATCTCCTAAAACCAGGCCAAGTCTCAGTGCATCAATGCACAAGGGTCCTGGGAAAGATGGTGGCTTCTTACGAAGCAATCCCATTCGGCAGATTCCACGCAAGAACCTTCCAGTGGGATCTGCTAGACTAATGGTCTGGATCGCATCTTCAGATGCATCTGCGGATAATCTTGTCACCAAGGACAAGGGTGTCTCTCCTGTGGTGGTTGCAGAGTGCTCATCTTCTAGAGGGCCGCAGATTCGGCATTGAGGACTGGGTCCTGGTGACCACGGATGCCAGCCTGAGAGGCTGGGGAGCAGTCACACAGGGAAGAAATTTCCAGGGCTTGTGGTCAAGCCTGGAGACATCACTTCACATAAATATCCTGGAGCTAAGGGCCATCTACAATGCTCTAAGCCTAGCAAGACCTCTGCTTCAAGGTCAGCCGGTGCTGATCCAGTCAGACAACATCACGGCAGTCGCCCACGTAAACAGACAGGGCGGCACAAGAAGCAGGAGGGCAATGGCAGAAGTTGCAAGGATTCTTCGCTGGGCGGAAAATCATGTGATAGCACTGTCAGCAGTGTTCATTCCGGGAGTGGACAACTGGGAAGCAGACTTCCTCAGCAGACACGACCTCCACCTGGGAGAGTGGGGACTTCACCCAGAAGTCTTCCACATGATTGTGAACCGTTGGGAAAAACCAAAGGTGGACATGATGGCGTCCCGCCTCAACAAAGACTATACTCGTGGCTCCGGATTGGCCAAGAAGGACTTGGTACCCGGAACTTCAAGAGATGCTCACAGAGGACCCGTGGCCTCTACCTCTAAGAAGGGACCTGCTCCAGCAGGGACCCTGTCTGTTCCAAGACTTACCGCTGCTGCGTTTGCCGGCATGGCGGTTGAACGCCGGATCCTGAAGGAAAAAGGCATTCCGGATGAAGTCATCATCCCTACCCTGATCAAAGCCAGGAAGGATGTAACCGTACAGCATTATCACCGTATTTGGCGTAAATATGTTGCGTGGTGCGAGGCCAGGAAGGCCCCTACAGAGGAATTTCAACTGGGTCGTTTCCTGCATTTCCTGCAAACAGGACTGTCTATGGGCCTAAAATTAGGGTCCATTAAGGTTCAAATTTCGGCCCTATCGATTTTCTTCCAGAAAGAACTGGCTTCAGTTCCTGAAGTTCAGACGTTTGTCAAGGGGGTACTGCATATACAGCCTCCTTTTGTGCCTCCAGTGGCACCTTGGGATCTCAATGTAGTTTTGGGGTTCCTAAAATCACATTGGTTTGAACCACTCACCACTGTGGACTTAAAATATCTCACATGGAAAGTGGTAATGCTGTTGGCCCTGGCTTCAGCCAGGCGTGTCTCAGAATTGGCGGCTTTATCCTATAAAAGCCCTTACCTAATTTTTCATACGGACAGGGCAGAATTGAGGACTCGTCCTCAATTTCTCCCTAAGGTGGTTTCAGCGTTTCACTTGAACCAGCCTATTGTGGTACCTGCGGCTACTAGGGACTTGGAGGACTCCAAGTTGCTGGACGTAGTCAGGGCCCTGAAAATATATGTTTCCAGGACGGCTGGAGTCAGAAAATCTGACTCGCTGTTTATCCTGTATGCACCCAACAAGCTGGGTGCTCCTGCTTCTAAGCAGACTATTGCTCGTTGGATTTGTAGTACAATTCAGCTTGCACATTCTGTGGCAGGCCTGCCACAGCCAAAATCTGTAAAAGCCCATTCCACAAGGAAGGTGGGCTCATCTTGGGCGGCTGCCCGAGGGGTCTCGGCTTTACAACTTTGCCGAGCAGCTACTTGATCAGGGGCAAACACGTTTGCTAAATTCTACAAATTTGATACCCTGGCTGAGGAGGACCTGGAGTTCTCTCATTCGGTGCTGCAGAGTCATCCGCACTCTCCCGCCCGTTTGGGAGCTTTGGTATAATCCCCATGGTCCTTACGGAGTTCCCAGCATCCACTAGGACGTCAGAGAAAATAAGAATTTACTTACCGATAATTCTATTTCTCGTAGTCCGTAGTGGATGCTGGGCGCCCATCCCAAGTGCGGATTGTCTGCAATACTTGTACATAGTTATTGTTACAAAAATCGGGTTATTATTGTTGTGAGCCATCTTTTCAGAGGCTCCTCTGTTATCATGCTGTTAACTGGGTTCAGATCGCAAGTTGTACGGTGTGATTGGTGTGGCTGGTATGAGTCTTACCCGGGATTCAAAATCCTTCCTTATTGTGTACGCTCGTCCGGGCACAGTATCCTAACTGAGGCTTGGAGGAGGGTCATAGGGGGAGGAGCCAGTGCACACCAGGTAGTCCTAAAGCTTTACTTTTGTGCCCAGTCTCCTGCGGAGCCGCTATTCCCCATGGTCCTTACGGAGTTCCCAGCATCCACTACGGACTACGAGAAATAGAATTATCGGTAAGTAAATTCTTATTTTAAATCGACTAATACTGTACTATGGGGTCTATTCATGAAGCAGTGAAAATAGTGGAGAAGTGAGTCTGTGGAGAAGTCGCCTATGGCAACCAATCAGCTGCTCCGTACAATTATATAATATGCAAATTATAAATGTCATGTAAATGCTGATTGGTTACCATGGGCAACTTGTCCACTAGTTCACTACTCCACACTTTTCACTGCTTCATGAATAGACCCCTTTATCAGTTCAGCTGCTGAACCCAGAGAGTTTAACTGTCATTGCAGACACCTTCTCTGCTCAACCTTGATGATCTCCACAGCCTACTTGGTTGCTGCAGCTGCTGCCACAACTTCTGCGTACATGGAGAACAAGTGTGCTGGCTCTGTGTCCTGCAATAAGCATGAAGCCAAACAAATATCCAGAGCACACAGCTACTCCCAGCTAGTGGATAAGCACAAAAGAGAGATTCTTCTCAATAGCTGAAGCAGGAAGGGGGTCTGGTTAATGGAAATGTTATTTCTCTGAGGTCCTAGTGGATGCTGGGTACTCCGTAAGGACCATGGGGAATAGACGGGCTCCGCAGGAGACTGGGCACTTCTTTAAAGAAAAGATTAGGTACTACATCTGGTGTGCACTGGCTCCTCCCTCTATGCCCCTCCTCCAGACCTCAGTTAGAATCTGTGCCCGGCCTGAGCTGGATGCACTTAGTGGGCTCTCCTGAGTTCACTATAAAGAAAAGTATTTGTTAGGTTTTTTATTTTCAGTAAGATCTGCTGGCAACAGACTCACTGCTACGTGGGACTTAGGGGAGAGAAGCAAACCTACCTGCTTGCAGCTAGCTTGTGCTTCTAGGCTACTGGACACCATTAGCTCCAGAGGGATCGAACACAGGGCCCGACCTCGATCGTCCATTCCCAGAGCCGCGCCGCCGTCCCCCTTGCAGAGCCAGAAGACGGAAGAAACCGGAGAAAATCGGCGGCTGAAGACTCCGGTCTTCAATAAGGTAGCGCACAGCACTGCAGCTGTGCGCCATTGCTCCCACAGCACACCACACGCTCCGGTCACTGGTGGGTGCAGGGCGCTGGGGGGGGGGGCGCCCTGGGCTGCAATTAGTATACCTTTTGGCACAAAAAAGCACATAATACAGTGTATAACAGTGTATATGTGCAGAAACCCCCGCCATTAATGTTATAAAAAGCGGGAGAAGCCCGTCGCTGAAGGGGCAGGGCTATCTTCCTCAGCACAGCCAGCGCCATTTTCTCTTCACAGCTCCGCTGGAAGGACGCTCCCCAGGCTCCCCCCTGCAGTATACACTACAGAAAGGGTAAAAAAGAGAGGGGGGGCACATAAATTTAGGAGCAAAATTGTGATATAAGCAGCTATAGGGGGAAAATTCACTTTGTGTATAGTGTATATCCCTCTGTTATATAGCGCTCTGGTGTGTGCTGGCATACTCTCTGTCTCCCCAAAGGACTTTGTGGGGTCCTGTCCTCAGTCAGAGCATTCCCTGTGTGTGTGCGGTGTGTCGGTACGGCTGTGTCGACATGTTTGATGAGGACGCTTACGTGGAGGCGGAGCAGGTGGCGATAAGTGTGTTGTCGCCCCCTGCGGGTCCGACACCTGAGTGGATGGATATGTGGAAGGTATTAACCGACAGTGTCAACTCCTTGCATAAAAGGTTCGATGACGCAGCTTTGGGACAGCCGGCATCTCAGTCCGCGCCTGCCCAGGCATCTCAGAGGCCGTCAGGGGCTCAAAAACGCCTGCTACCTCAGATGGCAGACACAGATGTCGACACGGAGTCTGACTCCAGTGTCGACGAGGATGAGACAAATGTACAATCCACTAGGGCCATCCGATGCATGATTACGGCAATGAAAAATGTGTTGCACATTTCTGACATTAACCCGGTTACCACAAAAAAGGGTATTATGTTTGGGGAGAAAAAGCAGCCAGTGACTTTTCCCCCATCTGATGAGTTAAATGAATTGTGTGAAGAAGCGTGGGGTTCCCCAGATAAGAAACTAGTAATTTCTAAGCGGTTACTAATGGCGTACCCTTTCCTGCCAACGGATAGGTTACGCTGGGAGACATCCCCCTAAGGTGGACAAGGCGCTCACACGCTTATCAAAAAAGGTGCACTGCCTTCTCAGGATACGGCCACCTTAAAGGAGCCTGCAGATAGAAA
The DNA here is from genome assembly GCF_028390025.1 of Pseudophryne corroboree. Classification (NCBI taxonomy): domain Eukaryota; kingdom Metazoa; phylum Chordata; class Amphibia; order Anura; family Myobatrachidae; genus Pseudophryne; species Pseudophryne corroboree. Next base: position 361,445,573 of record NC_086450.1, on the reverse strand, counting down.
GCAGGAGGCTATCCTGAAGTCTGTGTATACACACTCAGGTACTATACTGAGACCTGCTATTGCTTCAGCATGGATGTGTAGTGCTGCAGCAGCGTGGTCTGATTCCCTATCTGATAACATTGATTCCCTGGACAGGGACACTATATTGCTAACCATAGAGCATATTAAAGACGTAGTCTTATATATGAGAGATGCACAGAGGGACATTTGCAGGCTGGCATCTAGAATTAATGCAATGTCCATTTCTGCCCGGAGAATAATATGGACTCGGCAGTGGACAGGTGATGCTGATTCTAAAAGGCACATGGAAATTTTGCCTTATAAGGGTGAGGAATTGTTTGGGGACGGTCTTTCGGACCTCGTATCCACAGCAACAGTTGGGAAGTCGACTTTTTTACCTCAGGTTCCCTCACAGCCTAAGAAAGCACCGTATTATCAAGTACAGTCCTTTCGGCCTCAGAAATGCAAGCGGGTTAGAGGCGCGTCCTTTCTGCCCAGAGGCAGGGGTAGAGGGAAAAAGCTGCACCATACAGCCAGTTCCCAAGAACAAAAATCCTCCCCTGCTTCCTCAAAGTGCACCGCATGACGCTGGGGCTCCACAGGTGGAGCCAGGTGCGGTGGGGGCCCGTCTCCGGAACTTCAGCGACCAGTGGGTTCGCTCACAGGTGGATCTCTGGGTTCTCCAAGTGGTATCTCAGGGATACAAGCTGGAGTTCGAGACGTCTCCCCCTCGCCGTTACCTCAAATCAGCCTTGCCAGCTACTCCCCAGGACAGGAAGTTAGTACTGGCGGCAATTCACAAGCTGTACCTCCAGCAGATGATAATCAAAGTTCCCCTCCTTCAACAGGGACGGGGTTACTATTCCACAATGTTTGTGGTACCGAAACCAGACGGTTCGGTGAGACCCATTCTAAATTTGAAATCCTTGAACACTTATATACGGAAGTTCAGGTTCAAAATGGAATCGCTCAGGGCGGTTATTGCAAGCCTGGAAGAGGGGGATTACATGGTATCACTGGACATCAAGGATGCTTACCTACATGTCCCCATTTACCCACCTCACCAGGTGTACCTCCGTTTTGTGGTACAGGACTGCCATTACCAATTCCAGACGTTGCCGTTTGGTCTGTCCACGGCACCGAGGGTATTTACCAAAGTAATGGCCGAAATGATGATACTCCTTCGAAAGAAAGGTGTTATAATTATCCCATACTTGGACGATCTCCTTATAAAGGCGAGGGCCATGGAGCAGTTGTTAGTCGGAGTAGCACTATCTCAGGAAGTGCTACAACAGCACGGCTGGATTCTGAATATCCAAAAGTCGCAGCTGGTTCCTACGACGCGTCTGCTGTTCCTGGGTATGATTCTGGACACAGAACAGAAGAAGGTGTTTCTCCCGGAGGAGAAGGCCAAGGAGTTGTCATCTCTGGTCAGAGACCTCCTGAAACCAAAACAGGTGTCGGTGCATCACTGCACGCGAGTCCTGGGAAAGATGGTAGCTTCTTACGAAGCGATTCCCTTTGGCAGGTTCCATGCAAGGATCTTTCAGTGGGATCTGTTAGACAAGTGGTCCGGATCGCATCTTCAGATGCATCGGCTGATCACCTTGTCCCCGAGGGCCAGGGTGTCTCTGCTGTGGTGGCTGCAGAGTGCTCATCTTCTCGAGGGCCGCAGATTCGGCATTCAGGACTGGGTCCTGGTGACCACGGATGCAAGCCTCCGAGGTTGGGGGGCAGTCACTCAGGGAAGAAACTTCCAAGGACAATGGTCGAGTCAGGAGGCTTCCCTACACATAAATATTCTGGAACTAAGGGCCATTTACAATGCCCTAAGTCAGGCACAACCCCTGCTTCAAAACCAGCCGGTGCTGATTCAGTCAGACAACATCACGGCGGTCGCCCATGTAAACCGACAGGGCGGCACAAGAAGCAGGATGGCGATGGCAGAAGCCACAAGGATTCTCCGATGGGCGGAAAATCACGTGATAGCACTGTCGGCAGTGTTCATTCCGGGAGTGGACAACTGGGAAGCAGACTTCCTCAGCAGGCACGACCTCCACCCGGGAGAGTGGGGACTTCATCCAGAAGTCTTCCAGCTGATTGTAAATCGTTGGGAAAGGCCACAGGTGGACATGATGGCGTCCCGCCTCAACAAAAAGGCTAAAAAGATATTGCGCCAGGTCAAGGGACCCTCAGGCGATAGCTGTGGACGCTCTAGTGACACCGTGGGTGTACCAGTCGGTTTATGTGTTCCCTCCTCTTCCTCTCATACCAAAGGTACTGAGGATAATAAGAAAGAGAGGAGTAAGAACTATACTCATCATTTCGGATTGGCCAAGAAGGACTTGGTACCCGGAACTACAAGAAATGATCTCAGAGGACCCTTGGCCTCTGCCGCTCCGACAGGACCTGCTACAGCAGGGGCCCTGTCTGTTCCAAGACTTACCGCGGCTGCGTTTGACGGCATGGCGGTTGATCCTGATGGAAAAGGGCATTCCGGTTGAAGTCATTCCTACGCTGATAAAAGCTAGGAAGGATGTGACAGCAAAACATTATCACCGCATATGGCGAAAATATGTTGCTTGGTGTGAGGCTATGAAGGCCCCAACAGAAGAGTTTCAGCTGGGTCGATTTCTGCACTTCCTGCAGTCAGGAGTGACTATGGGCCTAAAATTGGGATCCATTAAAGTCCAAATTTCGGCCCTGTCGATTTTCTTTCAAAAAGAACTGGCTTCACTGTCTGAAGTTCAGACGTTTGTTAAGGGAGTGCTGCATATTCAGCCCCCTTTTGTGCCTCCAGTGGCACCTTGGGATCTCAACGTTGTGTTGGATTTCCTAAAATCACATTGGTTTGAGCCACTTCAGACCGTGGAGTTGAAATATCTCACGTGGAAAGTGGTCATGCTTTTGGCCTTGGCTTCGGCTAGGCGTGTGTCAGAATTGGCGGCTTTGTCATGTAAAAGCCCCTATCTGATCTTCCATATGGACAGGGCAGAATTGAGGACTCGTCCCCAATTTCTCCCTAAGGTGGTATCAGCGTTTCATTTGAACCAACCTATTGTGGTGCCTGCGGCTACTCGGGACTTGGAGGCTTCCAAGTTGCTGGATGTAGTCCGGGCCCTGAAAATCTATGTTTCCAGGACGGCTAGAGTCAGAAAAACTGACTCGCTGTTTATCCTGCATGCACCCAACAAGCTGGGTGCTCCTGCTTCTAAGCAGACTATTGCTCGCTGGATCTGTAGCACGATTCAACTTGCACATTCTGCGGCTGGACTGCCGCATCCTAAATCAGTCAAAGCCCATTCCACGAGGAAGGTGGGCTCTTCTTGGGCGGCTGCCCGAGGGGTCTCCGCTTTACAACTTTGCCGAGCTGCTACCTGGTCGGGATCAAACACGTTTGCAAAATTCTACAAGTTTGATACCCTGGCTGAGGAGGACCTTGAGTTTGCTCATTCGGTGCTGCAGAGTCATCCGCACTCTCCCGCCCGTTTGGGAGCTTTGGTATAATCCCATTGGTCCTTACGGAGTACCCAGCATCCACTAGGACGTCAGAGAAAATAAGATTTTACTCACCGGTAAATCTATTTCTCGTAGTCCGTAGTGGATGCTGGGAGCCCGTCCCAAGTGCGGAATTCTGCAATACTTGTATATAGTTATTGCTTAACTATAGGGTTTTTTGTTCTGAGCCATCAGTTTAATGAGGCTCAGTTGTTGTTCATACTGTTAACTGGGTATAGTTATCACGAGTTGTACGGTGTGATTGGTGTGGCTGGTATGAGTCTTACCCTGGATTCCAAATCCTTTCCTTGTAATGTCAGCTCTTCCGGGCACAGTTTCCCTAACTGAGGTCTGGAGGAGGGGCATAGAGGGAGGAGCCAGTGCACACCAGATGTAGTACCTAATCTTTTCTTTAAAGAAGTGCCCAGTCTCCTGCGGAGCCCGTCTATTCCCCATGGTCCTTACGGAGTACCCAGCATCCACTACGGACTACGAGAAATAGATTTACCGGTGAGTAAAATCTTATTTTAGTTATGGTTGACACCAGTCACTAATTCATCTTTTATGTCTCCTTATTTCACTCATACCACACAAGTGGTATCTGCACAGAAATGCCAGTATCTGCTATAGTATTGGTGGCTGATAATGTTTCTGCCTTACAGTAGCCACACACACACATTACTCACTCCAGTCACAGTTGTTACTGCGCTGCCTTATGTGTTAATTGTTGCCCTCCCTCTTAGATTGTAAGCTCATTTGGGCAGGACCACTTTTGCCGTCTGTTTCATATCATTGTACATAATTTGTATTCGGATTCCCTCCGTGTAGAGCAGGCCTGGCCAACCTGTGGCTCCCCAGCTGTTGTAAAACTACAAATCCCATCATGCCTTGCCACAGTTTTGCTATTAGGGAATGCTAAAACTCTGGCAGGGCATGCTGGGATGTGTAGTTTCACAACATCTGGAGAGCCACAGGTTGGCCAGGCCTGGTGTAGAGTGCTGAGAAATGTTTTTGCACGTTATAAAAATACATGCAATAGCAATATAATGTATATTACAACGTTACATATGTGTCTAAAAGCCGTGATTAAAGCCAATGGTCTTTCTTGCTGGCTCCATAATGCATGGACTGTATGGGTCTGTAAGTGCCACACGAGAAAATCCTTGGGCGGAATGTAATAGGGTGTGAGAATCAGGGAGGGAAAGAGTTTGAGGATCTCCTGATTGATTGATTGATTGATTTTTTAAAGCGGCAGTCATGTACAAGACAAAACCAGGTTGATTTTGCCATGTAAATGATTGGCACTTAAAAAAAAAAAAAAAAACACATGAGAAATCTCACAAATTGTACCTTCCTGATACTCACACGATATTACATTCCCCAAGTATGTGTACAGAGACACGCTGGCGTAGATTTTTACATATGTCTGGTAATTACACGCTGTACAAATCAACATGGTTCCAACACAACAGCATGGGTGATTGGTATGAGAAGCAGAAAACGGAAGTAGTAAGATAATGGGGAACATCTAGAAGACCATATTTTTGAAATTTTCATCAGAGCTGATTATTGTTGTTCCTGAAATGTGTTCTCTTTTGTAGGAGTGGATTAGAACAAGAAGATATGCGAATACTGTATAAATACCTCACTACATCGCTCTTCCCAAGACACACAGAACCTGAGGTAAATATAAATGGAAAGACCGGGAATAGTCATTACTTCAACATTGATAATGTCGACATTCATTATGTAGACACTACAGTGACGACAGTGGTGATGTTGACATTGTTAAACTGTTAACAGGCAATGTGTAAACATTTTCAGATTGTAGACATTGTGGTTATGCACTAGATTGAGGTTTGGGTTAGGCTGAAGGTGGTTGAGTTTTTTTGTTAGGATGTGGGGGTTGGGAGGTTTGGGTTAGGCTGGGGGGGGGGGAGTTAGGCACTGGAGTGAGGCATGGTATAGGCTGTGGGGGGGGGGGGGGTTAGGCACTAGAGGGAGGAGGTTTGGGTTAGGCTGTGGGGAGTTTTAGACACTAGTGGGAGGTTAGAGTTAGGCACTAGAGGGGGGTTTAGGTAAGGCTGTGGGGATTGTAAGGTTTGGGTTAGGCACTAGAGGGAGGTGTGGGTTAGGCTGGGTGGTTAGGTACTAGTGGGAGGTTAGGGTTAGGCACTAGAGGGAGTTTTAGGTTAGGCTGTGGGGATTGGGAGGTTAGGCACTAAAGGAAGGCTGGGGTAGGCTGGGGGTGAGTGTGTTAGGCACTAGGTAGAGGTTAGGCTGGGGGAGGAGTTAGTGTTAGGCTGGTGGGGGGGAGTTAGGCACTGAGGAAGGGTTAAATACTAGAGGGAGGTCTGGGATGGGAGGTTAGGCACTAGAGAGAGGCTAGGGTTAGGCACTAAGGGGAGATTAGGGTTAGTCGGGGGGGGGTTATGGTTAGGCACTAGAGGGAGGTTTGGGTTAGGCTTGGGGAGAGGTTAGGGTTAGGCATTGGAGAGAGGAGTTTGAGTTAGGCTGAGGTGGTGTTTAGGCAATAGTTGGAGTTTAGGTTTAGGCACTAGAGAGAGGTTTGGATTAAGCTGTGACGGGAAGGTTTGGGTTTGGCACCAGAGGGAGGTTTGGGTTAGGAGGTGGAGATTGGGGGGTATGGGTTAGGCTGGGGGAGTGTTGGGCACTAGGGAGAGGTTCGGCTGGGGGTGCGGGGTTAATGTTAGGAACTAGAGGAAGTGTTGGGTTGGGAAGTTAGGGTTAGGCACTAATGGGAGTTTAGGGTTAGTCTGGGGGGTGTTAGGCACTACGGGGAGGCTAGTGTTAGGCACTGGGGGAGATTAGGGTTAGGCTGGGGAAGAGGGGGTTAGCGTTAGGCCGAGGGGTTTGGGAGGTTAGGGTTAGGAGGGGAGTGGTTAGGGTTAGGCTCTAGAGGGAGGTTTGGGTTAGGCACTAAGGGGAGGTTAGTGTTAGGCTGGGGGGAGAGGGATAGGCACTATGGGAGGTTAGGGTTAAGCATTGGAGGGAGTTTTGAGTTTAGCTGTGGGAGGGAGGTTGGCGTTAGGCACTAAGGGGGGGGGGGGGGTTAGTGTTAGGCTCTAGAGCAGGCATTCCCAACCACGGTCCTCAAGGCACACCAACAGTGCAGGTTTTAGTGATATCCAGGCTGCAGCACAGATGGTTAAATCAAAATAACTGAGCTACTAATTAAGTCACCTGTGCTGAAGCCTGGATATCACTAAAACCTGCACTGTTAGTGTGCCTTGAGGACCGTGGTTGGGAATGCCTGCTCTAGAGGGAAGTTAGGGTTATGCACTAGTTTGAGGTCTGAGTAAGGCTGTGGGGGTATGTTAGGGTTAGGCACTAAGGGGAGGTTAGGTTTAGGCTGGGGGAGAGGGATAGGCACTAGGGAAGGTTAGGGTTAAGCATTGGATGGAGTTTTGGGTTTGGCTGTGGGAGGAAGGTTAGCATTAGGCACTGGGGGGGGTAGTGTTAGGCTGGGAGGGTTTAGGGTTAGGCTCTAAGGGAGGTTAGGGTTCTGCAGTAGATTTAGGTCTAGGTAAGGCTGAGGGGGGAGGTTATGGATTAGAGGGAGGCTTGGATTTGGTTGTTGTAGGTGGTTATGCACTAAGGGGAGGTTAGGGTTTGGCACTAGAGTGAGGTTAGGCTGGGATGGGAGGGGTTAGGCACTAGAGAGAGGTTTGGGTTAGGCGGTGGATATTGGAAGGTTAGGGTAAGGCACTAAGTGGGGGAAGGGGATAGGCACTAGGGGAGTAGGGTTAGGTTCTTGGGGGGGGTTAGGCAGTAAGGGGAGGTTAGGGTTAGGATAGGATCGGAGAGATTAGGGGTAGGGATTAGGAATAGTGGAGGTATGTTCACAGAAATTGTGGAGCAGCAGAGGTTTGACTCAGAGGTGGTGGTTTGGACCTGGAAGTCAACTGGAGTCACTACAGCCATCAGGAGCAGGTAAGTGACCACTGGGACACCAGGGATGACATGTTGACATCTAACATGATGACCTTTTATCACTGCCTACACAAATGTTAACATGGTCAATGTCGACATTAAGACCTTGTCTCCACACCCTCAAAAGATCTTCTAGTAAGCGGTGCAAATGTGGCATCCGTCCCTTACCTTATGATTTGGCTTCCTCCTACTTGCCTTGTCATCCCTCTTTCAGTGTAAGAAGTTACATTTTCAAGGAAATGAAACTCTATGCATATTATTTTTTATTTTCTCTGACGTCCTAGTGGATGCTGGGAACTCCGTAAGGACCATGGCGAATAGCGGCTCCGCAGGAGACTGGGCACAAAAAGTAAAAGCTTTAGACTAGCTGGTGTGCACTGGCTTCTCCCCCTATGACCCTCCTCCAAGCCTCAGTTAGATTTTTGTGCCCGAACGAGAAGGGTGCAAGCTAGGTGGCTCTCCTGAGCTGCTTAGAAGTAAAAGTTTAAATAGGTTTTTTATTTTCAGTGAGTCCTGCTGGCAACAGGCTCACTGCATCGTGGGACTAAGGGGAGAAGAAGCGAACTCACCTGACTGCAGAGTGGATTGGGCTTCTTGGCTACTGGACATTAGCTCCAGAGGGACGATCACAGGTTCAGCCTGGATGGGTCCCGGAGCCGCGCCGCCGGCCCCTTACAGAGCCAGAAGAGCGAAGAGGTCCGGAGAAAGCGGCGGCAGAAGACGTTCCTGTCTTCAAATAAGGTAGCGCACAGCACTGCAGCTGTGCGCCATTGCTCTCAGCACACTTCACACTCCGGTCACTGAGGGTGCAGGGCGCTGGGGGGGAGCGCCCTGAGACGCAATAAAAACGATATAAAAACCTTATATGGCTAAAAAAAAATGCATCACATATAGCTCCTGGGCTATATGGATGCATTTATCCCCTGCCAGTTTCCTGAAAAAAGCGGGAGAAAAGGCCGCCGTGAAGGGGGCGGAGCCTTTCTCCTCAGCACACAAGCGCCATTTTCTTTCACAGCTCCGCTGGAAGGACGGCTCCCTGACTCTCCCCTGCAGTCCTGCACTACAGAAACAGGGTAAAACAGAGAGGGGGGCACTATTGGCAGCTAATATATAAATACAGCAGCTATAACAGGGAGTAACACTTATATAAGGTTATCCCTGTATATATATAGCGCTCTGGTGTGTGCTGGCAAACTCTCCCTCTGTCTCCCCAAAGGGCTAGTGGGGTCCTGTCCTCTATCAGAGCATTCCCTGTGTGTGTGCTGGGTGTCGGTACGATTGTGTCGACATGTATGAGGAGGAAAATGATGTGGAAGCAGAGCAATTGCCTGTGTTAGTGATGTCACCCCCTAGGGAGTCGACACCTGACTGGATGGTAGTAATTAAAGAATTACGTGACAATGTCAGCACTTTGCAAAAAACTGTTGACGACATGAGACAGCCGACAAATCAATTAGTGCCTGTTCAGGCGTCTCAGACACCGTCAGGGGCGCTAAAACGCCCGTTACCTCAGATGGTCGACACAGACCCTGACACGGATACTGAATCCAGTGTCGACGGTGACGAGACAAACGTAATGTCCAGTAGGGCCACGCGTTACATGATCACGGCAATGAAGGAGGCATTGAACATTTCTGACACTACAAGTACCACAAAAAAGGGTATTATGTGGGGTGTGAAAAAACTACCAGTGGTTTTTCCTGAGTCAGATGAATTAAATGAGGTGTGTGATAAAGCGTGGGTTTCCCCCGATAAAAAACTGCTGATTTCTAATAAATTATTGGCACTATACCCTTTCCCGCCAGAGGTTAGGGCACGTTGGGAAACACCCCCTAAGGTAGATAAGGCGCTCACACGCTTATCAAAACAAGTGGCGTTACCGTCTCCTGATACGGCCGCTCTCAAGGAACCAGCTGATAGAAGGCTGGAAAATATCTTAAAAGGTATATACACATATACCGGTGTTATACTGCGACCAGCGATCGCCTCAGCCTGGATGTGCAGCGCTGGAGTGGCTTGGTCGGATTCCCTGACTGAAAATATTGATACCCTGGATAGGGACAGTATATTATTAACTATAGAGCATTTAAAGGATGCATTACTATATATGCGAGATGCACAGAGGGATATTTGCACCCTGGCATCTAGAGTAAGTGCGATGTCCATTTCTGCCAGAAGAACGTTATGGACGCGACAGTGGTCAGGTGATGCGGATTCCAAACGACATATGGAAGTATTGCCGTATAAAGGGGAGGAGTTATTTGGGGTCGGTCTATCGGACCTGGTGGCCACGGCAACGGCTGGAAAATCCACCTTTTTACCCCAGGTCACCTCTCAGCAGAAAAAGACACCGTCTTTTCAAACCCAGTCCTTTCGTCCCTATAAGGGCAAGAGGGAAAAAGGCCGCTCGTTCCTGCCCCGGGGCAGAGGAAGGGGAAAAAGACTGCACCATGCAGCCTCTTCCCAGGAGCAGAAGCCCTCCCCCGCTTCTGCCAAGTCCTCAGCATGACGCTGGGGCTCTGCAAGCAGACTCGGGCACGGTGGGGGGCCGTCTCAAGAATTTCAGCGCGCAGTGGGCTCACTCGCAAGTGGACCCCTGGATCCTGCAGGTAGTATCACAGGGGTACAAATTGGAATTCGAGACGTCTCCCCCTCGCCGGTTCCTGAAGTCTGCTCTACCAACGTCCCCCTCCGACAGGGAGGCAGTATTGGAAGCTATTCACAAGCTGTATTCCCAGCAGGTGATAATCAAGGTACCCCTCCTACAACAGGGAAAGGGGTATTATTCCACGCTGTTTGTGGTACCGAAGCCGGACGGCTCGGTGAGACCAATTTTAAATCTAAAATCTTTGAACACTTACATAAAAAGGTTCAAATTCAAGATGGAGTCACTCAGAGCAATGATAGCGAACCTGGAAGAAGGGGACTATATGGTATCTCTAGACATCAAGGATGCTTATCTCCATGTCCCAATCTACCCTTCTCACCAAGGGTACCTCAGGTTTGTGATACAAAACTGTCATTATCAGTTTCAGACGCTGCCGTTTGGATTGTCCACGGCACCACGGGTCTTTACCAAGGTAATGGCCGAAATGATGATTCTTCTTCGAAGAAAAGGAGTATTAATTATCCCTTACTTGGACGATCTCCTGATAAGGGCAAGGTCCAGGGAACAGTTAGAGGTCGGAGTAGCACTATCTCAGGTAGTGCTACGTCAGCACGGGTGGATTCTAAATATCCCAAAATCACAGCTGATTCCAACAACACGTCTACTGTTCCTAGGGATGATTCTGGACACAGTCCAGAAAAAGGTGTTTCTCCCGGAGGAGAAGGCCAGGGAGTTATCCGAGCTAGTCAGGAACCTCCTAAAACCAGGACAAGTGTCAGTGCATCAGTGCACGAGAGTCCTGGGAAAAATGGTGGCTTCTTACGAAGCGATTCCATTCGGAAGATTCCATGCAAGAACTTTTCAGTGGGATCTGCTGGACAAATGGTCCGGATCGCATCTTCAGATGCATCAGCGGATAACCCTATCTCCAAGGACAAGGGTATCTCTCCTGTGGTGGTTACAGAAGGCTCATCTTCTAGAGGGCCGCAGATTCGGCATTCAGGATTGGATGCTGGTAACCACGGATGCCAGCCTGAGAGGCTGGGGAGCAGTCACACAGGGAAGAAATTTCCAGGGCTTGTGGTCAAGCATGGAAACGTCTCTTCACATAAATATCCTAGAGCTAAGGGCCATTTACAATGCCCTAAGTCAAGCAAGGCCTCTGCTTCAGGGTCAACCGGTATTGATCCAGTCGGACAACATCACGGTTGTCGCCCACGTAAACAGACAAGGCGGCACAAGAAGCAGGAGGGCAATGGCAGAAGCTGCAAGGATTCTCAGCTGGGCGGAAAATCATGTGATAGCACTGTCAGCAGTGTTCATTCCGGGAGTTTGAAACTGGGAAGCAGACTTCCTCAGCAGACACGACCTCCACCCGGGGGAGTGGGGACTTCATCCAGAAGTCTTCCAAGTGATTGTAAACCGTTGGGAAAAACCAAAGGTGGACATGATGGCGTCCCGTCTCAACAAGAAACTGGACAGATATTGCGCCAGGTCAAGGGACCCTCAGGCAATAGCGGTGGACGCTCTGGTAACTCCGTGGGTGTTCCAGTCGGTATATGTGTTCCCTCCTCTTCCTCTCATACCAAAAGTACTGAGAATCATAAGAAGGAGAGGAGTAAGAACGATACTCGTGGCTCCGGATTGGCCAAGAAGAACTTGGTACCCGGAGCTGCAAGAGATGCTCACGGAGGACCCGTGGCCTCTACCTCTAAGGAAGGACCTGCTCCAGCAGGGACCTTGTCTGTTCCAAGACTTACCGCGGCTGCGTTTGACGGCATGGCGGTTGAACGCCGGATCCTGAAGGAAAAAGGCATTCCAGATGAAGTCATCCCTACCCTGATCAAGGCCAGGAAGGATGTAACTGCAAAACATTATCATCGCATTTGGCGAAAATATGTTGCGTGGTGTGAGGCCAAGAAGGCCCCTACGGAGGAATTTCAACTGGGTCGTTTCCTACATTTCCTGCAAGCAGGATTGTCTATGGGCCTAAAATTAGGATCCATTAAGGTTCAAATTTCGGCCCTGTCGATCTTCTTCCAGAAAGAACTGGCTTCAGTGCCTGAAGTTCAGACGTTTGTCAAAGGGGTACTGCATATACAACCTCCTTTTGTGCCTCCAGTGGCACCTTGGGATCTCAATGTAGTTTTAGGGTTCCTAAAATCACATTGGTTTGAACCACTTGCCACAGTGGATTTGAAATATCTCACATGGAAAGTGGTAATGCTGTTGGCCCTGGCTTCAGCCAGGCGTGTATCAGAATTGGCGGCTTTATCCTATAAAAGCCCTTACCTGATATTTCATTCGGATAGGGCGGAATTGAGGACTCGTCCTCAATTTCTCCCTAAGGTGGTTTCAGCGTTTCACATGAATCAACCTATTGTGGTACCTGTGGCTACTAGGGACTTGGAGGACTCCAAGTTGCTGGACGTAGTCAGGGCCCTGAAAATATATGTTTCCAGGACGGCTGGAGTCAGAAAATCTGACTCGCTGTTTATACTGTATGCACCCAACAAGCTGGGTGCTCCTGCTTCTAAGCAGACGATTGCTCGTTGGATTTGTAGTACAATTCAACTTGCACATTCTGTGGCAGGCCTGCCACAGCCAAAATCTGTAAAAGCCCATTCCACAAGGAAGGTGGGCTCATCTTGGGCGGCTGCCCGAGGGGTCTCGGCTTTACAACTTTGCCGAGCAGCTACTTGGTCAGGGGCAAACACGTTTGCTAAATTCTACAAATTTGATACCCTGGCTGAGGAGGACCTGGAGTTCTCTCATTCGGTGCTGCAGAGTCATCCGCACTCTCCCGCCCGTTTGGGAGCTTTGGTATAATCCCCATGGTCCTTACGGAGTTCCCAGCATCCACTAGGACGTCAGAGAAAATAAGAATTTGCTTACCGATAATTCTATTTCTCATAGTCCGTAGTGGATGCTGGGTGCCCATCCCAAGTGCGGATTGTCTGCAATACTTGTATATAGTTATTGTTACAAACAAATCGGGTTGTTTATTGTTGGAAGCCATCTTTTCAGAGGCTCCTACGGTTATCATACTGTTAACTGGGTTCAGATCACGAGTTGTACGGTGTGATTGGTGTGGCTGGTATGAGTCTTACCCGGGATTCAAGATCCTTCCTTATTATGTACGCTCGTCCGGGCACAGTATCTTAACTGAGGCTTGGAGGAGGGTCATAGGGGGAGGAGCCAGTGCACACCAGCTAGTCTAAAGCTTTTACTTTTTGTGCCCAGTCTCCTGCGGAGCCGCTATTCCCCATGGTCCTAACGGAGTTCCCAGCATCCACTACGGACTATGAGAAATAGAATTATCGGTAAGTAAATTTTTGTGTTTTTTGTACCAGCTTTGGGCTTTATACCAAACATAACCAATACTGGTGTGCCTCATAATTACCAAATTATTAAATTAATTCCTGAAAGCTGCTACAGATGGAGCCTCCGTTATCTTTGCCTGCCTAGTCGCAGGCTTGCACACCAGGCGTGACTAGGCAGTCCGTCCGCCTAGTCACGCCGGGAGTGCACAGAGGCGCTCCTATTCAGAGCGTCTCTTTCCGGGCACGCGGACAGAGACGCTCTCCATTCAAGTGAAAGGGGCGCGTCTCCGTCCAGGCGCGTGCGCCAGTCCAGACGGAGACGCTCACAACGAATAGGTGCTTCCATGCAGCCGCGCCTAGTCACAGAATGAGCAAAGATAACGGAGTCTCCATCTGTATATGCTAATTTTATAGTTAAATACAGGTTGGTGCTCTGAATTAATGTTTTCAGATTCTGGAAAATGCCAGTTGCTGATCTTCATATTCCAGTCAACAATAAGCCAAATGTTAAAATTGGTTTCCGTAATTGTATTTGCAGAAAGTGCCCACTTGATCGTGTGTAGCACGATAACCGGATAGCCTGGATGATAAATTGGGTGGCCAAATTCAATTATTGAAATAATAATTAAAAAAAAAAACCTTACATTTAAATTTTGACAAACAAACCAAGGTGTAATTCAGACCTGATCGCTGTGCTGCTGACTTTGCTGTCCTGCGATCAGATAGTCGCCGCCACAGGGGGAGTGTAAATTCGCCGTGCAAGTGTGCGATCCCATGTGTACACTGAGCTGCAGAAATCCACTGTGTGCAGTCTCTGCACAGCCCAGGACTTACTCCTACAGTGCGATCACAACAGGCTGATCGGGGCCGGAGCTGACGTCAGACACCCTCCCTGAAAACGCTTGGGCACGCCTGTGTTTTTAATGACACTCCCAGTAAACGGTCAGTTTTAACCCACAAACGGCTTCCTCCTCTCAATCACTGTGCGAACGAAACGTTCGCACCATCCTGTCGCTGACCGACGATGCCTGTTGTTACTGTCTGACTCGCATGCGCATTGCGGTGCATGTGCAGTTATGACCTGATCGCCCGCTGAGCGAAAAAGCACAGCAGTGATCAGGTCTGATTCAGGCCCCAAATCTTGGGTTAATTACATTTTTAATCTGAACACATGAAAGCTTTTGGATGGCCAGAACATGGGAATTGCAGCCTATATACACTGATGACTTATGCAGCCACTTATAATAATTGGATGAGTGGATCTTGATTTGTGTGGCTGCTGCCGTCTATTCATCTTCATTAGTTTTGCATAAATTCTGTGGCAAGAACGAAGATTGCCTTTTTTAGAAAGGAGACAAAGCATGTTTCTGTTGGTTTGAACTGAATTAGTGCTTTTTGTATTCTTCAGTATTTGCTCCTTTTCTTAATTGTATTATATATACCAGGCATTCCTAACCGCTGTCCTCAAGGCACACCAACAGTGCAGGTTTTAGTGATATCCAGGCTTCAGCACAGATGGTTAAATCAAAATAACTGAGGTACTAATTAAGTCACCTGTGTTCAAGCCTGGATATCACTAAAACCAGGACTGTTATGGTCCCTACACATTTAAAGATCCACCGCCGAGCTGCCCGACGGCGGATACGGCCGATGGGCGACCAGGCGGTGGGGGGGCAGTCCCCCCCGTCACACGGCTCCATAGAACTGCAGGCAAATATGTACGAGATCGTCCATATTGGCCTGCATGCACAGCCGTCGGGGCACCAGCGATGAACGAGCGCGGGGCCGCGCATCGTTCATCGCTGGTGCCTCCACACTGCACGATATGAACGTTATCTCGTTCATTAATGAACGAAATCGTTCATATCTTGCAGTCAAATCGCCCAGTGTGTAGGGCCTATCAGTGTGCCTTGAGGACCGCAGTTGGGAAACACTGATATATACCAATGTAAAATTATTTATGGTTCCAACACATACATAAGACATTCTGTCAATGACACTTCTGTAAATGACTGCTGTATTCTGTAACTAGTAACCGGAACAATCCACATCTCTTGGGTGAAAACCAGATGCATAGGATATACTACTGTTTTTTTCCAAGTCAACCTGGCACATGTTACTTTTGTAGAGCTGAAGACCGCTTCAGATGCATCCATTTGTGTAAAATGCATCCAAAGTTATATTTTTATTTTACTGGTGCATTTTACACATGTGCAAATTCCGTCCAACAATACATCCGAGTAGGATTGGAATTCGTTTTATTGTTGTTCTATGAGAACAATTATGGACAATCCATCCTATTCGGTTCTGTATGATTGTTGTTGCTTTAGCTCACTTCTCAGCATTTATTAATGGTTTGTTGTTTTTAGCTAGCAGGAAGAGATTCTCCTATACGCCCAGAAATGCCAGGAAATCTGCAGCACTACGGAAGGTAAAATGTTTTCTCATTACCTAATGTAACAATTCAGTATCTTGCACCTTACAGGAAACTAGGACTGTCAGAACATCATTAATGCTATGGAAACTGAAAAATTAGAAAAAAATATATACATTCTGTATATATACAAAATAGAGAATTCAGCACTCACCATAGCAAGCTCACTTGTCCTCACAACATCAATAAATACATGATGGGGGTTTAGTTGGTGGATTGGCCAATGCACGGAAGCCCGCATACCGATTTTCAAGGTACCCCACCTTCATGCAGGTCCTACACTATCACAAAGCCTAAAGAATTAAAACCTGGCAACTGTATCACATATAATATAACTGCAAATATGCCCACTAGGTTTAATGTATGCCTGCCACATATCTAGTGGCTTTTAAAGGCATACTAGTCACCTGACACAGCCGATAAATTACTAAGGAGCAGCTGATACAGGTTTAGAACAATTAAGATTACACAGGGGTGCATGAAAAGGCCTGTGACCATGGTTAATAAGAGTTAACCAAAGATTAACCCCAAAATATACAAACAAATATAGAAAACCACAGCACTCGCCACCCCAGAAGCGGGGTGCAGTGTCTGCACTCACCACTCATAGGGTGGGGTGCATGCAGCCCATGGCCACCTACCCAAATACATACAAAATAGAGAATTCAGCACTCACCATAGCAAGCTCACTTGTCCTCACAACATCAATAAATACATGATGGGGGTTTAGTTGGTGGATTGGCCAATGCACGGAAGCCCGCATACCGATTTTCAAGGTACCCCACCTTCATGCAGGTCCTACACTATCACAAAGCCTAAAGAATTAAAACCTGGCAACTGTATCACATATAATATAACTGCAAATATGCCCACTAGGTTTAATGTATGCCTGCCACATATCTAGTGGCTTTTAAAGGCATACTAGTCACCTGACACAGCCGATAAATTACTAAGGAGCAGCTGATACAGGTTTAGAACAATTAAGATTACACAGGGGTGCATGAAAAGGCCTGTGACCATGGTTAATAAGAGTTAACCAAAGATTAACCCCAAAATATACAAACAAATATAGAAAACCACAGCACTCGCCACCCCAGAAGCGGGGTGCAGTGTCTGCACTCACCACTCATAGGGTGGGGTGCATGCAGCCCATGGCCACCTACCCAAATACATACAAAATAGAGAATTCAGCACTCACCATAGCAAGCTCACTTGTCCTCACAACATCAATAAATACATGATGGGGGTTTAGTTGGTGGATTGGCCAATGCACGGAAGCCCGCATACCGATTTTCAAGGTACCCCACCTTCATGCAGGTCCTACACTATCACAAAGCCTAAAGAATTAAAACCTGGCAACTGTATCACATATAATATAACTGCAAATATGCCCACTAGGTTTAATGTATGCCTGCCACATATCTAGTGGCTTTTAAAGGCATACTAGTCACCTGACACAGCCGATAAATTACTAAGGAGCAGCTGATACAGGTTTAGAACAATTAAGATTACACAGGGGTGCATGAAAAGGCCTGTGACCATGGTTAATAAGAGTTAACCAAAGATTAACCCCAAAATATACAAACAAATATAGAAAACCACAGCACTCGCCACCCCAGAAGCGGGGTGCAGTGTCTGCACTCACCACTCATAGGGTGGGGTGCATGCAGCCCATGGCCACCTACCCAAATACATACAAAATAGAGAATTCAGCACTCACCATAGCAAGCTCACTTGTCCTCACAACATCAATAAATACATGATGGGGGTTTAGTTGGTGGATTGGCCAATGCACGGAAGCCCGCATACCGATTTTCAAGGTACCCCACCTTCATGCAGGTCCTACACTATCACAAAGCCTAAAGAATTAAAACCTGGCAACTGTATCACATATAATATAACTGCAAATATGCCCACTAGGTTTAATGTATGCCTGCCACATATCTAGTGGCTTTTAAAGGCATACTAGTCACCTGACACAGCCGATAAATTACTAAGGAGCAGCTGATACAGGTTTAGAACAATTAAGATTACACAGGGGTGCATGAAAAGGCCTGTGACCATGGTTAATAAGAGTTAACCAAAGATTAACCCCAAAATATACAAACAAATATAGAAAACCACAGCACTCGCCACCCCAGAAGCGGGGTGCAGTGTCTGCACTCACCACTCATAGGGTGGGGTGCATGCAGCCCATGGCCACCTACCCAAATACATACAAAATAGAGAATTCAGCACTCACCATAGCAAGCTCACTTGTCCTCACAACATCAATAAATACATGATGGGGGTTTAGTTGGTGGATTGGCCAATGCACGGAAGCCCGCATACCGATTTTCAAGGTACCCCACCTTCATGCAGGTCCTACACTATCACAAAGCCTAAAGAATTAAAACCTGGCAACTGTATCACATATAATATAACTGCAAATATGCCCACTAGGTTTAATGTATGCCTGCCACATATCTAGTGGCTTTTAAAGGCATACTAGTCACCTGACACAGCCGATAAATTACTAAGGAGCAGCTGATACAGGTTTAGAACAATTAAGATTACACAGGGGTGCATGAAAAGGCCTGTGACCATGGTTAATAAGAGTTAACCAAAGATTAACCCCAAAATATACAAACAAATATAGAAAACCACAGCACTCGCCACCCCAGAAGCGGGGTGCAGTGTCTGCACTCACCACTCATAGGGTGGGGTGCATGCAGCCCATGGCCACCTACCCAAATACATACAAAATAGAGAATTCAGCACTCACCATAGCAAGCTCACTTGTCCTCACAACATCAATAAATACATGATGGGGGTTTAGTTGGTGGATTGGCCAATGCACGGAAGCCCGCATACCGATTTTCAAGGTACCCCACCTTCATGCAGGTCCTACACTATCACAAAGCCTAAAGAATTAAAACCTGGCAACTGTATCACATATAATATAACTGCAAATATGCCCACTAGGTTTAATGTATGCCTGCCACATATCTAGTGGCTTTTAAAGGCATACTAGTCACCTGACACAGCCGATAAATTACTAAGGAGCAGCTGATACAGGTTTAGAACAATTAAGATTACACAGGGGTGCATGAAAAGGCCTGTGACCATGGTTAATAAGAGTTAACCAAAGATTAACCCCAAAATATACAAACAAATATAGAAAACCACAGCACTCGCCACCCCAGAAGCGGGGTGCAGTGTCTGCACTCACCACTCATAGGGTGGGGTGCATGCAGCCCATGGCCACCTACCCAAATACATACAAAATAGAGAATTCAGCACTCACCATAGCAAGCTCACTTGTCCTCACAACATCAATAAATACATGATGGGGGTTTAGTTGGTGGATTGGCCAATGCACGGAAGCCCGCATACCGATTTTCAAGGTACCCCACCTTCATGCAGGTCCTACACTATCACAAAGCCTAAAGAATTAAAACCTGGCAACTGTATCACATATAATATAACTGCAAATATGCCCACTAGGTTTAATGTATGCCTGCCACATATCTAGTGGCTTTTAAAGGCATACTAGTCACCTGACACAGCCGATAAATTACTAAGGAGCAGCTGATACAGGTTTAGAACAATTAAGATTACACAGGGGTGCATGAAAAGGCCTGTGACCATGGTTAATAAGAGTTAACCAAAGATTAACCCCAAAATATACAAACAAATATAGAAAACCACAGCACTCGCCACCCCAGAAGCGGGGTGCAGTGTCTGCACTCACCACTCATAGGGTGGGGTGCATGCAGCCCATGGCCACCTACCCAAATACATACAAAATAGAGAATTCAGCACTCACCATAGCAAGCTCACTTGTCCTCACAACATCAATAAATACATGATGGGGGTTTAGTTGGTGGATTGGCCAATGCACGGAAGCCCGCATACCGATTTTCAAGGTACCCCACCTTCATGCAGGTCCTACACTATCACAAAGCCTAAAGAATTAAAACCTGGCAACTGTATCACATATAATATAACTGCAAATATGCCCACTAGGTTTAATGTATGCCTGCCACATATCTAGTGGCTTTTAAAGGCATACTAGTCACCTGACACAGCCGATAAATTACTAAGGAGCAGCTGATACAGGTTTAGAACAATTAAGATTACACAGGGGTGCATGAAAAGGCCTGTGACCATGGTTAATAAGAGTTAACCAAAGATTAACCCCAAAATATACAAACAAATATAGAAAACCACAGCACTCGCCACCCCAGAAGCGGGGTGCAGTGTCTGCACTCACCACTCATAGGGTGGGGTGCATGCAGCCCATGGCCACCTACCCAAATACATACAAAATAGAGAATTCAGCACTCACCATAGCAAGCTCACTTGTCCTCACAACATCAATAAATACATGATGGGGGTTTAGTTGGTGGATTGGCCAATGCACGGAAGCCCGCATACCGATTTTCAAGGTACCCCACCTTCATGCAGGTCCTACACTATCACAAAGCCTAAAGAATTAAAACCTGGCAACTGTATCACATATAATATAACTGCAAATATGCCCACTAGGTTTAATGTATGCCTGCCACATATCTAGTGGCTTTTAAAGGCATACTAGTCACCTGACACAGCCGATAAATTACTAAGGAGCAGCTGATACAGGTTTAGAACAATTAAGATTACACAGGGGTGCATGAAAAGGCCTGTGACCATGGTTAATAAGAGTTAACCAAAGATTAACCCCAAAATATACAAACAAATATAGAAAACCACAGCACTCGCCACCCCAGAAGCGGGGTGCAGTGTCTGCACTCACCACTCATAGGGTGGGGTGCATGCAGCCCATGGCCACCTACCCAAATACATACAAAATAGAGAATTCAGCACTCACCATAGCAAGCTCACTTGTCCTCACAACATCAATAAATACATGATGGGGGTTTAGTTGGTGGATTGGCCAATGCACGGAAGCCCGCATACCGATTTTCAAGGTACCCCACCTTCATGCAGGTCCTACACTATCACAAAGCCTAAAGAATTAAAACCTGGCAACTGTATCACATATAATATAACTGCAAATATGCCCACTAGGTTTAATGTATGCCTGCCACATATCTAGTGGCTTTTAAAGGCATACTAGTCACCTGACACAGCCGATAAATTACTAAGGAGCAGCTGATACAGGTTTAGAACAATTAAGATTACACAGGGGTGCATGAAAAGGCCTGTGACCATGGTTAATAAGAGTTAACCAAAGATTAACCCCAAAATATACAAACAAATATAGAAAACCACAGCACTCGCCACCCCAGAAGCGGGGTGCAGTGTCTGCACTCACCACTCATAGGGTGGGGTGCATGCAGCCCATGGCCACCTACCCAAATACATACAAAATAGAGAATTCAGCACTCACCATAGCAAGCTCACTTGTCCTCACAACATCAATAAATACATGATGGGGGTTTAGTTGGTGGATTGGCCAATGCACGGAAGCCCGCATACCGATTTTCAAGGTACCCCACCTTCATGCAGGTCCTACACTATCACAAAGCCTAAAGAATTAAAACCTGGCAACTGTATCACATATAATATAACTGCAAATATGCCCACTAGGTTTAATGTATGCCTGCCACATATCTAGTGGCTTTTAAAGGCATACTAGTCACCTGACACAGCCGATAAATTACTAAGGAGCAGCTGATACAGGTTTAGAACAATTAAGATTACACAGGGGTGCATGAAAAGGCCTGTGAAAAATTAGAAAAAAATATATACATTCTGTATATATGTATTTTCTCCTGCAGGGTCCACAGGATAACATTGGAATATGAGGTGGCACAGCAGATTTGCACCAAACGATCAAAGCTTTCGGCCTCCCAGAATGCAACAGGCCCGCCCCTTTATCCCCGCCTCCTGGCTCAGGAAATTCAGTTTTTTGTCTTGTGCGGCAGGAGCCGGACCATGGTCAATGGGCTGCTGGTTTTTAACAGCCATAAGCTTTTTTTTTTTTTTTTTTTTTTGCTTTTTTTTTTTTTTTTTTCATAGTCTTATATTTTTTGAGTGATCTTTATAAAAGGCGTCTTATATGTACCTTAGAAAGAGTCGCTCCAACAACTCCCTGCTGGGTCGCGACACCACTTACCCACGTGTACAGTGCTGTTTCGGTGGGCGTCTGTGTAGCATGTACTAGCACGTCCGACAGACATTACCAGGCTGTGGCCGGAGCACGGGGAGAAGGTAAAGCATCAGTTCCGCTTAGTAGGGGAAACGCGAGACACAGCCGCACTGTTTCGGGATAGAGACTACTGAACAGTCGCTGACACGGCTGCCACCTCGGGTGCACCAGCGCTAGGTCTCAGGGATCATAGGCTCCAGGGGTAGTATGAGGCTGCTATCCCTAGGGTTGATGTCGGTAGTGGGGAGTCAGACGCTCCCTTGGTCGCCCCTCCCCCCGGTTCATGACCAATTTCCTCAGAGTCTCCGCCATGAACAGAGTTCCCGCTTCCGTCTGAGACGCTGTGTATCTAACAGGACCCAGTCGCAGCATAGGCAGTTGTGTGACTGGTGCATCGGTGTTCACTTGGGCGTCTGTGTTCACTGTAGGTTCACGGGGCGATTGTGTACACTAATAGCCTTTGGATCCACTCAGCGTTCACTAACGTATTGATCGATCCTGGAAGCGGGGTGAAGTCTCCCTGTGTCTCACTCTCCTGAGCCGGGTGATACAGCACTAAGGGGGTCATTCCGAGTTGATCGCTAGCTGATGATGTTCGCAGCGATCAGGCTAAAAAATGGCATTTCTGCGAATGCCCGACGTACAGGTACATTGACCTTTGTGGTTTTGCACAGGTTCTAGCGAAGCTTTAAGTCAAACGGCACAACGCAAGAAGATTGACAGGAAGGGGGCGTTTCTGGGTGTCAACTGACCGTTTTCAGGGAGTGTTTGGAAAAACACAGGCATGCCGAGGAAAATGCAGGCGTGGCTGGGCGAATGCTGGGCGGCTGTGTGACGTCAAAAGCCAACCCTCCAACGTTAGAATCAACGCACATGAAGAGTAAGTCCAGGGCTGGTCTTGTTTTGCACAAAATGTTTTTGCAGGCGCTCTGCTGCACAGGCGTTCGCACTTCTGCAAAGCGAAAATACACTCCCCAGTGGGCGGCGACAATGCGTTTGCACGGCTGCTAAAAACTGCTAGCGAGCGATCAACTCAGAATGACTCCCTGAGTCTCCTCTACCTTTGGTACAAATAGTTGGATAAGTGCGTGATGCATATGAGTCTGTAAACTACTGCTGCTGTTTTCTTTTGCTGTGCGACCGAATACGTTTAAACTCCTATATAAGGTAATGCAGTAATATGTTTCTCCTACATACCTTAAATGTATCTGTAGTTGATTATGTGCTCATATTGCTTATTATACTAATGTATAACCTGTGACTGATTGCTAGTGTGATTGCTGACTTTACAATTTTCTGTCAGTTTCTGTGTATTCCGATCCTCAATGCTGGTGCGAAACAGGGAGGGATCAGATTGTATGTCACTTTAACAAATTTTAAAGTGATTGCAGTCACAAATTATCTAGTTAACACTGTAAAGGGGTGTGATTTATTTCTCATGTCTAAGAGAGGCAATGGTGAGGAGGATACACTCTCCACAGCAGCACCAACACTCATGTCATGTTTGTCTTGCAAAGCTGGGATAATCTCTCAGGATCTGGTTCAAAATGGGTTATGTGCAAATTGTTTTAACTTTCACCAAAGCCTCTTGAATAATCCAAGGCAGGCACAGGTTCAGGTTGAACCCCCATGTGCTACTTTTGCACAGACATTATCCAGTATAGCTGAGCGGATAATGCCAGCTCCTATACCAGGGATAGGTTACCCTATTAACCCTTACATGCAACAGTCCACCTGGGGGTTATCACATCCAGTACAGGAATCGGCAGCCTCTCAACAGAAACAGGCTGAAAGGCCCTTGGTTAGTAAATCACATAGACATGAAACAACATCTTAACAGGCTACACGTTTCAGATGAGGACTCGTCGGAGGATGAGGATTCATCGCACTCCGGGTCTGCATACAGAGATGAGGAGGAAGGCCTCAGCTCAGTGGACATTCTTGAGCTAATTAGTGCTATGAAACCCATTCTATCATTAGAGGAGGCAGCAGAGCCTTTGTTAAAATCTAAGTCACCTGTGTTTAAACATACCAAAATAGTTAAGACTGAGTTTCCTGGGTCAAAACAGCTGACGGAAATTATGCAAGAGGCTTGGGTTACACCCAGTAAGAAGTTTAGAATTCCAAGGACATGGATTTGCCATTATCCTCTTTCGGCTGGGGACTGTTTAAAAAGGGAGGTGGCTCCCAAAGTTGATACACATGTCATCCATTTCGTGTGAAAATCCACATTTCTCTTACGTCCTAGAGGATGCTGGGGTCCACATTAGCTCCATGGGGTGTTGACGGGTCCACTAGGAGCCACTGGCACTTAAAGAGTTTAATAGTGTGGGCTGGCTCCTCCCTCTATGCCCCTTTTACCAGACCCAATTTAGAAAATGTGCTCGGAGGAGCCGGTCACAGCTAGGGGAGCTCACACCTGCGACCCGACAGGTGGGGAGCCGGTGTGAATGGCGGCAACAGGGTGGGAGCGCAGTACTGATACTGCGCTCTGGAAGGCTCAGCGGTACAGCAGGTGCAGCGCTATGAGGGACTCCCTGGGCCAGCGTAAATACCCTTACACTGGTCACTCAGGCTATCAGGGACTCCGGTAAACGATGCTAGTATAATACCTCAGGCCAGTATAAAATTTCAAATAGTGTGGGAAGACGCGCAATGTTTGGTGGCGGAGCTTCTCAGAGTGGACCCAGCAGCTCACCAGCGCCATTTTCTCCCTGCAGATCCACTTCCAGGAACGCTGACCAGGAGCGCTGTCCCTCCACATGACTCCAGCTATCCTGTGCGGTACCAGGGGGTTGTAGAAGGGGGTGGACGGCTGTAAATTCGCTGTTTAGTCTATTAAGGGTACACAGTCAGTGCCAGGCAGTTCTTATATAACTGTCTCTGGGGCGCTGTGTGTGCTGGCTCCAAAATCTGTCTCTCTCTGAAGGTACTTGGGGGAAACTGTGTCTGACATTTTCCTGGTATCTTCTCCAGAGGAATCCATTCCATATATCCAGTAATGTAATATCATGTCTCAGACTTCTGAATCTGAGCCACAATGGCTGGCTTCCATTAAGGGAATGATATCTCCAATTTCTGCTAGGTTAGCCCATACTGAGAATGACACTCAGGTTTTAAGGAAGTCTATGGAAGTTTGCTCAGGTTCTGTTCCCTTTACTTCAGAATCCCCTAGCACAGGGGTGGCCAACCAGTTAGAGTCAAAGAGCCAAAAAATCTTGTTAGGTACGTCAAAGAGCCGAAGGCGAGCATGCAAAAATGGGGTGTGGCCTTGTGCCTGCTAGGCACTACCCCTGGTATAAAATACATTGAAAAAGCCAGATCCACATAAAATACATTGAAAAAGCCAGATCCAACATAAAATAATTGAAAAAGCCAGAACCACATAAAATATAATGAAAGACGATTCACATAGTACACTTCAGCTCTCCCATGTGTTACTTCAGCCAGCACCCTGCTGTGTCACTCCAGCCAGCTTCCCCACATGTCACTCCTGCTAGAACCCTCATGTGTCACTTCAGAGCTCCCCCCAACTCATGCCATTGTAGCAGCTCCTTATTACCCCTTTCACACCGCACAAATATCCCGGTATCGACCCGGCATATTGCCGGGTGGACACGGGTTGGTGTGCGGTGTGAATGGGCTATGGTCGAATTCCTGGGTCGCCTGCCCCTGTAATTCAACCAGGTTATAAGCAGTGTTATTCCTGGGTTGAATACCGGGTCAGTGGCTGTGTAAATGGGCTCCCGGGTCAATGCGACCCGGGACCCGTTTACTACATAGGGAGAGGCGGCGCGGAGATGAGCTCATCTCCCAGCGCCGCCTCCACCCCTGCTGCCGGCTCCCACCCTCTGCAGCTATGGCAACTGATACAGCAAATTGCCAGGTCGGGAAGCCACCTGTAAGGGTCCAATGCCGGATCCCACCCGGGAAGGACCGTTTCTAATTCCCGGGTGAGATCCTGCATTGGCGATGTGAAATGGAGGTTAAGGATCCTCTGTTTGATGGTGGGTGTTTTATCTCTAGTATCTGGCTACCTCAGTCCACAGTCCTCGTACTGCTTCCGCGTGTCTTTCTGGAGTGCAGTGGTTACCGGATCTGTTGTGGTAATGCGACTTCAAGTGTCGGAAGCCACATTTAAAGAAAGAAAGAGCCACATGCAGCTCAAGAGCCACAGGTTGGCCACTGCTGCCCTAGCATATACCCAAAGAAACGTGCACTTGCCCAGATTATGCAAGCTGACACGGATACAGACTCTTGACAGGCCAGACGGTGATGGGAATGTGCCGAGGGGGGCAGCATCCATTGCAAAGGGGGTGCAGCTCATGATTGAGGCCATTAGGAATGTGTTACACATTACTGACACACCACCTGAGCAGGTGGAGGAGGCTTACTTCACAGACCATAAGAAAGCCTCGCTAACCTTCCCTGCATCTAAAGAATTAAACGCATTATTTGAAAAGTCCTGGGAAACCCCGGAGAAAAAATTCCAGATCCCAAAAAGGGTTCTGGTTGCTTTTCCCTTCCCTGAGGAGGATAGGAAAAAATGGAAAAACCCACCCATAGTTGACGTATCTGTCTCCAGACTGTCTAAAAAGGTGGTTTTACTTGTCCCTGGATCTACTGCGTTAAAAGAACCAGCTGATCGTAAGATTGACACTACGCTCAAATCCATATACACTGCTTCAGGAGTGGCGTTAAGGCCCACTATTGCCTGTGCATGGATTTCTAAAGCCATAGTAAAGTGGTCAGGCACATTTCTAGAGGACTTGGATACGATGGATAGAAGTGACATTGAACTGTTTTTACATAACATACAGGATTCTGTGGGTTTCACGGTGGAGTCCATGAAGGACCTGGGTACTCTGAATGCAAGGATATCTTCCATGGCTGTCTCAGCACACAGGGGACTCTGGCTACGCCAGTGGTCGGCAGACGCGGAATCCAGGAGAAGTGTGGAGAACCTACCCTTCGCAGGTCAGGCTATATTTGGGGAAGCGTTGGATGTGTGGATTTCCAAGGCAACTGCGGGTAAGTCGACCTTTCTTCTCTCAGCTGCTCCTTCTACGAAGAAACCCTTTTCTTCATCAACATTGCAGTCCTTTCGGACCGCAAAGACAAAAAAGTCCAAGCCTCCTACCACCTTCTTTAGAGGTGGTCGGGCAAAATCCAAGAAGCCTGCACCTGCAGGTTCCCAGGACCAGAAGTCTGCTTCTGGTTCCTCAAAATCCTCAGCATGACGGTGGACTGCACAGCCTGGAGAGTGGGCTGGTATGTTCCAGCCACGTCTGGGTGTCGTCCGGCCTGCATCCCTGGATACAGGATATTGTGTCCCAGGGGGTACAGACTGGAGTTTCAAGAACTCCCGCCTCACCGATTCTTCAAATCAGGCTTGCCAACTTTACTGACAAAAAGGACCATCATACAGGAAGCCTTTCAAAAATTGGAAAAGTCAGAGGTCATTGTTCCAGTTCCACCTCATATGCAACACATGGGTTACTATTCAAACCTTTTCGTGGTACTGAAACTGGATGGTTCGGTCAGACCGATTTTGAACTTGAAATCGTTATACTCTTATCTGAGGGAGTACAAATTCAAAATGGAGTCACTGAAAGCGGTGATCTCTGGTCTGGAGGAGGGAGAGTTTCTGGTATCCCTAGATATCAAGGATGCGTACCTCCACATTACGATTTGGCCGCCGCATCAGGCTTATCTCAGATTTGCACTGTTAGACAGTCACTATCAGTTCCAGGCACTGCCATTCGGTCTCTCCACGTCACCGCGGGTGTTCACCAAGGTGATGGCAGAGATGATGGTTCTCCTCCGCAGACAGGGAGTGAACATAATTCCATATCTGAACGATCTGCTGATAAAGGCATCGTCCAGGGAGAAGTTGTTGGAGTCCATTGCTCTCACGACTCATCAGCTCAGGGAACATGGTTGGCTCCTGAACCTTCCAAAGTCACATTTGGAGTCGACAAAGAGAGTGTTTTTTTTCTTGGAATGATCCTCGACACAAGTGCAGAGGGTGTTTTTTCCGGAGGAGAAAGCGTTGGTGATACAAACAATGGTCCGGGATGTCCTGAAGCCCGCTGTGTGTGCCCACTCCTCATCCATTGGACTCTGAAGGATCTACACCTGGACCAAGTCCCCTTTCCACTACTATTGGATCCCGTTTAAGGACATTTCCACCGTGGAACTTCTCCATACAGCGTATCGAGGGAAGCCATTTGCGGATGCCAACCACTTAATACGCCTTGAGAATCGCTGGTGGTAATTATTGCACACGGTGTGATTTATACGGGACACTTGAAACTAAGGACTGTATTTCTGGAACAGGTTAAACGAACTGTTTTGATCCTCATACATTTGGGACTGAGAGAGGCACAGCTCACTTGAGACACGTATATATCTACAAAAATTCTAAAAAAATTTCTATCCTTTTCATCATTGTTCTTAACCATTTTATTCTTGTATGATTATTCAATTTTTATGATCTATTAAATCATGTGTTCTTGTTATTGACCTACCTCTCTCATTTATGACCATATAGCGCTACTGTTGTTTCTTGGGAGCCAACAAAGAGATTGTCTTTCCTGGGTATGATCCTCGACACGGAAGTGCAGAGGGTGTTTCTACTGGTGGAGAAAGTGTTGGTGATACAATCAATGGTCCGGGATGTCTTGAAGCCTACCCGGGTATCGGTTCATCAGTGCATTCGCCTTCTGGGGAAGATGGTTGCCTCCTACGAGGCTCTACAGTACAGAAGATTTTATGCTCGGTCCTTCCAACTGGATCTCCTAGACAAGTGATCGGGATCTCACCTACACATGCACCAGAGAATACGTCTGTCGCTGAAAGCAAGGATTTCACTCCTCTGGTGGCTGCAAATGCCTCACCTTCTGGAGGGCCGCAGGTTCAGGGTTCAGAGCTGGATCTTTCTAACCACGGATGCAAGTCTCCGGGGCTGGGGCGCAATCACTCAGGGGGAAACCTTCCAAGGATGGTGGTCAAGTCTGGAATCCATTCTAACAATAAACATTCTGGAACTGAGAGCCGTATACACCGGTCTTCTCCAAGCGGCACATCTTCGGCAAAATCAGGCCATTCAAGTACAGTCGGACAATGTGACGACGGGGGCCTACATAAACCGACAGGGAGGAACGAAGAGCAGAGCTGCTATGTCAGAGGTAACAAAAATCCTCCTCTGTGCAGGAAAGCACGCAGTGGCGCTGTCCGCAATCTTCTGATAATGTCGATATTATCTTAGACCGCAATGCTATACCTCTAAATACACTTTTACCGTGGAGCCGTTATGGCCGCTATACTGAATACACGTGCTACGCAATTTGTACGCTATTTGCGTACAGAGTCCCGCACGTGGTACGTACTTGGCGTACACACGCCGCGCTGAGTGTACAGAGTACGCTCAGCGTGCGCGCACACAATGGAAAACCTTTAAACCTTGTTAATGATACAATGTAATGATATGCTTACACTTTAAACCCTTAACAGCAAAGTACTGCAATGATGTAATACCTTTAAACCTTAAGTAGCACTGGCGATACAAAGTACCCGCAGTGCGTACACCTTATCAATGCTTATACACCTAATACAGATTAATACACTATAAAGCCCATGCAGGAAAGTGAAAACACAACACTGATTTGTAGTAGCAACCACAGGGTTCTAAGGCCACCGTGGATTTGTTCCAAAAGGTAAAACAGTACAAATCATACACTACAGGCTAACAAGTAAATCTAAACAGAATAATGGCTACAGAGAATGTACATACGTGAGAATGTTCGCAAGCGCAACCCGGCCGATCCTCCGCTGGTCATACAGATAGCGTTCAGAGTCTTCTGACCGGCCAGGCAACAATGGTCTTTTTATACACAACATGCATACACAATACAATGGTCACTGTAATCTCATTGTCCATTGGACACAGGGATGTGTCTCTACATTACAGAAAAGGTCATAGGTGGATTTGAAAGGGTTGGCGATGTCTTTCCCCAACTGCTCTTGTGGGTGGTATCCTCTGGATTCCCGCCGCATACATAAAATACAGTAAATACAGTTAATGTTCATATTCTACTTTTGTACATAACTATACGCACGAACAAGCGATCTTTCTCTAACTAACACCGGAATGTTACCCTCAAAATACCCTACAGCTGGATATTAGACATCACCTTCCAACCTTTATCTAACCCTTCCTATCATGCAAAGGCGAAGCTCTCTGTCCAGGAACTGTTTAAACTATTAATACTCGCTGACATGGTCTAGGGGAACTATATCTAAAATGTACACTATTTGGGTTAAATATGCAATGTTCTAATAACCCTCTATGCGTTCACAAACTCTACCGTAAATGAGCATACCACGCGCTAAGGCGCATGGCTGTGAAAAGCTCAGTTACGCAAATTGCGGATATGCGCACGCACGGCAGACTGAGTGCACGCGCAGCGGGCATGTGCATGGAGTTAGTACATTAGGCATGCATTACAATATTTTTCGACTTTGACAGTCCACCCTTTGGCAGTCAACAATAACTGCCACTATCTAAACATTTAAACAGAAAAATATACAATACAATATCTATAAAATAATTGGATGGTAAGATGAGAGGGGTAGGCGAGAAATGTATGGCCTAGTGGGATAGTAAAAGCATGTATGTATGAAATCCATGTCTGAGGGGCATGTATCATCGTGCCGTACATGTTCTAGATAAGCTTCGAGGTATTGCGAAGTATACATTAAATCCTTCTCATCCCGTATTAAGGGTCTGTAAGTGGGCCAACAAACACTACCGAGCTCTTTTCGGCTTCTTGTTCCAACAAATGGGGTGCACATTTAGTTGATGATACATGGAGGGGGAAAAACATGTGAATGCTAATATATGTATCTATATCACCTGTCGTCTATGTGTGTCACTACCTGAAGGTTGTAGAGATGAAGATAAGACACGTATCACAAATACATTCACTTAACATTCGTGCAATCGTTCTTGGGTGTTGGTTGAAGTCTTGTCCGGATGGGTGTATCTTTGCCGTGAGTGTTAATCAAAGTTTTTTGAGTGTCCATAGAAGTCTTTTAGAGTGTCCATCAAAGTCTTTTCCGAATGGATGTATAGTTCTTCAAAGTTTCTTCCGAATGGATGTATTTTTCCTTGAGGGAAAACAAAGGAGAAACGGGTGAAAGAAACGGATCGTGGAATCACGTCTTATCACAACATTGTCTCTATTGATGGGTCATAAATTAAATCAGTTGTTGTAACAATGCCCCTGCTCCTCAAACTCATCACTTTGGTACCGCGCTTGCACCGCATTACAACTCGAACACATCTAAATATCAAACCAATCATTATGACAACTCCCAGGATACAAAGGAGAAACTTTCCTACACTCACGATAACATTTTAAGCCCATTCTCGTGGGTTCAACCATGAGACCCAGCCGGTCAGTTCATTACTCACAGCAGTAAGGGTAAGGTTGTGTCTCCTCCGGAACTCCCACTTCAATTGCAAGATATCGTCCATCTTTTGATCTATGACCTCGGTTGGGTCATCAGTGCTGTTTGTAATGTATGTGCAGCACTTTACACCATACTGAGTTGCTAAGGTGACACAGTACCCGCCTGTCACCGCTGTGATATCATTTAGAACCATCCTGTGCTGGATCAGTTCCGTTTTGTAAGCTTGCAATTCCCTCCCTGTATACCTGAAGGTGTCATCATACATCTCGTGATATTATCTATCAGGTTCGCTAGCGCATGAATATACCTATAATTTATAATTCCTCTGGCGATACGGGTGATATCTAACGCGAGTAGGAATTGAATCCCGGTGGATTTGTGGATCAAATCAGAGGCTGCGTGCTCTGTCCTATCTATAAGGTGTCTCTTAACGATGTGTTCATAGTGAGTGTGAGTGTAAGGAGCTTGAGCATTGCGGTGAACGTCTTTCATCTTATTATGGGTTATGGTCATAACTTCTGGCAACACTCTTCCAATGTAACACAATCCCTCTGAGTTTGGGGCAAGCCACTTATACGCCTTCCTCCCGCATATGAAATATGCATCATCGGGGAGAACATATGGGACAGAATATGACATTACCATATTACAAACCTTCCAAGTGAAAAATCCTATCCCTAACTCATCTGTTAAGTACACGTATCAGGCTGTATGATATGCGCACAGTACCCTGGTGATACTTCTCCAACCCGCATGGTCCTACTTCCTAGCGTATACCTGTACCGAAAATACCTTCCACCGTCGGCTATTTGGCGTATAAGTTCTGAGTCTACGGGCATTCTGTCGGCTCTGTGTGAAAATGCCATGGTTTGGTTATTCCATGTCACTTCCCAATTTCCCGGCTTTCGGGAATTGGAAATGTTGAAACATACTAAGGATCTATCCACATGATATTGGTGGAGCTTCAAACTAGGGGGCCTAGAAATATTAAATTTCTTGTCCACCGGTCTCCCACCCCTTAATTCAAGTACCTCATCTATTGTTAATGGATACGGTACTAGTCCTGACTTGCTCTGACCTTGAGGTACTTGTGAGCACACCCAGCATTCTGTTTAAAACCTTACCCACTAATGAGTGATAATCACTCAATGGATGACGGTCCATGTTGATATTAAGGCTGGACTGACATCTCTGGATGCACCCGTCCTCAACTATGTTTTCACAGTTTCTACAAATACAATTTTCCTCAGCCAATAACCCTTCACAGTGTCTTCTAGTTTCTTGACTACCAGATCGTTTTCTGATACTCGCCTTTGCTCGGTGAATGTGTTGCTTTTGGAATTCTACAAATCCGTCCTTGTCATCAGAACCCATTCCAGATCCTTTCTCGACCTCTCTGGTACTCTCACTGAAACAGACTGCTCTGGTCAACAACAGGGTCAACAGGAAAACCCGGAATGCAGTCTCTTGGGGTAAGTCCATCTTGCTAAGGGGAGAGAAAAAGGAGCAAGGAAGGGGGAAAGGAGGGTAATGGGAGATGGAGAAAATAATAAAAAGGAAAAAGAAATTTGGTGCTACAACCGCCTCTGGTCTTGTAGTTCTCTGTGCTCAGGTGCCATGACAACAGTCCTGCCTCTCAACCTTCCCGGAACAGGCACTCCAGTGATACGATTTCCTCTACACTCTGCTCTTTGTCACGGGCTTTCTCTGGGTCAGCGACCTTCTTACAGTGGGACGAGTGGACCCAAGTCTCTCTCTCGGCAACCTTCAATGCTGTCGTGCTGGTCAGTAAGACTTGGTACGGTCCTTCCCACCGGTCAATAAGGCAACCTGAGCGTAGAAAATTTCGAATCATTACATAATCCCCAGGTTCAATGTCATGACAATTGGTGTTTGGTAGGTCAGGAATCACCAGCTTTAGATTGTTGTTTTGATTCCTCAGCTGCTGGCTCATCTTAACCATATATTTTACAGTCACCTCATTATTGCATTTCAAATCATCCTGGGGGTCAATCATTACATGGGGTTGTCGACCAAAAAGAATCTCAAAGGGTGATAGGTTAAGGGGGGACCTGGGAGTGGTTCTGATGCTGTACAATACAAGTGGCAAAGCTTCTGGCCATAACAATCCAGTTTCAGCCACCACTTTGCTCAGCTTGTTCTTAATAGTGCTGTTTACTCTTTCCACTTTCGCACTCGCCTGTGGGCGGTACGGAGTATGCAGCTTACTATTAATTCCCATCAGTTTGCACATAACCTGAAAGACTTCACCTGTAAAATGGGTACCCCTATCGCTTTCAATTATCCTAGGGATACCATATCTGCACACAAATTCCTGCACAATTTTCTTTGCAGTGAACGTAGCAGTATTTGTGGCAGCGGGGAACGCTTCTACCCAATTTGAAAACACGTCAATACAAACTAACACATACTTTAAATTTCTGCAGGGTGGCAACTGTATGAAATCAATTTGTATTACCTGAAAAGGGCCGTCTGTCGGCGGGATATGGGATGGTTCTGTTGGTATTGACTTTCCAGTATTCTTCCTCAAGCAGGTAAGACATGTCATTGCTCTCTTACCCGCATGAGAAGAGACTTGGTAACAGCCGGGCAGACGAAGCTGCTAAATCAGCAGCCAGCACCCCCACACAGACAGATATCACACAACTGATGGTATTCAATACCGTCATGAGAAGAGAATCCTGGCGCACACCAGTAGGCTCTCACCAGCTTACACATACCCTCTTTGCCCAGATGAGTCAGACCATGTGCCGCCTCAGCTAAGCTTGGAAGATATGCTCTGGGGGCTACTGGCTTACCCTCTCCATCTGTCCAGAGTCCTGAGGACTCCTGGCCATATCCTTTTGACCTCCAGACTGCCTTTTCCTGTGGAGAACACATTTTGCATTTCACTTAATTTTTGTGTGTTGACGGTATTGAATACCATCAGTTGTGTGATATCTGTCTGTGTGGGGGTGCTGGCTGCTGATTTAGCAGCTTCGTCTGCCCGGCTGTTACCAAGTGACACTGGGTTTTGACTGTAAGTGTGTTCTTTGCACTTGATAACAGCCACTCTGTCAGGTTCCTGTATCGCTGCTAGAAGCCTTTTTATATGGGATGCATGTGCTACAGGTGTGACAGCTGCCGTCATGAAATTTCTGAGGCGCCATAGGGCCCCGAACTCATGCACTACTCCAAAGGCATACCTAGAATCTGTATAAATATTGGCTGACTTACCCTTAGCCAATTCACACGCTCTGGTTAGGGCGACCAGCTCAGCAACTTGTGCTGAGTACGGTGGGCCCAGGGGTTCAGCTTCTATGATACCTTTGTCATCTACGACTGCGTATCCAGTACACAAGTCTCCCGAGTACGTCTGTCTGTGGCAACTACCGTCAGTGTAAAAAGTAAAATCTACGCCTTCCAGTGGGTTGTCACTAATGTCGGGTCTTGCAGTGAAAGTTTGGTTCAGATATTCTATACAATCATCTGTGTCAGTGTCTGTACTAAATCCTCCTTCACCATCACTCTCATCCTCCACCCTTTGTGCCTGTCCAGGCATACCCGGGAGGTAAGTTGCAGGATTTAGTGCGCTGCATCTCTTTATAGTGATGTTTACAGGGGCCTTTAGTGCTAATTCCCACCTTGTAAACCGTGCTGATGAGACATGTCTGGTTTGGGCAGAGTTCAGTAAGGCTGACACTGCATGAGGTGTATGGATGGTCAGGTTGTATCCCAATACTACATCTTCACTTTTACTCACTAGCAATGCTATCGCTGCAACACTTCGCAAGCATGTGGGGAGAGACCGTGCTACGGTGTCCAACTGTGCACTGTAGTAAGCTACCGGCCTGCTGGCATCACCATGTTTCTGGGTTAGGACACCTGCCGCACACCCAGCACTTTCCGTACCGTACAATTCAAAGGGTTTCCCATAATCTGGCATACCTAATGCAGGTGCCTGTGATAGGCACTGTTTGAGTCTCTCAAATGCCAGCTCGGACTCATCTGTGTGCGAAATCCGATCTGGTTTGTTTGAAGAGACCATCTTTTGCAAAGGTAAAGCCAGTATGGAGAACCCTGGGATCCAGTTTCGGCAGTACCCACACATTCCAAGGAAAGTGCTGATCTGCTGCTGGGTTTGTGGCAGAGTCATGTCGCGAATCGCCTGTATTCTATCAGCTGTGAGGTGTCTCAGTTCTTGTGTCAAGCAATGTCCCAAATATTTCACCTTGGTCTGGCACAACTGTAACTTATCCTTTGAAACCTTGTGTCCCGTATTAGAAAGGTGAAACAGAAGCTGTTTCGTGTCTTTCAAGGATGCTTCGAGTGAATCGGAACACAGCAGTAAGTCATCTACATACTGTATTAATACTGATCCGCTCTCAGGTTGAAAGGATTGCAAACAGTCATGCAAAGCCTGGGAGAAAATACTTGGGCTGTCAATGAAACCTTGGGGGAGACGAGTCCAGGTGTACTGTACTCCTCTGTATGTAAATGCAAACAAATATTGGCTGTCAGGGTGCAGAGGGACCGAAAAGAAAGCGGAACAGAGGTCAATGACAGTGAAAAATTTCGCAGTAGGGGGAATTTGCATGAGGATGACAGCTGGATTTGGCACTACGGGGAATTGTCTCTCAACTTTCTTGTTTATCCCCATTAGATCCTGCACTAGCCTGTAACCCCTCCCCCCACTCTTTTTCACCGGGAAGATGGAACTATTGGCAGTGCTGGACGTCCTAACTAGGATGCCCTGTTGTAGCAAGCGCTCTATGACTGGGTACACTCCTAATTCCACCTCTGGCTTCAGAGGATACTGTGGGATTTTTGGAGCTATCCTACCATCTTTTACTTGCACAACTACAGGAGCTACATTTGCCATCAATCCAGTGCTTGTCCATCTTTGGTCCAGAGGGATTCCGGTATCTGGGAGATCATTTCCTCTACCTTGGATGGACACCTGTCTCTAACAGCAGAGTGTGACATTAACCTTTGTGGAGTGTCTAACATATCCTGCACTTCCTGAACGTGATTCTCGGGTATATCTAAGAAGACACCCTCAGGAGTACAATATATGACACACCTCATTTTGCACAATAAATCTCTCCCAAGTAGATTAGTCGGAGCCGATGCAGCTAGCAAAAAGGAGTGCTTGGTCTGCAAAGGCCCTATCGTAATCTCTGCTGGTCTACTTAAGGGATAGTGTTGCACTACTCCTGTTACCCCCATTGCTAAAATTGTTTTACCCGTTGTTTTCATACCTACCGTTGAATTTAACACTGACCTGGCCGCCCCTGTATCTACAAGGAAAGGTAGTGATCTACCAGCTACGTCAACTGTAACCTCGGGTTCATTTCCAAGGCTAGCAATCAACTTCACTGGCTGCAAACTACAGGTGTGGCCTAACCCCTATTGTATGTTGTGACCCTCCCGCAGCGCTCTGGCAGCTATGATATGTGAGGGGGGTAGCTGAGAATTTCCAGAGGTCTGCCAATCCTTCCTAGGTGGGTACCTCCTTGTTTCCCCTGCATGTGGCTCATAATTCCTCCTATGCGGTCCCTGATCCCAATTACGTGTGTTATGCTGTGAGTCATGTTCTGGTCTAGGGGGTCAATATACGTTGCTTTTATAATTACAGTTCCGTGAGTAATGTCCTTCCCTCTGGCAATTATAACATTTTACTACATACGACTTACCATCAGGGGTCTGGGGTTTAGGCTGATGTGGCTTCGTTGTCAGGGCTTTGATACTTACGGTCATCAGCTTATCCCCCTGTGACTCCCTGTGTTTAATGATGTTCCGATCGTGCTCGATAGCGGACTCTCTTAATGCAGCCACCGAAATACCTCTCCAGTTAGGTTGAGTGGTCTGTACCCTTGTTCTCAACGTTTCTTTCAAGCCGTCCATTAATACGGACACAGCTACCTCTCTATGGTGTACATTTTCCTTAATGTCCTCGATCCCAGTGTATCTAGCCATTTCCTGCAGTGCTCGATGGAAATATTCAGAAGCAGCTTCACCTTCTTTTTGTCTAATGGAGAAGATTTTATTCCACTTGACAACAGTAGGGAAATATACTCCTAATTGCAGATTGATCTGTCGTACATTCTCCTGAGTGTATTCATCAGTGAGAGGTACCTCTGCGTCTAATTTACAATCAGCAATGAATTTCACAGGGTCAATATTGGAGGGCAAACATGCCCGTAGCACTGTCCGCCAATCTTTGTTTGTGGGTTCGGTGGCGTTACCTAGTTCTCTAATAAACCTCTGACATGCGGCTAGATCTTTTCTGGGATCGGGAAATTCAGACATAATTGTCCTCAATTCTGTCCGGGACCAAGGACAATGCATAGCAATGTTCCTGACGGGAGTGATTCCCTGAGCGTCAGTCTTCCCATTGGGGACTGCGGTCACCCTGACAGGATTTAGTTCAATTACATCATTCTGGGTTGCTTCTACAATGTGAGGTGCAATTGTCTCTGCATAATGTACTGTACCGTACTTACCTGTGGACACGACCTCACCTGTCCCTCCGCTAGGGGCCTTTGCTACTGCTCTTACTGGTTGGGCCGTGCCCACTTGTGTGTCTTGTATGGTGGCTGCCAGAGAGAGTGCCGATATCGTGCTGGGCTCATCTTCTTGGTCGCAGTCCTGAGGGAAGTTTAAAATGGGATACAACTTGCATGGGTTAGCATTAATACATTTATCAAGTTCACTCTTATCATATATTAGTATGCCATTCTCTGTAGCCACTTTCTCCCCTGTAATATACGGTGGTGGTGGTGCAGTTGCAATCAGTTTCCTGCTAGGGTTGGAACCAGCTGTGTGAGCTAGTTCCCTTTGCATATCACTCTCTCGTTGCCATAAATGTAAACAGTTTGAGTGTCTGATCCTCTCTTTTCGGGATTTTATCAGACATATCCTAATCCTTAAATTCTGCAACACCTCTGGATTAAAGCTGCCTACCTTAGGGAATGGTTCCCTATCTTCCGCAGTCATACGTTCCCATTCATTGCATAAAACCTCTGTGTGTGATCCATATTTCTCACACATTATGTACCTCGCCGACCCCTTGGCCCGCGGAATATCAACCTGAACCCTGGTTGATCGTCCCCTACTTGAGCAACTGGCCCCCATCTTTTGCAGGTATTACCTTCTCAGCAAATTCCTACAAAAAAACAAAATACTCAGTGGTAAGGCAACGGTGAAAGTTCTCCGAGCGCTTTCACGCCCACGTTGGCCAATACACTTAAACACTGTCGTCAGCGCCGGTCGTACCCAACCTCGGGCACCTGTGTAACCTCTATTTACTGAGAGTGTGTGGGAGTGACTTACCCTTCCCAGTAAATATTGGTCGTTGGAGATTTCCTGAGTGACCAGCGAAACTCCCTTAAAACAAAAAAAATTGTTACACAAATCACGTTGCGTGTACTACACTTAGCGCCAATGAGCCCGCGACTTTTACGCACAACTCGTAAAAGGGTATCACGGTGGGCTAAGTATTGCACTCACAAACGCGCTGTACAATCGCACAGCGTATAGGTAACTGTTACTTATCCGCCGTGCGACCAATGGAATCGTTTTTCAGGCTGCGAAACCTCAGCCAGCGCGTATCTGAAAGGGCCTATATGGGTACTACGCCAACCACCTGGGCTGCGCTCTCTACACAAAACCTCGCTGACCTTTTAGGCCGAGGTATTCAGAGCTTCGCTTGACTTTGTCAGCGGTTTTTTGACTTCGCTGACCTCTTGGTTTGCTGTTATACTAATTGCTCCTTTATACCTTAATCAATGTTAACGTGAGCAAGCCACTCCCACACCACCAAGTGTCCACTCACCTGATGTGGTCTCCTACGGGATCCCGAATTCCCTGGGTCCACAAAACCTTTATTGTTTGCACACTCACGCTCGTTCACTCATATACACTTTGGTTTTTCTGTACAGAAAATTAACTTTCATTTAGGAAAACAGCTCCAATTCCAGAGGTGATACAGTAAAAAAGGTATTTAAACTAAATATTGGACACTGATCAATTTGTGCTATTATCGCGTGGCTACCGTTTTGCGCCTAAACTAAAACAATGCTATTGTGTGATTTGTATTTAGTGGGCGTACCTGTACGCACGTTGCGTAAACACGCCACGTGTGTAGGCCTTTACGTTGCGTACACAGTCCCGAACGTTGTCCGAGACACGTGTACAAAGGCCGTACGTCCGCAGTACTACAAATCCCACACTTCTATAAATGTAAGCGATATTTAACTATAATCACTTAACACACACACAGTTTCTACTGTATAAACCTTTACAACTAGGCCAGGCTGCGTGTGCGTCTTACACTTACTTCCTTAACTATTAACACTATATTTTAACTAAATAGCAACAAATTTTCTCAGTACAGGTCAAAATGAATCTAGTAATCAATGCTTATGGCAATAATGCGAGCAGATATGCATAGTACAAAATACAGGTGTGTGCGTGTGTTGCGTGCGCATTTGGCGCCAAAACAGAAATTCACAGATTTACAAAAAAAAGAAAAATAGCTTTTGCGTTCTTACCTTACGGATCCCTCCAGCATCCCTTCAAACCATGCAGGGCAGATGCTTATCTAATCAGCACTTATTGTATCCCCCGACCAAGAGAAGGCTTACAGGGGATACCTTTCCGCCCTTTGCTGATAGATAAAGTCTGCGAAAACTCTGCTAGGCTGCGGGTATGAGAAGGAACCGGACGAGCACCCAATTGATAATGTCGATATTATCTTAGACCGCAATGCTATACCTCTAAATACACTGTTACCGTGGAGCCGTTATGGCCGCTAGACTGAATACACGTGCTACGCACTTTGTACGCTATTTGCGTACAGAGTCCCGCACGTGGTACGTACTTGGCGTACACACGCCGCGCTGAGTGTACAGAGTACGCTCCGCGTGCGCACACACAATGGATAACCTTTAAACCTTGTTAATGATACAATGTAATGATATGCTTACACTTTAAACCCTTAACAGCAAAGTACTGCAATGATGTAATACCTTTAAACCTTAAGTAGCGCTGGCGATACAAAGTACCCGCAGTGCGTACACCTTATCAATGCTTATACACCTTATACAGATTAATACACTATAAAGCCCATGCAGGAAAGTGAAAACACAACACTGATTTGTAGTAGCAACCACAGGGTTCTAAGGCCACCGTGGATTTGTTCCAAAAGGTAAAACAGTACAAATCATACACTACAGGCTAACAAGTAAATCTAAACAGAATAATGGCTACAGAGAATGTACATACGTGAGAATGTTCGCAAGCGCAACCCGGCCGATCCTCCGCTGGTCATACAGATAGCGTTCAGAGTCTTCTGACCGGCCAGGCAACAATGGTCTTTTTATACACAACATGCATACACAATACAATGGTCACTGTAATCTCATTGTCCATTGGACACAGGGATGTGTCTCTACATTACAGAAAAGGTCATAGGTGGATTTAAAAGGGTGGGCAATGTCTTTCCCCAACTGCTTTTGTGGGTTGTATCCTCTGGATTCCCGCCGCATACATAAAATACAGTAAATACAGTTAATGTTCATATTCTACTTTTGTACATAACTATACGCACGAACAAGCGATCTTTCTCTAACTAACACCGTAATGTTACCCTCAAAATACCCTACAGCTGGATACTAGACATCACCTTCCAACCTTTATCTAACCCTTCCTATCATGCAAAGGCGAATCTCTCTGTCCAGGAACTGTTTAAACTACTAATACTCGCTGACATGGTATAGGGGAACTATATCTAAAATGTACACTATTTGGGTTAAATATGCAATGTTCTAATAACCCTCTATGCGTTCACAAACTCTACCGTAAATGCGCATACCACGCGCTAAGGCGCATGGCCGTGAAAAGCTCCATTACGCAAATTGCGGATATGTGCACGCACGGCAGACTGAGTGCACGCGCAGCGGGCATGTGCATGGGGTTAGTACGTTAGGCATGCATTACAATATTTTTCGACTTTGACACTTCCTTTCAGGAGTGGACAACTGGGATGCAGACTTCCTCAGCAGGCACGATCTCCATCAAGGAGAATGGGGCCTCCATCCGGAGGTGTTCAGAGAGGTGACCAGTCTTTGGGGCGTGCCTCAAATAGACATGATGGCCTCACGTCTCAACAAGAAACTTTGGAGGTACTGTTTCAGGTCGAGAGACCCACAAGCAGTGGCAGTGGATGCCCTGGTAACACCGTGGGTGTTCAAGTCAGTGTATGTGTTCCCTCCACTTCCTCTCATTCCAAGAATTCTAAAACTCATAAAGAGAACAAGGGTTCAGGCAATTCTCATTGCTCCGGACTGGTCAAGGAGAGCTTGGTACGCGGATCTTCTGGACTTACTGCTGGAAGATCCGAGGCCTCTTCCTATTCGCGAGGATCTTATGCAACCGGGGCCGCTCGCTTATCAAAACTTACCGTAGCTACGTTTGACGGCATGGAGGTTGAACGCCAGATCTTAGCTCGGAAGGGTATTCCGAGCAAGGTTATTCCTACCCTGATACAGGCTAGGAAAGGAGTAACAGAAAGAGTTGTGGTGGTGTGGACTAGATGGCGCTATCGCTCAAGCGGTGATGGTGAATATGCGAGTGCTCAAAAAAATACTTAGCTGTGCCGTCTCCGGACGAAAAGTCAAGTTTGTTCTATGTTCAATTTTTGATGGAGAGCTCAACCGTGTTTGAAAAATAGGAAATGAAACAGAAGTATACAATGTGTAGTATTGTCGCGTGAAACAAAATGAAGAAATACGTAGTCTATGGTTTTTGCCGATATAGGCTAGTAGGCTTCACTAGGCAATGTAAATGGTCAGAGAATTGGTGATCTTTTTAAACCAAAATATGGAAACAGTATTCTCATATAAACACACCTGACTTACAAAAAGACAGGTGTTGGCATGCCCATAAGGGTATCTTTTCAAGGTGTGACGTGCTCTTTATCGATTGGTGGTTGAAGACCAGGGTCTAAATGGTATCTGCTATTGTGAGAGAGGGGCGTACCTAACACTCACGTGAGGGACAGTCGATATCCTCATATAGCGGTTTCTTTCAAGGACATCGTTCCAAAGGGGTTACCATGGTGGTTAAATATCCGATGCTGGAATACTCGACCATATATGAAATGTGAAACAGAAGTACACAATGTGTAGTATATCCAAAGAACGTGTGGTATCTTTACCACTGTTTATAGGCGTACTTAATTCAAAATTATAAGTATCTTTCTATGCTGGTAACGAAACCATAGAATTCCTATAAACACACCTGATTTACATAGAGACAGGTGTCTGGACGCCCATAACAGTATCTTTCATGAAATATGGGGTTCTCTATCAGTCAGTGGTGGATAGCCAAACTTATAATAGTGAGGGAGGCGTACCGAACACTCACGTGCAAAACGGTTAGTGTCCTCATATAGCGGTTTCTTTCAAGGACCTCGATCCAGGAGTAGTAAAAAGTAAAATGTATTCAAAGTACATAACATAAAAAACAGGCTGATCTTAGCGTAAGAGTCCGGCTCTGATGGAAGTGAGAACCGTCTTGGAACAATAAGTGGCCAACTTTGAGGTTCCAAAAAAAAGTAATTATGACAAGGTCCTACCTTCCTTCAGAGTCCAATAGACAGGTCCGCTGTTGAAGAGCCCCCTCTAAGCCAACGCGTTTCGAGTCAGAAGACTCTTTTTCAAGGCATGAGGGTCCAAACAAACAGGTTCCCCTATTTATAGCAAGACATAGTGACATCACTTCTGGTCACCTGACCGGAACTAGATGCTGAAAGTTCAGAAATTAAAAGAATTAATAAAAAGTTCTTCTTACTGTTTAGGATATGTGTTACCATATAAAATGCTCCATTATTGACATAAACAATGCTCATTTGGAATAATACCAGTTAAAAATAAGGATCAACTCTCCCTATGGATTGTGGGACATGTAGTCAAAAATGGGAGTAATTCATAAAAAAAACGTTCGTGACTGGAAGCCGCTAGGCTTCCTGGGTAATGTAGTCTATATACAGGAAGTGGCGCTACTTGCGGCCAGAAAGCTTTGTTACTAACATAGAACAAAGCTTATTTAAATGGTCACATTTATAAACCAAAGTAAACTTTCACTGGGGATTATTGAAAGAGAAAGTAATTCATAAAAGGAGAGGCTGGCCGCTGCCGGAAGCCGCTCGGCCTCCTATGTGATGTAGTCTTTTGCCCATACAGGAAGTCACGCTGTCCAGGGCCAGGGCAGAAGTCCATATCAGGTGTATCTTACTTCCGGAAGCGCCAGCCGCGGCGGAAGTGCCGCTATAATTCTGGGTAGTGTAGTTCCCAGTTCTTGTGTGTCCATAGCGGCTAAAACGAAAGTAAAAGAGCCGCTTTGATTCTGGGTATTGTAGTTCCTTGTTGTAATAAAACAGTCACAGCAGGATGAAAGGGTTGATGTTTGCAAAAGTCGTTTTTTTAAAAAAGTTGCGGAGGAAACAACCATAATTAGTGATGCTCATTGCTTGATTACTGAAAAAAAGGATAATAGTGAATAACATTCTTTTCTCTATCGTCCTAAGTGGATGCTGGGGTTCCTGAAAGGACCATGGGGGGGGTAGCGGCTCCGCAGGAGACAGGGCACAAAAGTAAAGCTTTTACAGGTCAGG
Source organism: Pseudophryne corroboree (assembly GCF_028390025.1). Lineage (NCBI taxonomy): Eukaryota > Metazoa > Chordata > Amphibia > Anura > Myobatrachidae > Pseudophryne > Pseudophryne corroboree. Next base: position 361,401,464 of record NC_086450.1, on the reverse strand, counting down.
TGGTGTGTACTGGCTCCTCCCCCTATGACCCTCCTCCAGACTCCAGTTAGATTTTTGTGCCCGGCCGAGAAGGGTGCAATCTAGGTGGCTCTCATAAAGAGCTGCTTAGAGAGTTTAGCTTAGGTTTTTTATTTTACAGTGATTCCTGCTGGCAACAGGATCACTGCAACGAGGGACAGAGGGGAGAAGAAGTGAACTCACCTGCGTGCAGGATGGATTGGCTTCTTGGCTACTGGACATCAGCTCCAGAGGGACGATCACAGGTACAGCCTGGATGGTCACCGGAGCCACGCCGCCGGCCCCCTCGCAGATGCTGAAGCAAGAAGAGGTCCAGAATCGGCGGCTGAAGACTCCTGCAGTCTTCTTAAGGTAGCGCACAGCACTGCAGCTGTGCGCCATTTTCCTCTCAGCACACTTCACACGGCAGTCACTGAGGGTGCAGGGCGCTGGGGGGGGGGGCGCCCTGGGAGGCAAATGAAAACCTTTAAAAAGGCTAAAAATACCTCACATATAGCCCCAGAGGCTATATGGAGATATTTACCCCTGCCTAAATGTACTAAATAGCGGGAGACGAGCCCGCCGAAAAAGGGGCGGGGCCTATCTCCTCAGCACACGGCGCCATTTTCTGTCACAGCTCCGCTGGTCAGGAAGGCTCCCAGGTCTCTCCCCTGCACTGCACTACAGAAACAGGGTATAAGGCTCCGGATTGGCCAAGAAGGACTTGGTACCCGGAACTTCAAGAGATGGTCACGGACGATCCGTGGCCTCTACTTCTGAGAAGGGACCTGCTTCAGCAGGGTCCTTGTCTTTTTCAAGACTTACCGCGGCTGCGTTTGACGGCATGGCGTTTGAATGCCAGATCCTAAAAGGAAAAGGCATTCCGGAAGAAGTCATTCCTACCTTGATAAAGGCAAGGAAGGAAGTCACCGTGAAGCATTATCGCCGTATTTGGCGAAAATATGTTGCGTGGTGCGAGCAGCGGAGTGCTCCGATGGAGGAATTTCAACTGGGTCGTTTTCCTACATTTCCTGCAATCAGGATTGTCTATGGGTCTCAAATTGGGATCTATTAAGGTTCAAATTTCGGCCCTATCAATATTCTTCCAAAAAGAATTGGCCTCAGTCCCTGAGGTCCAGATTTTATCAAAGGAGTACTGCATATACAGCCTCCTGTGGTGCCTAAGGTGGCACCGTGGGATCTAAATGTAGTTTTAGATTTCCTCAAATCCAATTGGTTTGAACCACTAAAGAATGTGGATTTGAAATATCTCACATGGAAAGTGACTATGTTACTGGCCCTGGCTTCGGCCGGGAGAGTATCTGAACTGGCGGCTTTGTTTTATAAAAGCCCTTATTTAATTTTCCATTCGACATAGGGCAGAACTGCGGACGCGTCCGCATTTTCTCCCTAAGGTGGTATCAGCGTTTCACCTGAACCAGCCTATTGTAGTGCCTGCGGCTACAGACGACTTGAAGGACTCCAAGTTGTTGGACGTTGTCAGAGCCTTAAAAAATATACATTTAAAGGACGGCTGGAGTCAGAAAATCTGACTCGCTGTTTATACTGTATGCACCCAACAAGTTGGGTGCACCTGCTTCTAAGCAGTCGATTGCTCGTTGGATTTGTAACAAAATTCAACTTGTACATTCTGTGGCAGGCCTGCCACAGCCTAAATCTGTTAAGGCCCATTCCGCAAGGAAGGTGGGCTCATCTTGGGCGCCTGCCCGAGGGGTCTCGGCATTACAACTCTGCCGAGCAGCTACGTGGTCAGGGGAGAACACGTTTGTAAATTTTTACAAATTTGATACCCTGGCAAAGGAGGACCTGGAGTTCTCTCATTCGGTGCTGCAGAGTCATCCGCACTCTCCCGCCCGTTTGGGAGCTTTGGTATAATCCCCATGGTCCTTTCAGGAACCCCAGCATCCACTTAGGACGATAGAGAAAATAAGAATTTACTTACCGATAATTCTATTTCTCGGAGTCCGTAGTGGATGCTGGGCGCCCATCCCAAGTGCGGATTATCTGCAATACTTGTACATAGTTATTGTTAACTAATTCGGGTTATTGTTTAGGAAGCCATCTTTCAGAGGCTCCTCTGTTATCATACTGTTAACTGGGTTTAGATCACAAGTTGTACGGTGTGATTGGTGTGGCTGGTATGAGTCTTACCCGGGATTCAAAATCCTCCCTTATTGTGTACGCTCGTCCGGGCACAGTACCTAACTGGAGTCTGGAGGAGGGTCATAGGGGGAGGAGCCAGTACACACCACCTGACCTGTAAAAGCTTTACTTTTGTGCCCTGTCTCCTGCGGAGCCGCTACCCCCCCCATGGTCCTTTCAGGAACCCCAGCATCCACTACGGACTCCGAGAAATAGAATTATCGGTAAGTAAATTCTTATTATTGCTGTTTTTTTGGATATAGATGTTAAGTGAAGAGGAGTTTGTCTGTTTTCTGTCCAATCAGGAGCATCCCCACCACTAAATTGCTTTGTGACATCCCAATGTTATCCTGTGGATAACCTGTGGACCTTGCAGGAGAAATAATCGTTATGGTAGACTTACCGTTGATAATGGTATTTCTCCTAAGTCCACAGAATCCAAAGGTATCCCACCCTGACGCACCTGATTATAGGATCCTTGCACTTACTAACCTCTTTCTTCTTGTACGGAAGGGTGTGCATGTGTGTTCTTCTCGTCTGATTAAGGCTCTCTTTGATGCTCCTGCCGAGCCCGTTGCATTCTGGGAGGCCAAAAGCTTTGATCGTTTGGTGCCAATCCGCTGTCGCTACCTCATATCCTAATGTTATCCTGTGGACTTAGGAGAAATAGAGTTATCAACGGTAAGTCTACCATAACGATTATTTAAGAAGAAAAAAAATAATTTACTTCATTAACTTCTCGATTTACTTCTGCACATTCTTTTACCCTGTGCAGCTTATCCTCAACACCTGCTCTCTATGAAAGTGCATCTGTAGCCTAGACATAGACAACTGTTCTATGTGCCATGGTCACAAATATCTTGACTCCCCCTACAGCTTGATACACATTGTCCCTTCCCATCTCACCTCTCCTTTCTATGACTACATAAGTCTTTTCTCTGGCGTCTTGTTCCCCTCGTTCCGAGTTGATCGCTAGCTGCCGTTGTTCGCTGCGTAGCGATCATTTAAAAAAACTGCAAAACTACACATGCATATGGGCCGCAATGCGCACGCGCGGCGTACAGGTACAAAGAGCATTGTTGTTTTGCATTGCTTCTAGCGACGATTCCATTCGCACAGCCGATCGCAAGGAGATTGACAGGAAGAGGGCGTTTATGGGTGTCAGCTGACCGTTTTCTGGGTGTGTTAGGAAAAACGCAGGCGTGTCCAGGCGTTTGCAGGGTGGGTATCTGACGTCAATTCCGGGACCTTTGTCGCAGCAATCATCGCACATAATAAGTGACTACAGGGCTGGTCTTGTTTTGCACAAAATGATTTTGTACCGCTCGGCTGCACAGGTGTTCGCACTCTTGCAAAGCGAAAATACACTCCCGCCGTGGGCAGCGACTATGCGTTTGCACAGCTGCTAAAAGTAGCTAGCGAGCAATCAACTTGGAATGAGGGCCTGTGTACTGAGCAGTGCCCATTATAGTGGCAGCTATCAACGTGTATGCCAGTTATGGTGGATAGTATACAAAGCCCATTTGATTGGCACTTACAAAACTGAGTCGTTGTTGGGTATAATGCAAAGCCATTTGTCAGTCGAACATTATACAGCCCACTCTGGTGGCTCTTGTACAAACACAGTCTGGTTACTAGTATGTGAGCAAGCAGCGGCTGACATATTGTGGATTTATAATCTCTGGTGACTACTGTAAGGCAGCACTCCTTATCTCTCAGTATGATGTGCCCGTTTTACCCATTCATTCATTGTGTCACCCAGGAAGTTACCTGTCTTATGATACATATAAATTAGAGGGCTGGGAGTAGTTTGGCTGGTTGTAACAGACTGCTTCCGGCAGCTTTTCCTCCTAGTGTGAGAACTAAGCCCCTCGCTCACAGCAATCTTTAGGAGCCCCTTGTGTGGCTCTCTGCTGAACCCAATGATAGCGACTCTGCACCAGGCACTGGTTTTATAGATGTCACTATATGTCCCATCATTGGTCAGCACAGACGCTGGTATCCTGACATCAGTTACAATGCCGGTGCCAGTATCCCGATCATCAGTATGCTGGGGAGGGAGGTTAGGGACTAAAAAGAGAGTGTTAGGCTGCAGGCAGGGAGTGTTAGGGGGGTTCAGAGGGCTACGGTTATTATACTAGGCAGGTGTATGGATTCTGCACATCTGGATGACTCTGTCTATCTTCTGACCACCGGGATCCCAATGCCATCCCCTTCCTACCTCTATGACTGTCTGTTATTACTCAGTTCTGTTTTATCACTGTTGTTTCCAATTGTAAAGCAGAGCGGAATTTGGTGCGCTATGTAAGAAACTGTTAATAAATATGTGTACTATTTAGTAGGTTGAACAGCATCTTCTTATGAACTGCAGATAGTATTGTTGTCCATGAATATACTGTATTTAGTCATTACTAAAAGCTCTTGTGTAACAAATGTGGGGAATATAGCAAATCCATATTGTAATCCATCATTTGTTCCTATGTACGTGCATCAAATTACAAATGATAAAGAGTGGATCTTGAAGAGGCGGCTTTAAGAGAACTATTGTCATAGTGTAATTGTTATATCGCTGTGAAAGGAAATCTATTTTGAAGTTGTAATATGTAAAGCTGATCTTCTCTCACAGGAAACTTCTCATTTGAATGTTTCTCTTTAGGTTCCTCACTGGGCCTTTGAACCTCAACGATCCTGAAGCAAAATTTAGATTTCCCAAAATCTTCGTTAATACAGAGGACAAGTACGAGGAGCTTTATCTGATAGTTTACAAGGTGATACATCGTCCCTGCTGTCCAGGTTCTGGAGGTTCATAGAGATTCAGTTCAGAAAGAAATGTATGATGCAAGGAGTCCATAATCATTTCATAAAATGTTCAACCATTGGGGACCTCCCATAACTTTGTTTTACAATTTTTAAATAGAACTCATCAATAATTAGGGAAATGCAGCTTATTAATTCACTAGGACGTGGTGACATTACTGACACATGAGCCACTTTGTGAGTGTTGGAGTGTGTAGGCCAGGCCTGGCTAACCTGTTGCTCTCCAGCAGCAGTGAAACTACAAGTCCCAGCATACCCTCCCACCTATCAGCTAGTAAAGCATGCTAGGACATTTATTTTAACAGCAGCTGGTTCATAGTTTGAGCAAACATGTAAGCTCACAGATCAGTGTCAAAGGTTCCCATTTAGGCAGATCCCTATTCTCCCTTCCTGTACTGCAGACACCGCTCAAATAGCCATGTGCTCTAACCATACTACTTGGTAGGCTGAATTGTGATGGTTATTTTAGGCCACAACTAAATAGCCCTTTCCCTGGGATAGCATAACTATATAATTACAGTGTCATTTCATACCCACTTTAAGAATCCGTGTGAATGTTGTGTTGTACCTTACCCATCACCTTATGGACATTCTTCCTGCTGACGTGCTATCCTTAGTCTCCGCATTGGTAAAGTAAAAGCAGGGTCTTGTTTGGAGCAGTTCTGATGGATGTTCTTGCATGGATTGAAACATTGAAAATGCAAAAAATAAAGGTTAAGACCACGTATAAATATTTTGTATTCCTGCAAATGTACAACTAGTAGTTATCAGATCCCTGCAGTTCATGAAAAATATGCAGTCCGATCAGCTGTTTAACAGGTGATTCACCCTAGCTGGCAGCCGGGTATGGTGGCCTGAGACTGGTTGAATGTTTGGGCTGTCAATCATTTTTAATGTTTGCTGGGACTTGTCTGTCTCTTTGGCCATCCATGCAGTTAATTTACTTTCAAACTATTCAGGACTTAAAATCTAGTTCGCTCTTTGCTTTGGTGGTGGAGATTAGCCACCAACCCATGAGGGTCCCGTTCCCATTACTTCTATTTCATTTTGAAAAATAAATACCTTTTCTTAGAAAATGGAAACCAAACCTTACTCATTTCTATTGCACAGTGTATTGGTAAAAGATTCTAGGATAATATTAATGAGCATCAAATGAGCACTTTGTTTATGATATGTGAATGCCAATCAGTTGATGTGCAAACTAGGTGTCCCTAACCCTATGCCCATGACTAAGTCTGCTCCCTGTAGGGTTACACAGTGACCAAGTGTAGAATGACAGTGTACAGCTGTATGTCAGAGTTCAGTTTGGACCGAGTGACATTACTGTCTAGACCAGTGGTTCTCAAATTATGTGCCGTGGCACCCTGGGGTGCCTCAGGACACTTGCAGGGGTGCCTTGGATTTGTGGTTCAGGACCAATTCAAATTATTTGGGGTCTAATGTAATAGGCAAAATAAGAGCTGGTGGCTGCCAATCATCAAATATGTGGACAAATAGAAGTGAATCAAGTCCCTCACAACATAACTAAGCCTAAGGATGACAAACACAATTCAATTCATGTAATATTTTTTTCTAAATTTATCAATAAGAATCTTTTGGCCTAGGGTTGCCGTGACAAAAATTCTGATACTCTAGGGCGCAAAAAAGTTTGAGAACCACTGGTCTAGACAATAAGTATGAAAGAGGAGGCAGCCTCCTGGGGATCTCCGAAACTTTTGTTTCACATGATAAAATTAGAAAGCACAACAGATTCCCCTAATGGTGTTATACATAATGAAGATTGAATTGTTTCGGTGCATCTGGCCAGAGTAACAGATGGTTTGGCAGAAGGGGACATGATGATAGTTCCATGAATACTAAACAAGATGTCATTTATTCATTTCAGGCCATGAGTGCCTCCGTGTGTTTTATGATTGATGGTGAGTATCATCCTATAACCTTTATTTTGTGCATGTTTCTGTTCCTGCGATGATATCTTCTGCCTAGTGAGACTTCTGCCACACTGAAGGTTGATATAGTATATTTTTATATGCTCCTCATCTGTTACTCTTGGGAACTTAATTAAGTGTTGGGCAAATTGTTACTTTTTAGCTTATCCTTGGTTCCACCCTCTGGTGCTCTGACAGGCAGTAATTAGCACTTTACCAAGCGTTATGAGGGATGTAGTTCTGCACACCCCCAGAGTACAGGGGACTGCCTATTGCTCCAGCCAAGGGTCTTGTATTGAGAAGTGTGCGGACCTGAATCCTATTTAAATCCTATTGCTATGTTCACAAAATTGCTTTTTTGTCTTATAAAAGTGACTTTTTGTTTGTTTTGCTTTAATATTCCTATTTACACTATTTTGACTGTAAAGGTGCATACACACTTGACGAAAAAATGAGCGACGTCGCTCATTTTCCCCCTTTCTAAGCGACGTCTCATTTTCTCGGCAAGTATGTATGCCGCCAGCGACGAGCGATGTGCGGCCCTGCTGGTCTCGCTGTCGGCTGTGCAGGCAGCTCAATCTGGACTGTCGTCCAGGAGCTTCCTGCACGGCCCGGCCGCTGCGTGTTATCACTGGGCAATATGGACTTCATATCGCTCAGTGTGTATGCCGGGCCCCGCCCTGGCATTCTAGGCAACGTCACTCATAGAGCACGCCTACCGGGTCACACAAAAAGTGAGTTACGGTCATAAAATAAAATGTTTTGTTCCACCAGCGGCCTGTGGTCTGCCAGTGAGCAAGCCCAGACATGATTATACCACTCTTAAGGCTCATGTACACAAACGCCATATAGTTAGTGATCAGCTTTTGTATTTTTTCAGGATTAGTTCATTTATCCGTCATGTAACTTGCTTTTTTTTACCTGCACAGACCGCCCTCCATGTGTAGTGGGGAGGGGGTTTAAAGCTCCATAATCACAGCATAGTATCACTCACGTTCCGGAGCCCTTGCAGTCGAAAAGAGCCACAAAGCCAAATCATTGTTTCCTTCCCCCTTAAGATCAATATTTTACAAGAATATTTCGATGGCAGATGTTTTGGAAGACAGAATAGAATTAGAATGTGTTGGACACTACGTGCACATAATATAGATCCATGGTGTCACTACTGTTAAGCTCTTTAACCCCTGAAAAAGCCGTGTGCTTTCTTGTTGTATGCCTTGCAATACTGCCCTATAATAAGCTTGCAAGTGCCCCACTGAGTGTCCCCTCTCTTCTTACTCTATGTCAGCATGACCACTTGGCTCCTGGTTTCTGCTGAAAAGGCTGCACCCTCCTCTCTCATTCCTCAGCAAAACTGTGGCGTAAGGAGTTAGAAATGAGAAATGAGCACTGAAGGTCGGCCCTTGTTTAGAAATGTTCTTCCGGCGCAGATTAGAAGCTTTCCCCTGTTAAAGCAACAATCCTTTTAAATAGCTTGCTCCGAAAATACAGACTTCTCCTGCATGGCTAGTCTCTAGCCAAAAACTGTGCAATCATAATATAATAAGGGGGCAAATTGGTTTTATGTAGCGGTATATGCCTATGTCCGAGGGAAGTGATTATTTATTTGTATGTACTGTGGCGTCATTGTCTTGTTGTGGGATGCAATATAAACTTGGGCAAAATATTCTTTATATGTGACTGAAAAAGGGGGACGTGACATGTTTTTTTATCATGGCGTACATCCTTGTATGATGCTTCCTTGTGCTATGTAACATATATATATCTATATATATATATATATATATATATACAGTCACACTGAATGGACGTTCACCTTTAGCCTCCAGTGAGGGCTTATTGACTGATGCGTCCTTGAATGGATTACTTTTCTGGAATTATGTGTGAAGGCTTATATGCCGACTTGGTCGTCTGTCCTATTACAGTGTTATACTGTTGAGTTATTTCATCCTAGTTATGACTATTTGGCAATATGAAAATATGTAAGGCTTGTCTTGATAAAGGCTCTGCTTGTTGAGCCGAAACGTCGACCCAATAAAGCCGATTATGATCTAAGAGAATACGATTGGACTCGATTTTTGAAGGAGAGTGCCCCCCAGGAAACTGGAACTACGACTCTATATATATATATATATATATATATATATATATGTGTATATATATATGTGTGTGTGTGTGTGTGTGTGTGTATATATATCTCCTATATATTAGCCCTGTGACTCTGTGGCTGCACTTCTAACGCTGGGTGGAGTCACAGACCCTGCCCTATCTGTGTCAGCACACCACATGACACACTATAGGAGAAGGGACCACCAGGAGACAATCCATTCTAACTGACGGCCCACACTGGCAGGTAAGCAAACAGACACCCACACACCCTCACCACCCACCACCACCTACTACACCCACCTTACCCACCACACACCCGCTACCAAGGCCGCCGCTAGCCCCCCCTTACCATCTCACTCCACGACCACACTGCACAGCAGCCTCCTTCACATCCACCCCCCTTCAGCAGCCAAGCAAGTGGACAAAGTTCACAACACCTCCTGCCTGCCCAGCCACGGACAGCCGCCGCTGGGCGCCAAGCCGCTATTCACTGGCTGTATTCCACTGCCCAGCCGCGGACTGCACAGCAGCCGCCACTGGGCGCCAAGCTGCAGCCGCTTCCCGCCCGCCCGCTCCCATACCTGCGCTCCCCAGTCCCCGGACGCCGCTTCCCCCCTCCCTCCCGCGGTTAGCTTCTGCTAGCCGCTACCCGCCAGAGCTCCGGAGCCGCGAACGGCGGCTTTGTATGCAGAGGGGGGAGAGGTGAAAGGCTGACCGCAGAGAGCTCTCACGGCAGCCGCGGTCCGTCTCTGAGAAGGGAGATCGCGGGGAGAGGGGGGGGGGGTGAGTAATGCCCACAGGGAGGCCCCATAACTAAGCTGCGTTTAAGGCAGCAAACAGCTCAGGCTATTAAGCCTGTGAGGGGGTCAGTGATTTTCAGGACTGCTGAGCACTGTAAGGCTAGGTTACCTGTAAAGATGTGTGTGTGTGTGTGTGTGTGTATATATATATATATATATATATATATATATATATAGGGGTATATGTGTATATCTATATGGATGTGTGTATATTTCTGGATATATATTTCCAAAAATATGTTTGTATATGTGTGTGTGTGTATGTGTGTGTATATATAACGCTGGGTGGAGTCACAGACCCTGCCCTATCTGTGTCAGCACACCACATGACACACTATAGGAGAAGGGACCACCAGGAGACACTCCATTCTAACTGACGGCCCACACTGGCAGGTAAGCAAACAGACACCCACACACCCTCACCACCCACCACCACCTACTACACCCACCTTACCCACCACACACCCGCTACCAAGGCCGCCGCTAGCCCCCCCTTACCATGTCACTCCACGACCACACTGCACAGCAGCCTCCTTCACATCCACCCCCCTTCAGCAGCCCCGTCACCCTCAGCACACGCAGGTGCCGCGCCGTACAAATACCTCACGGCCGCACTGCACTTACGGAGCACCCCCGCACAGCAGCCTCACTCACTTCCAGCGCCCTTCAGCAGCCCCGTCACCGAGACGCACAGAGCGCTCACCCTGTGTCACGGAGGCGCCACACACCACAGCGGAAGTCAAGGCAGCGCCACCTCAGTCACCCGCGCCTCCCGCCCCGCTCTGCCTGCGGCCGACATCGGGCAATCCACCATCACCCAGCACTCATCCACCCCTGCACCACCACCCCCAATCACCTGTAGCACACCCCCTCCCCCCACCTTCACATTAAGCCATGATTTTGTGTGGGGGCGGGGGGGGATATAACCTCATGCCTGGTAATGTGCAGGAAAGGGGGCCAAGTTAAATCCTTTCAGCCACCACAAGCCACGCTCCCCATGCACCCCCCTCCCCCAACACCATCAGTCACACAGCAGTATATCTGCCAGCACCCCCACCCCTCCACCATCACCCACCACTCATCCACCCCTGCACCCCCAACCACCTGTAGCACATCCCCTCCCCCCACCTTCGGAGTAAGCCTGATTTTGTTGGAGGGGGGGCGGGGGGGGGGGGGATATAACTTCAAAATGTTGTTTTCACTCAAATTTTTAACATGTAAACCATATCTTCACATACTTGCCTTGAACAACCATCTTTACTATACATAACATTGACACCTACAATCTTACCAGCCTCCCCTATACACACTGCTCACCCACTCACAAAAGCCTGCACCCCATTCACCATCACATTCCCTTTTTTCATACTACATCTACCCACAAACAAACCAACCATTCCACCACAACTTCACCATCTACTATTCTACTCCTTCACTTTTCTGTCCAGTTTACTGGGGCGTAGCCCCTTACGACGGTGTGAAGAGCGCCCGTAGGGCGCGATGAATCACCTAGTGTGTATATATATATATAAAGTTATCTTCAAGACCCAAATGAGGATCTCAAATAGAGGGCACTCACCGATCTATAGCCAGGAGACATCTGCTCAGCACGCTAGAAAACAGCATACAGTTTGGCGTTTTCTGGCGAGCTGAGCAGATGTCTCCTGATGCGGTCTTGAAAAAGGCTCATTGGAACCGAAACGTCGACATGTATGTGATGACTTCAATGCACTAATAAATTTTATCAATGGCTATAGATCGGTGAGTGCCCTCTATTTGAGATCCTCATTTGGGTCTTGAAGATAACCTGGTATATGTGGATGTCCTATGCAGGCCTCCTTGAGGAGCACGCCATTGGTGACTGCAATATTGCTGTGAGTGCAGACATTTACATTGGAATATATATAGGCATATATATATATATATATATATATGTGTGTGTATATGTGTATATATATATATATATATATATATATATATATATAACCAATGATGCTATTTTATCTAGAAATGAAATGCAGTATGTCAAAAATTCACAAGATCTCAGAATAGTAGAAGGACAAACTATGAGCTGCCTTTGACAAAGGTGTTCTATGCTCAGGTGTGCCTAATACATCATGATTCAATTGTCTTTTTATTCTACTGCGTATTAATCAGTCGCAGATTGGCCGATCTTGCTGCTTATCACCGGCATTGGTAGACTGTATTATTGGGTAGACTGGGTGGGTCAAATGGTTCTTCTCTGCCGTCAAATTTTGTGTTTCTATATTTTCTCTTGCGTCCTAGTGGATACTGGGGTTCTGTACTTCAGTACCATGGGGTATAGATCGGTTCCACTGGAGCCTGGCACTTGAAAACCTTTTAGTGTGTGTATGTGTGTGCTGGCTCCTCCCCTCTATGCCCCTCCTACCTGACTCGGTTTAGAAAAATGTGCCCAAGGAGCCAGGTGCATTTCTCTGGAGCTCCAGAGATTTTCCTTTATTTTTATTTTATTAGTTTCAGGTAGCTCTGGTTGGCAACCAGGGCTACCAGCGTCGTGGGACTTAGAGGGGGGACCGAACCAACCTCCTGAGGGTTAATGGTTCGTAATCCCGGCTGAAAGGGCACTGAGTTCCTGAGGTACTGATCACACATCGTTAGTATGTGTGCCCACGCCAGCAGCTAGCCACCACCCTCTAACAGATGCCGAAGTTACAAGGTGCGGTGAGTGTTACACCAGGGTCCCGGTTAGCGGGTCCCCAGTGCAGTTTTGGCGGCAGTCATGGGCCCGGAGCTGCGGTGCCCGCTGCGGACGAACTGGCTCAGGGCTGTTGCCCCACAGTGCTTACTGTCTCAAGGCTTTGTGTGTACTGTAAAATGCATATTCTACTGTTTGTTTTAAGTAGCCAGTATAAACTATAATGGGGACCGTGTGCCATTGCAAGGGGCGGGGCTTCTCAGAGCCGGACAAGCGGCAGGAAGGCGCCATTTCCTGCCGCTGCGGATCTTCAAGGCTGCATGCACGATGCTCCTCCAGGACCCACGCTGCTACAGACTGTAAAACTGGGCTGCGCTGTATTACAGTTGTGTAAGATGTTTGACATGGTTATGTGTGCTGCTTGTAACTCTACCCCGTCTTCAGTGGGGTCACTCATATGTGAGCAATGTTCCATATCACTACAGGGACCCAGCTCACAGGCACCTGACTGGCTAGATAGTTTTAAAAGCGTGATTCAGAATGTAAATTCAGAATTAGCTGCACATATGAAGGAGAGACAGGTGTTAAAGTACTCTATTGATTGTATGGCTAACGCATCAGATACCAAGAAAGCTTCTCAAACCCCTCTAATGGTTTCACATAAACGCTCACTGCCACAGGTGCTCCAGTCTGATTCTGATCAGCCTGATGTGTATGATGATGATATGGATGAGGACAGTTCTCTGTCCCATGGGTTGGAGGCTCTCATTTTTGCTGTAAGAGAGGTCCTTTACATACCGGATCAGGAGACAGAACCAGATGAGGAGTTGTACTTTAATGTTCGACCAAAGACATCAGCAACGTTTCTTGTGTCTATAGATTAAACTCCCTGGCCAGGGAGGCTTGGTTAAACCCTGATAAAAAAAGAAAAAATTCCTCCGAGGTTTTTAACTACTTTTCTTTCTCTGACGTCCTAGTGGATGCTGGGTACTCCGTAAGGACCATGGGGAATAGACGGGCTCCGCAGGAGACTGGGCACTCTTAAAAGAAAGATTAGGTACTATATCTGGTGTGCACTGGCTCCTCCCTCTATGCCCCTCCTCCAGACCTCAGTTAGAATCTGTGCCCGGCCAGAGCTGGATGCACCTAGTGGGCTCTCCTGAGCTTACTAGAAAAGAAAGTATTTGTTAGGTTTTTTATTTTCAGTGAGATCTGCTGGCAACAGACTCACTGCTACGAGGGACTGAGGGGAGAGAAGCAAACCTACCTGCTTGCAGCTAGCTTGTGCTTCTAAGGCTACTGGACACCATTAGCTCCAGAGGGATCGAACACAGGGCCCGACCTCGATCGTCCGTTCCCGGAGCCGCGCCGCCGTCCCCCTTGCAGAGCCAGAAGACGGAAGAACCAGGAGAAAATCGGCGGCTGAAGACTCCGGTCTTCAATAAGGTAGCGCACAGCACTGCAGCTGTGCGCCATTGCTCCCACAGCACACCACACGCTCCGGTCACTGGTGGGTGCAGGGGGGGGGGGGGGGGCCCTGGGCTGCAATAAGTATACCTTTTGGCAAATGTGCACATAATACAGTTATAAACTGTATATGTGCCTAATCCCCCGCTATTAACATTATTAAAAAAGCGGGAGAAGCCCGCCACGGAGGGGGCGGGGCTATCTCCCTCAGCACACCGGCGCCATTTTCTCTTCACAGCTCCGCTGGAAGGACGCTCCCCAGGCTCTCCCCTGCAGTATACACTACAAGAAGGGTAAAAAAGAGAGGGGGGGCACATAAATTTAGGCGCAAAAGGTGATATAAGCAGCTATTGGGGGAAAATTCACTTTGTGTTAGTGTAAATCCCTCTGTTATATAGCGCTCTGGGGTGTGCTGGCATACCCTCTCTCTGTCTCCCCAAAGGACTTTGTGGGGTCCTGTCCTCAGTCAGAGCATTCCCTGTGTGTGTGCGGTGTGTCGGTACGGCTGTGTCGACATGTTTGATGAGGACGCTTACGTGGAGGCGGAGCAGGAGCCGATAAGTGTGATGTCGCCCCCTGCGGGGCCGACACCAGAGTGGATGGATATGTGGAAGGTATTAACCGACAGTGTCAACTCCTTGCATAAAAGGTTCGATGACGTAACAGCTTTGGGACAGCCGGCATCTCAGCCCGCGCCTGCCCAGTCGTCTCAGAGGCCATCAGGGGCTCAAAAACGCCCGCTACCTCAGATGGCAGACACAGATGTCGACACGGAGTCTGACTCCACTGTAGACGAGGATGAGACAAATGTACAGTCCACAAGGGCCATCCGATGCATGATTACGGCAATGAAAAATGTGTTGCACATTTCTGACATTAACCCGGTTACCACTAAAAAGGGTATTATGTTTGGGGAGAAAAAGCAGCCAGTGACTTTTCCCCCATCTGATGAGTTAAATGAATTGTGTGAAGAAGCGTGGTGTTCCCCAGATAAGAAATTAGTGATTTCTAAGAGGTTACTAATGGCGTACCCTTTCCTGCCAACGGACAGGTTACGTTGGGAAACATCCCCTAGGGTGGACAAGGCGCTCACAAGCTTATCAAAAAAGGTGGCACTGCCGTCTCAGGACACGGCCGCCTTAAAGGAGCCTGCAGATAGAAAGCAGGAGGCTATCCTGAAGTCTGTGTATACACACTCAGGTACTATACTGAGATCTGCAATTGCTTCAGCATGGATGTGTAGTGCTGCAGCTGCTTGGTCTGATACCCTGTCAGATAACATTGATTCCCTTGACAGGGACACTATTTTGCTAACCATAGAGCATATTAAAGACGTCGTCTTATATATGAGGGATGCACAGAGGGACATTTGCCGGCTGGCATCTAGAATTAATGCAATGTCCATTTCTGCCAGGAGAGTATTATGGACTCGGCAGTGGACAGGTGATGCTGATTCTAAAAGGCACATGGAGGTTTTGCCTTATAAGGGTGAGGAATTGTTTGGGGATGGTCTCTGACCTCGTATCCACAGCAACAGCTGGGAAGTCGACTTTTTTATCTCAGGTTCCCTCACAGCCTAAGAAAGCACCGTATTATCAAGTACAGTCCTTTCGGCCTCAGAAAGGCAAGCGGGTCAGAGGCGCGTCCTTTCTGCCCAGAGGCAGGGGTAGAGGGAAAAAGCTGCACCAGACAGCCAGTTCCCAGGAACAAAAATCCTCCCCTGCTTCCACTAAGTCCACCGCATGACGCTGGGGCTCCACAGGTGGAGCCAGGTGCGGTGGGGGCGCGTCTCCGGAACTTCAGCGACCAGTGGGTTCGCTCACAGGTGGATCTCTGGGTTCTACAAGTGGTATCTCAGGGATACAAGCTGGAGTTCGAGGCGTCTCCCCCTCGCCGTTACCTCAAATCAGCCTTGCCAGCTGCTCCCAAGGAAAGGGAGGTAGTACTGGCGGCAATTCACAAGCTGTACCTTCAGCAGGTGATAATCAAAGTTCCCCTCCTTCAACAGGGACGGGGTTACTATTCCACAATGTTTGTGGTACCGAAACCAGACGGTTCGGTGAGACCCATTCTAAATTTGAAATCCTTGAACACTTATATAAGGAAGTTCAAGTTCAAAATGGAATCGCTCTGGGCGGTTATTGCAAGCCTGGAAGAGGGGGATTTTATGGTGTCACTGGACATCAAGGATGCTTACCTACATGTCCCCATTTACCCACCTCACCAGGAGTACCTCAGGTTTGTGGTACAGGACTGTCATTACCAATTCCAGACGTTGCCGTTTGGTCTGTCCACGGCACCGAGGGTATTTACCAAGATAATGGCCGAAATGATGATACTCCTTCGAAAGAAGGGCGTTATAATTATCCCGTACTTGGACGATCTCCTTATAAAGGCAAGGTCCAAGGAGCAGTTGTTAGTCGGAGTAGCACTATCTCGGGAAGTGCTACGACAGCACGGCTGGATTTTGAATATCCCAAAGTCGCAGCTGATTCCTACGACGCGTCTGCTGTTCTTGGGCATGATTCTGGA
Organism: Pseudophryne corroboree; assembly: GCF_028390025.1. Classification (NCBI taxonomy): domain Eukaryota; kingdom Metazoa; phylum Chordata; class Amphibia; order Anura; family Myobatrachidae; genus Pseudophryne; species Pseudophryne corroboree. The sequence continues at coordinate 361,384,974 of NC_086450.1, read as the reverse complement.
CACAGAACAGAAGAAGGTGTTTCTTCCGGAGGAGAAAGCCCAGGAATTGTCATCTCTGGTCAGGGACCTCCTGAAACCAAAACAGGTGTCGGTGCATCACTGCACGCGAGTCCTGGGAAAGATGGTAGCTTCTTACGAAGCAATTCCCTTTGGCAGGTTCCATGCAACCGACAGGGCGGCACAAGAAGCAGGATGGCGATGGCAGAAGCCACAAGGATTCTTCGATGGGCGGAGAATCACGTGCTAGCACTGTCAGCGGTGTTCATTCCGGGAGTGGACAACTGGGAAGCAGACTTCCTCAGCAGGCACGACCTCCACCCGGGAGAGTGGGGACTTCATCCAGAAGTCTTCAAGCTGATTGTAAATCGTTGGGAAAGGCCACAGGTGGACATGATGGCGTCCCGCCTCAACAAAAAGCTAAAAAGATATTGCGCCAGGTCAGGGGACCCTCAGGCGATAGCTGTGGACGCTCTAGTGACACCGTGGGTGTACCAGTCGGTTTATGTGTTCCCTCTTCCTCTCATACCAAAGGTACTGAGGATAATAAGAAAGTGAGGAGTAAGAACTATACTCATCGTTCCGGATTGGCCAAGAAGAACTTGGTACCCGGAACTACAATAAATGATCTCAGAGGACCCTTGGCCTCTGCCGCTCCGACAGGACCTGCTACAGCAGGGGCCCTGTCTGTTCCAAGACTTACCGCGGCTGCGTTTGACGGCATGGCGGTTGAACGCCGGATCCTAATGGAAAAGTGCATTCCAGATGAAGTAATTCCTACGCTGATTAAAGCTAGGAAGGATGTGACAGCAAAACATTATCACCGCATATGGCGAAAATATGTTGCTTGGTGTGAGGCCAGGAAGGCCCCAACAGAGGAATTTCAGCTGGGTCGATTCCTGCACTCCCTACAGTCAGGAGTGACTATGGGCCTAAAATTGTGGTCCATTAAAGTCCAGATTTCGGCCCTGTCTATTTTCTTTCAAAAAGAACTGGCTTCACTGCCTGAAGTTCAGACGTTTGTTAAGGGAGTGCTGCATATTCAGCCCCCTTTTGTGCCTCCAGTGGCACCTGGGATCTCAACGTTGTGTTGGATTTCCTAAAATCACTTCAGACCGTGGAGTTGAAGTATCTCACGTGGAAGGTAGTCATGCTGTTGGCCTTGGCCTCAGCTAGGCGTGTGTCAGAATTGGCGGCTTTGTCCTGTAAAAGCCCATATCTGATTTTCCATATGGACAGGGCAGAATTGAGGACTCGTCCCCAATTTCTCCCAAAGGTGGTATCTGCGTTTCATTTGAACCAACCTATTGTGGTGCCTGCGGCTACTCGGGACTTGGAGGATTCCAAGTTGCTGGACGTAGTCCGGGCCCTGAAAATCTATGTTTCCAGGACGGCTAGAGTCAGGAAAACTGACTCGCTGTTTATCCTGCATGCACCCAACAAGCTGGGTGCTCCTGCTTCAAAGCAGACTATTGCTCGCTGGATCTGTAGCACGATTCAACTTGCACATTCTGCGGCTGGACTGCCGCATCCTAAATCAGTAAAAGCCCATTCCACGAGGAAGGTGGGCTCTTCTTGGGCGGCTGCCTGAGGGGTCTCGGCTTTACAACTTTGCCAAGCTGCTACTTGGTCGGGATCAAACACTTTTGCAAAATTCTACAAGTTTGATACCCTGGCTGAGGAGGACCTTGAGTTTGCTCATTCGGTGCTGCAGAGTCATCCGCACTCTCCCGCCTGTTTGAGAGCTTTGGTATAATCCCCATAGTCCTTACGGAGTACCCAGCATCCACTAGGACGTCAGAGAAAATAAGAATTTACTCACCGGTAATTCTATTTCTCGTAGTCCGTAGTGGATGCTGGGAGCCCGTCCCAAGTGCGGACTTTCTGCAATACATGTATATAGTTACTGCTTAACTATAGGGTTATTGTTATGAGCCATCTGTTGAATGAGGCTCAGTTGTTGTTCATACTGTTAACTGGGTATAGTTATCACAAGTTGTACGGTGTGATTGGTGTGGCTGGTATGAGTCTTACCCTGGATTCCAAATCCTTTCCTAGTAATGTCAGCTCTTCCAGGCACAGTTTCCCTAACTGAGGTCTGGAGGAGGGGCATAGAGGGAGGAGCCAGTGCACACCAGATATAGTACCTAATCTTTCTTTTAAGAGTGCCCAGTCTCCTGCGGAGCCCGTCTATTCCCCATGGTCCTTACGGAGTACCCAGCATCCACTACGGACTACGAGAAATAGAATTACCGGTGAGTAAATTCTTATTTTTCCATCCACTAGGGGTTACTGGCGTACTCTTGGGACATGGACGGGGCGTTAACAGGGATAGGCACATTTAAATATTGAAATTAGTAACTTTCCACTCCCTCCATACTCCCAAAGGTACCTCAGTGTTTTTTCTGTGCTCAGTCGGGATAGAGCACACGTGGAGAATTCTCCACTTTATTTCTATTTTTTACTTGTATTTTTTCATTTTTATTTTTTATACACAATCCCTTCCCAGCTTATAAAGAAGCTTGGGTCCGGGATTGTTGGTGCTGCTGCATGCAGCTATTGGCTTGTCGGCGCTCAAGAGAGGAGCACCGCCATAGACCAACTTTAGCTGAGCTGATTGCAGCCTGGGGCTGCAGAATGAGCTGGACAGAGCTTGAACAGAAGCCCCGTCCGCCTACTCCACCTTCAGGTAATGAGCATTGAAGCAGCTCTCACTGCCGCCGCTCACTTGCTGTGTATTGGGGGGGGGTGACGGGCGGTCAGCTCACGCTGCTGCCCGCCATCGGGGGTCTATTAAGTGTATTATGATTACATACTACTGCCTCCCTAGCGCTGGCTGCCAGCCACGCCAACCGCCCGCTTATCAGCGCCGCTCCACAGCCCAGCCGCGGACTTCCTAGCAGCCGCCGCTGGGCACACTTGGCCGCTCACCGGGTATTACACGGCCGCGGACAGCTTTCACGCTGCCGCGGCTCCCCTCTCCTTTCCAAACCGCGGACAGTTTTTGCTGCTGCCGCGGTCTGCAAGCAATGATCTCTGCCACACTGAAGGGGGGGGGGGGTAGATCGTGGGGGGAGGGGGGTTTAATCCCACAGCGGCACTGCAGCTAACAAAGGCTTATATGGGGAAATTATCCACTGTTCAAAATACAGGCAATCTATTGTATTTACATGTCACTTCAGTTATAAACAGTACCTGTTATAGGTGTTTATTTTTTTATTATTCATAGTATTTCATGTATATACATATATTTTGCTAAGCACATGGCTGGATGCCATTTTAACTCAACTTCCTGCTTCTTCTTGCAGGAAGTTTACTGTCCTACAACACTCGGCCACCGGAGGAGCAGGGGTGTTAGTAGGAATTCTGTACTACACAGGTTTCATGTCTTGTGTCCCATATGCACTGCACTTCGGGCTTATACACACTTTATTTATGTTTTTACTGAGTCGTAGGACTTGTCTGCCTTTGTCTACTTGTCTGTCTGTGTACATAATGAGTAAGGCTAATGCTAAATCAAAAAAGCAGCTTAGCTGCAAGGTCTGTGAGAGTGTGTTTCTTGATGGAACTACCACATGCACAGTATGTCTTACAAATACGGTTCCAAATGCGAACCCTTACCCTGATCCTCCATGGGCAATGCTGGCGGATGTAATGACTGGTTTACAATCGGAATTGGACACTTTATGAAAGGAGTGTGAGGTGGCTAGATCTGAGGCTAGGGCAATACCTCCTGAGAAACCAGAAGGGGCTCAGGAGATGTCTAGGACTTTGCAAGGGTTACAAAAGTCCAAGTCTAGCTCAATTCTGAAAAATAGTTATCATTTGTTTTATAACTTACCAGTTTCAGCTATGTTGCATTCTGACGATTCAATGCCAGACCTCATATTGCAAGAAGAACATGAGGATGGTGAATTGGACCAGGAGTCAAATAGTGAGGTTACTGATAGCCCGGCCATTGATAATCTCATCAGGGCAGTATGTCAGGTTCTAGATTTTACAGAGACTGAAGAACCTCTCTCAAATGATGAGGTGTTATTTGCTAAACGACAGAGAACTCCGGTGTGTTTTCCTTATTCAGATTCTCTTAATAAGCAGTTAACAGAGGCCGGTTTCTGTCTAGTTACCCGTTCACAGAGTCCATAATGTCTAAATGGGAAAATCCACCGGCTGTGGATTCTTCGGTGTCAAAACTTTCAAAAAAGTTAACCATTCCAGTACCAGCTGCTACGACGCTTAAAGACCCATCAGAGCGTAAGCTAGAAGCTATGCTAAAGTCAATGTATACAGCAGTAGGGGTGTTGCTTAGACCTTCTTTGGTGGGAGTTTGGGTGAATAAGGCTGTAATTGCATGGGCAACACAGCTCAGGTTGGCTCTACAAGAAGACCACCTTATACTTCTCGCTGATCACATCCGTGAATCTGCAGGGTATCTATGTACAGTGTCTATGGACGTCGGCCACTAGTTGCGGCACGACGTGCACTTAGGCTGCGTTCTTGGCAGGCGGAGGCAGAGTCCAAACGAGGAATAGAAGCGTTGCCTTACGCTGGCGAGATGTTGTTTGGTACTGAATTGGACAAATGGATTTCTCAGGCCACGGGGGTACAGTCTGTTTTCCTACCATTGCCTACACAGGTTCCTAAATGTAAATACTTTGGACCAGCGTTCAAATCCTTTAGACCTCAGTACTTTCGAGGCTGTGCTAGAGGAACAACCACACACGGCAGATGTGATAGAGGACGTGGTTTTCAACAAACCATTAACAGTCATCAGGACGCTAAGACCGCCGACAAGCTAGTGGCATGACTGGCTTCCAGCCCATCTCGGATGTTCAGTTGTGGGAGCACGCCTTCAGACGTTTAACTTGGCGTGATTTCAGACATCCACAGATGGGTGGATCCGCAAGTTAGTGTTCAACGGTTACAAAATAGAGTTCGATTGTCTTCCACCAATGCGATTTTTCAAGACAGGTCTGCCTGTGTCAGAAGACAAAAAGGCGGTTCTGCAGACCGCGATTCAGTCTCTCGTAGATTCAGCAGTTTTGATTCCGGTTCCAGTTCAACAACAAGGTCAGGGTTATTATTCCAGTCTTTTTGTAGTACCAAAGCCGGATGGCTGTCAGACCAATACTGAACCTAAAGGGGCTCAATCGGTACGTTGCTTATTACAGATTCAAGATGGAATCCCTGCGGTCAGTGATTGCAGGTTTGGAGCCACATGAATTCATGATTTCGCTGGATCTCAAGGATGCGTACTTACACATTCCAATTTGGCCATCGCATCAGGCGTACTTAAGGTTTGCAGTACAACATAACCATTATCAATTTCAGGCACTATCGTTTGGCCTCATCAGCGCCTCTGGAATTCACAAAGGTGATGTCTGTGATGATAGCTCATCTCAGATCCCTGGGAGTGATAATAGTTCCGTACTTAGACGATCTGCTCATCAAAGCTCCGTCTCAACAGACACTGCTTCAACATGCCTAACTAACGTACAATGTACTCGTTCAGCACGGTTGTATTGTCAACTTCAAGAAATCAAGCCTGATTCCATCGCAACAAATTCAATTCCTAGGAATGATTCTCGATACGGTGGATCAACGAATTTACCTGCCAGAACAGAGTATTCGTCATCTGGTACAGTTAGTGCTAAAACCACGGACAGTCTCTGTGCATTTGTGCATTCGACTGTTAGGAAAGATGGTGTCGTCTTTCCGAGCACTCCGGTTCTGAAGATTTCACTCTCGTCCTTTTCATCTGGATGTTCTCGCACAGTGGTCGGGCTCGCATCTACAAATTCATCAGTTGGAGCGGTTGTCTCCAAGGGCCAGAGTATCACTACTCTGGTGGCTCCAAGTTCACAATCTCACCACAGGAAAAAGGTTCGGAGTCTGGAACTGGATAATTCTGACGACAGACGCAAGTCTCAGAGGTTGGGGAGCAGTGGTCCAATTGTCAGCTTCAAGGTCTTTGGTCAGACCGAGAAAGATTACTGTCAATAAATGTCCTGGAACTCAGGGCAATTTACAACGTGCTGCGACAGGCAGTGCACATGCTTCAGTCTCAGACGGTCCAGGTCCAGTCAGACAACGCGACGGCAGTCGCATACATCAACAAACAAGGAGGAACTCGAAGATGCATGGCCATGCGGGAAGTTGCTCGAATCCTGAATTGGGCCGAGCATCACCAAGTGATATTGTTGGCAGTGTTTATTCCAGGAGTGGACAACTGGGAGGCGGATTATCTCAGCCGTTAGGATTTTCATCCAGGAGAATGGGCATTGAATCCAGAAGTGTTACAGATGTTGGTCCAGCGGTGGGGTTACCCACAGGTGGATCTAATGGCATCTCGCCAAAATCATCAGACACCCCAGTATGTGTCCAGAACAAGAGTTCCAAAGGCTGTAGCAGTGGATGCTCTCACAATCGCGTGGCCATACAGCCTCGTGTATCTGTTTCCACCATTTCCGCTGCTTCCTTGGTTGCTAAATCGGATCAAATGAGTCCACGACAGTCATACTAGTGGCGCCTCATTGGCCTCGGAGAGCGTGGTTCTCGTATCTCCGCGGTCTACTCGCAGACTATCCGTGGCCACTCCTGCTATGTCCAGATCTTCTGCAACAGGGTCCGTTTTTTTACCCCAATTTAGCGCGGCTGCGTTTGACGGGGTGGCTGTTGAAACCGCTCTCTTAAGACGAGAGGGCATTCCAGAATCCGTTATACCAACCATGTTACGTGCTAGGAAACCAGTTACAGCAGCTCATTACCACAGAATTTGGCTTGCTTATATAGGGTGGTGTGAAGCTCGGAAGTTTCTGACATCTTCTTTTAAGTTATCTCGTCTGTTGCTATTTTTACAGACTGGTTTAGATGGAGAATTACGTTTATCTACTTGCAAAGGCGTTTGGCCCTTTTGCCAGCAGTTCACACTTTCCTGCAAGGTGTCCTCAGAGTTCAACCTCCATTTATACCACCAACAGCGCCATGGGACTTGAATCTGGTTTTAGATTTTTTACAGTCTTCTATTTTTGAACCCTTAATAATAAGTTTCTCACTTGGAAAACAGTTTTCTTCTAGCCTTAGCTTCAGCAAGGCGTGTTTCAGAATTGGGTGCCTTGTCATGCAAGCCACCGTATCTTGTGTTTCATGATGATAGAGCGGAACTTCAGACGAATACCGCTTTCCTACCAAAGGTGGTATCTTCTTTTCACATCAATCAACCAATTGTAGTTCCTGTGTTATCAGAAGGTTCAGGAACTCCAGCTACTTTGGATGTGGTACACGTGCTACGCGTTTATGTGGCCCGAACATCAACAGTACGTAAAACGGATACATTGTTTGTTCTCTATGATGCAGTCAAAATGGGTTGTCCAGCTTCCAAGCAGACCTTATCCAGATGGATTTAATTGACCATACGTCAGGCTTACCTTTATGCTAGGCTACAACCGCCTACATCAGTTTCAGCTCATTCCACACGTTCTGTAGAAACGTTATGGGCAGCAGGTCGTGGAGCTTCTACAACGCAACTTTACAGTGCGGCTGCATGGTCATCAGTGCACACGTTTGTGCGTTTTTACAAATTTGATACGTTTGCGGCATCAACATCTAGCTTTGGCCATCTAGTGTTAAAGGTGCCAAACAGCTCTCCCGCCCAAGGGGGAAACTTTGGTACGCCCCAAGAGTACTCCAGTGACCCCTAGTGGAGGAAAAAGAAAATAGGATTTTGGTACTTACCAGATAAATCCTTTTCTTTGAATCCACAGGGGGCACTGGACGCCCGCCCAAAGCAATTTATACCTGTATTGTGGTAGGTTCAGTGGATCTTATGGTAACACATTTTCACCTACTTGTTCAAATGTTAAGGTGATATCTATTATTGTGCCAACTGTTTAGTTGTCCGTTACGTTATGTGTCAACTTATTGTTGTCCGTTATGTTCTAATGTTATATGTAATTCTCTTTTGTTCATCCTCTCTGTCGCTCCTGTTGGGCTCAGTAAAAAACACTGAGGTACCTTTGGGAGTATGGAGGGGTTGGAGAGTTGCTAATTTAAATATTTAAATGTGCCTATCCCTGCTAACGCCCCGTGCATATCCCAAGAGTACTCCAGTTCCCCCTGTGGATTCAAAAAAAAGGATTTATCTGGTAAGTACCAAAATCCTATTTTCCCTTTCCAGCTGAGGACAGGAAGGTATGGGAAAACCCCCCCTGTCAGTCGACACGTCTGTGTCCAGACTGTATAAGAAATTGGTGCTGCCGGTTCCAGGGGCTATATCCTGTAAAGAACCTGCTGACCGTAAAATTGAGACTACTCGAAAGGCAATTTATATGGCAGCGGGTGTAGCACAGCGCCCCACAATAGTTTGTGGGTGGATTTACAGGGCATTGGTTAAGTGGTCGGATTCTGTTATTGATGGTTTAGACTCTCTGCCCCGTGATGAGGTCATTACTCTGTTGCAACACATACAGAATGCTGCTAATTTTATGAGCGAGACTGTAAAGGAACTGTGTAAGATAAATGGGCGCACTACTGCTATGGCTGTTTCGGCTCTGTGGTTACGTCAATGGTCAGCGGACGCTGATTTCAAAAAGGGTGTAGAAAATCTTCCCTTTACAGGTGATGCCTTGTTTGGAGATTAATTAAATAAATGGATCTCTCAGGCAACGGCGGGTAAGTCTACCTATCTGCCGTTGGCTGCTCCGCCTGCAAGGCATTCTTACACAGGACCCTCCTTGCAGTCCTTTCGTGTGGCAAGGTTCAGAGGTAAAAAAAGAAATATAACCAGGCGCTAGTAAATCATCACCATGTCCTGGTGATCAAATATTAGTATTAAAAAATAAAAATTATTTTATATTTATGCTGCAGGAGAGAGCTTGACTTGGGGTAGAACAAGTCAAAAAGAACCGGCACTTGGAAATCCCAAGTACCAATAACCAGAGAACACTTAACAAATCCCCTCTTGCGCTATAAATGATATGGTATGGCTAAGAGTTCAATAAATCAAACTTGTTATTCCATATATTTTATATATTTTAATACATTAAAAAAAAATATATATATATATATATATATATATATATATATATATATAAATAGGCAAGAAGAGGCGGCACTCGGAGGCTTTAAAGAACAAATGGTGTATTCAACAAGGAACCAACGTTTCGGGGTCAGATGTACCCCTTTGTCAAGGTGAACAGTGACAAAGGGGTACATCTGACCCCGAAACGTTGGTTCCAGACGAGGCGGTCTCGGGCTGCGGGAACCGGCACCTGCGCTGGCGCCTGCTGTGCTGATTAATTACCCGACTTCCAAGCTCTGTGAGTCCACACCTCTACGTGCCGTCTGCAAGCACCACAGTCGCGGTCTCTCTCCTCCCGATTTTCGTCTGTCTGGAGACAGTGACGCAGGATAAAGCCCCCGTGAGAGGAGCGAAACGCGTCAGAAGCAGAACATTGGACCCCTGTACCAGCTTTGGAACCCAGAACCGCATTGCCATCCTGCGTCACTGTCTCCAGACAGACGAAAATCGGGAGGAGAGAGACCGCGACTGTGGTGCTTGCAGACGGCACATAGAGGTGTGGACTCACAGAGCTTGGAAGTCGGGTAATTAATCAGCACAGCAGGCGCCAGCGCAAGTGCCGGTTCCCGCAGCCCGAGACTGCCTCGTCTGTCATTGGGACTCTCCCGTGCTAATACTACAGGTGGAAGCCACACGTAAGGCTGCAGTGTGGAGCGGTTTCTTTTAACATTATTATTCTTCTTTGCTGAGCGGCAACTCATTGAGAAACTTGAATTACAAAGTAACTCTCAAGGATACTATTTGTTACATGGGTTCAAATTACAGATGGTATTTGACTTTTTGAATTCAAAATACGGACTGAGTTTTACCTTTATCATTAGAACATTATATTTTTCTGTGTACAGAGTATGCCTAGATCCACCTCCTTAGGAAGTTTATAATACTATATATGAATATACAGTGTTAGTGATTTTATTGACCGGTCAAGTTGTTTATCTGTGAAATATATATATATATATATATATATATATATATATATATATTATATATATATATAAATGGAGGTGGTGTTCGGCACTCTGTACTTGAAGGCTGAAAACTGCTCCGGTGCCCTGCCAGCTGAAGTCAGTATAAGGCAGGAAAAAACGGCTGGCACTCAGAGACTTGCAAAAACGACTCAGACTAAGTGGTTAAATGCCAACGTTTCAGGGGATAACCCTTTTATCAAGACTTGATAAAAGGGTTATCCCCTGAAACGTTGGCATTTAACCACTTAGTCTGAGTCGTTTTTGCAAGTCTCTGAGTGCCAGCCGTTTTTTCCTGCCTTATATATATATATATATATATATATATTTTTTTTTTATGTATTAAAATATATCAAATATATGGAATAACAAGTTTGATTTATTGAACTCTTAGCCATACCATATCATTTATAGCGCAAGAGGGGATTTGTTAAGTGTTCTAAGGTTCAGAGGTAGGGGCGTCTCCACCACTCCAAGAAGATCCCATGGTAAGTCCTGTAAACCTGCAGCTGCTGCTTCCCTGGACCAGACCGCCGGATCCCCTGCTGCTAAGCCCTCCGCGTGACGGTTGGCCCCAGCGGCAAGGCGACTTTCAAGTGGGTGCTCGCCTTCAACACTTCGCCCACGTGTGGGCGAAGTCCTGCCGGGATCCTTGGGAGAGGGAACTCATTTCCCAGGGATACCAGCTGGAATTTCAAGTACTCCCTCCTCACAGGTTCTTCAAGCCGGGCTTACCAGCTTTACCCGCAGCAAAAGTTACCTTGCAAGAGGCTATTCAAAGACTTTTGCAGACGGGGGTGGTGGTTCCAGTACCTCCTCCGTTACACGAAAGGGGTTTTTACTCCAGCTTTTTTGTCATTCCAAAACCAGGCAGTTCGGTGCGGCCCATCTTAAACCTGGAGTCTCTAAACCCGTATTTGCGGGGTGTTCAAATTCAAGATGAAATCCCTGCGGGCAGTGGTGTCCGGTCTGGAGGAGGGGGAATTCCTGGTCTCCTTAGCTGTCAAGGATGCTTACCTACACATTCCCATGTGGCCCCCTCATCAGGCTAACCTCAGGATCGCCATATTGGACAACCATTTTCAGTTTCAGGCCTTGCCCTTTGGCCTGTCCACAGCTCCGAGCGTCTTCACCAAGGCCATGGTGGAAGTGATGCTGCAACTGCGCATGATGGGAGTCAACATAGTCCCCTACTTGGATGATCTCCTGATAAAGGCTATGTCCAGGGAGCGTCTGTTGCACAGCATCGATTGGACGACTCGCCTACTTACGGATCGTGGGTGGATCCTAAATTTCCAGAAATCTCACCTGGAACTGACCCAACGTCTTCCGTTCCTGGGAATGATACTGGATACGGTGTTTCAAAAGGGGTTTCTTCCGATGGACAAGGCCCTGGCTATCCAGGCTATGGTTTGCTCGGTGCTCCTTCCTGCAAGGTATCCATACATCTTTGCATACACTTGCTGGGCAGGATGGTCGCTGCATACCAGGCAGTCCAATACGGCAGATTTCATGCCCGGCCATTTCAGCTGTATCTGCTGGACAAATGGTCAAGGTCTCACCTTCACATGCATCAGGAAGTGACCTTATCTCTAAAGGCCCGGATTTCTCTGTTATGGTGGTTACAAGTTCCTCATCTGGTGGAAGGCAGGAATTTCAATATCCACTCGTGGATTCTACTGACAACGGATGCCAGCCTCCAGGGTTGGGGAGCTGTGACCCAAGGGGCCCAGTTTCAGGGGATATGGTCAGTTCATTTCAGGAATCTGCTCTGGAACTCAGGGCAGTTTACAGTGCTCTTCTGCAAGCTTCCTATCTTCTGAAGGATCAGGCGATCCAGGTTCAATCGGCCTACATAGACAAGGGGGAACAAGAAGCAGAGCTGCGATGCAAGAGGTGTCAAAAATCCTCATCTGGGCAGAGGCCAACGCAAGGGCCATCTCAGCCATATTCATTCCGGGAGTGGACAACTGGGAAGCAGACTTCCTCAGCAGGCATGATCTCCATCCGGCTGAATGGAGCCTACATCCCCAGGTGTTTCAACAGTGAATTCACTGATGGGGCTGTCCAAAGATAGATCTGATGCCTTCTCGTCTCAATAAGAAGCTATGCCGTTACTGTTCCAGAACGAGGGATCCGCAGGCTGTAGCAGTGGACGCGCTGACGACACCTTGGACGTTCCAGTTTGTGTACCTGTTCCCTCCTCTACCGCTAATCCCAAGGGTTCTAAAAAGACTAAGAAGGGAAAGCGTTCAAGAAATCCTAATTGCCTCGGATTGGCCTTGACGGGCGTGGTACTCGGACCTCCTAACCTTAGCTCTGGAGGATCCTTGAGCTCTGCCGCTACAAAAGGATCTTCTTCAACAAGGTCCGTTCGTCTACCCAGAGTTACAGCGGCTACGTTTGACGGCTTGGAAGTTGAGAAAAGGTCTTCCCTCCAGAGTCATTTCCACCATGGTCCAGGCAAGGAAGATGGTTGCGTCAAAACATTACCATCGTTTCTAGAAAAGGTATGTTTCCTGGTGTCAGGATAGAAAGGTTTCTCTCGTGGAATTTCGCATTGGTCGTTTTCTACTTTTCCTGCAAGCGGGAGTGGATATGGGCCTACGGTTGGGCTCCATCAAAGTTCAGATTTCGGCGCTCTCTATTTTCTTCCAGAAACAGCTTGCCTTGTTGCTAGAAGTACAGACTTCCCTAAAGGGAGTTCTTCATATGCAACCGCCCTTTGTACCTCCCACGGCTTCATGGGACCTCATTGTGGTTCTGTCCTTTCTCCAATCGGACTGGTTTAAACCCTTACATAGGGTTGAGTTAAACTTTCTCACCTGGAAGACGGTGATGTTATTGTGCGTTGGCGTCTGCCAGACGTGTCTCCGAATTGGGGGCATTATCCTGCAAGAGCCCTTATTTGATATTTCATGAAGACAGGGCGGAACTTCGGACCCGTCCTCAGTTTTTGCCGAAAGTGGTGTCAGCTTTTCATGTGAATCAGCCTCTTGTGGTTCCAGTATTGTCTGACGCTTCCGTTGGTCCTGAGTCCTTTGATGTGGTCAGAGCTCTGAAGATTTATGTCAAAAGGACGGCCCGTCATCAGAAATCTGACACGCTGTTTGTCCTTTATGATGCCTCCAAGTTTGGTCGGCCAGCTTCTAAGCAATCTATTGCTCGCTGGCTCCGGGTGACCATTCAACAGGCCTATACTTCGGCGGCTCTGCCCTTGATGACGTCTATTCAGACTCGCTCGACGAGGTCGGTAGGATCGTTCTGGGGTGGCTGTCCGGGGTGTATCGGCCCTGCAATTGTGTCATGCTGCGACTTGGTCTGGTTCAAACACGTTTGTTAAATTCTATAGGTTCGATACCTTGGCCAAGGATGACCTTCAGTTTGGTCAGGCGGTTTTACAGGGGTCTGTCTCAGCATTCTCCCACCCGTTTAGTACCATGGGAATGTCCCAAAGTACAGAACCCCAGTATCCACTAGGACGTAAGAGAAAACAGGAATTTAATACCTACCGGTAATTCCTTTTCTCCTAGTCCGTAGTGGATTCTGGGCACCCGCCTCAGTGCTTCAATTCCTGCTTACCTGTGTAAGTGATTGGTTGGACCAACGTTGCGGTCCCGTTCTGTTGTCAGGTTAGCTGTGCTATCCTCTGTTTTGGTTAGCGCCCTCCTTATGGTTATGGTTGTGTGTTGGCTTGTTGCCTCACCGCTGTTGTATTTATTCCTTCTCTCGTGGTATGTCTGTCTCCACGTGCACAGTTTTCCTAGACTGAGTCTAATAGGAGGGGCATAGAGGGGAGGACCCAGCAAACACACACACACACACTAAAAAGTTTTAAAGTGCCAGGCTCCAGTGGACCCGATCTATACCCCATGGTACTAAAGTACAGAACCCCAGTATCCACTATGGACTACGAGAAAAGGAAATACTGGTAGGTATTAAATTCCTATTTTTACTGTCCAATTTTGACACACCAGTAGTGAACCAAATTGGGTGATATAGGTATATTTAGTCCTTGTATCCAAGTGACCAGATCAGTTTTGCAGGTCAATCTTATTCCCTGCGGAGTGTGCAAACTCGTACCCTCTTCATGCCTGACTCACAAAGTGTTTGCTTGCAGACCTATGGGGCTGCAAACAAAATTTTGCGAGTTGGCGGTACAGTAAGTACGGTATAGGGCCTGCACTTACTCGCACCAACGAAAACATTGTAGGGAATAGGGTTGACCCACTGGAGTCTTTGTGGCCCATCAGTGCTGTTGGGGGATGAAAGCATACCTTGTCCATTACAGCCAATTTGCAGTCATTGTGACTGTGTTTAGGCCACACACGCTGTGTAATAATCCATTTGACCAATATTCACTGTAATTTTGCGGGCTGTGTTCCTAGCCTCAGAAAATGAAAGCAAATGTGTTATTGGTTTCTAAGGTTTCCATCATAATTGTTCGCATTGCATCATTTATCACATAACCCCTACTTACTTAGATATAAACTGTACTACATGAGTGTACCCAGAGGTTAAAAAGTGAGTCGGAACAGGGCGGAACTGCGTCCCGCCAGTTCCATTTGGAGACCGAATGCAGTTCCGCCTCCACCGGCTCACCTAACCTAGGGAAATGTCGGGCGCCCGCTTAGACTGTGTTACCAGCGGGCGCCGGCTCTTTCCCCATAAGCGGAAGGTGCTCCGGCTTCCAGCTCAGGCAGTGTGTGGCTGGGCGGTGCTATGGAAGAGACGTCATGACGTCTCTCCCATAGCTGCAAGGAGCGGGCGCCAGACGGAGGCTGCGGTCCGGAAGTTGGAGCGGGGCTGGTGAGTTTTTTTTTTTTTTTTTGTGTGTAAGCACAAAGCAGCGCTACTAGAGGGGGGAACTGGGGGCGTAACTACTGGGGGCACACCAACTGGGGCATAAGTACAGGGGCAATACTAATGAGAGCATTGCATAGGGGGCACTTAATAAGGGGCATCACTCCTGGGGACATAAGCCCACAGTAGTAGCACCCCAAATACACATAATGCTGTGGGCATTATGTGTATTTGGGGTGCTACTACTGTGGGCTTTGTGTATAAGGGGCACTAATGTGTGTCATAACATGAATAAGGGACACTACTATGTGGTGTAATGTGAATAAGATTGTGCTACTCTGCAGCGTAATTTGAATTGGGGATACTATTGGGTGATCATGCCCCTTTTTGCGGCACGCACCTATGGTGCACGCAATCACATTATTTCACAAATGGGGGGGGGGGGGGAGAGTTCCACCTCCTCCTCTCTAGGACCACTTTAAGCACAGAGTGTTCAAAGCCAAACTGGAAGCATTAAATAGACCCAAGCTTGTAAAACAGAAAGACAAATGACCAATAAGCAGGTGTGAAAGGATGAGATATATTGAATACAGCATACTGTAATGCATGGTGAGAGAAATTTGTGAGTGTAGGATTATTATTATTATTATTATTGTTATTATTGTATGCTAATATGCTTTTGTACTAATTTTAGCATCGGTGCAGTTAACACCGGATTTCTGTAGAAAACTGGACAGTCTCATAGGACCTCAACTTACAGTGTTAGCGTCGGACATCTGTGAACAGTATAACATCAACAGAAGAATATCTGGGTATGTAGAACTGCTTGGTTATTTTGTCTTAATGTCTTATCCTGAGTCTTTAAGCGCTGTATCTCATACATTTCAGGATTGCAGCTTGTAGATTAAGGATATATTCCGGCTCATGCCAATTTCTTCTGTAGAAGAGAAGTATTGCAGATTTGTCCAGTGATTCGTTTTATTTTTATACAATGCAAGTGGACCAAGCCTGTTGCAGAACATGATAGTTATATCATCTACAATGAGCCTTCTCGTCATGTGACAGGGATACAAGCATTTACACTGCAGTACATGGGGGTCTATTTACTAAGCCTTGGAGAGAGATATAGTGTAGGGAGAAAGTTCCAGACAATCAGCTCCTAACTTGCATGTGGCAGGCTGTGTTTGAAAGATCACAGTTATGAGCTGATTACTTTACCTCTATCCACTTTATCCCTCTCCAAAGCTTAGTAAATAGACCCCATGATCTACTTACATGGACCCTCAACCCCTCTTCCTCTGTTGGCACAGTAGGGGGTCTCTTAGACTCTGCAGACTCCATGACATGTTGGTGATGTGACAATCATACCACAACTACCAGAAAAGGATACTTTATTAAACTCTTACAGATTGTTTTTGACTCCCCTTTGGTTTCTAAATTCATTGGGTCATGTATGGTGGGACCGCCCTATGGTTCCTTGTTCATGGATCTCCACTTACAGCTTTTTAGTTATCAGAATTCCTGGAAAGCTTTATTATACTGTTAACGATATGGAGGCTACAATGCTTGGTTTTCGCCTACCGTACAATTTACTTTAAAATCCAGGATGATCCAAACCATGAAAAAGTTGATCTGCTCTGGCTTATGTCCCCCAAACATCAGTATCCGTGATTCCCTATCTGCTAATCGGCAATCCGTCAGGGAAATTCAGCATGTTAAGAATGGCCCGATTTCCCTGACCTCAGCCAAAGAATCTCAGGATCTGGGAATCTGAATTATTAAACATGTTTAATATTCCCATTTCTCTGATCCAGCTGTCATGGGATCGAAACAATGCAGCATTCTGTGTTAGTCTGAACTATTAATTTTACCTCCAGTGAGCAGAAGCTACTTGTGATCTCTGTTTATAAGAGGACTGGCATGGTGTGACAAATGGGTTTAAAAAGGGTTAATGAAAACAAAGCCACATAGTCTGTCTAAAAATTACTAAAATCTCCCAAAATTATCTGTCCTCAACTCTGCAGCTAGGCTCATCTTCCTCTCCCGCCGCTCCACTTCTGCCACTCCCCTTCAACAAAATCTACACTGGCTCCCATTCCCCTACAGAATCCTCTTCAAACTCCTCACCCTCACATACAAGGCCATCTCTAATTCCACTGCTCCCTACATCTCCAACCTCCTCTCCCTTCATACTCCCTCCCGCCCACTACGGTCGGCTGATGACCGTCTCCTCTCCTCTGCCTTGGTCACTGCTTCCCATGCATGAGTTCAGGATTTTGCCCGTGCTGCACCCCTTCAGTGGAATGCGCTCCCCCGCTCCATTAGACTCTCCCCGACCTTGCAAAGCTTCAAACGGGCATTGAAAACCCACCTATTCATCAAAGCGTACCCCTCCAATGCATAACCTAGTCCTTAGGCTGCTCCTCCATCCCCCTGCCCCATGCCTTGGACATCTCTGCTTTGCTCGCATACCACCATCAGGCTTCTACCTGCTTGCACCTCATGTCATCTGTCTGTTGCCCCTCCCCACTAGATTGGTAGCTCTTCAGAGCAGGGCCCTCTTTCCTCTTGTCTAAACCCTCTTCTTGACACATTTCACTCAGCGACCATCTTTACCTGCTTTCTCTCCTGCTGGTAAAGGCTCATCTCTATCTATGGCCGCCAGCCCCAAGTAGTACAATGATTACTCCTTCGCTACTTACATCTAAGCTGTATTATGTTTTGAGAATTGTGGTGCTCTTTGTTACCTGCACTCCATTTTTGTTATTTATTTACTGTTATGCTAAGTTTTGTCTCCCTGTACTGTCCTTTGTACGGCGCTGCGAAACACTTGTGGCGCCCTATAAATAAAATGTAATAATAATAAAATTTCACACTCTATTAAACACCCAGTTCTACCACCAGTTAGAAGTAATTATAAAACTGACACTTAAGAAGTATTCAATTACTCTGTGCAGTGGCGCACTAAAGGGGGGATTTCTGAGTACCCAGAAGAATTTGCAGCTTCCCAACCAGCTGTGCGGTGTGACTTTGCACTTTTTCCCATTCATCACTGACCAGAGCCTTATTAAGAGGGGGTGGGGGGGAGGTGCCCAGGGGGAGAGTAACCCTGAGCTCCTCTGTCTTAAGGGGCATCTCGGCCGAATCTGCTCTGGTGCTGTCTCTCCTCTCCAGCCTCCGCCGCCAGCAGCAGCCCTCCTAACAACAGCGGAGGCTGGAGATTGCTTGAATCAGTCCCCGTGGCCGCGCTGCTTGAAAGGAGGGGGAAGGGAGGTGCTGCATAGCCGCCGGCATGCCGCATGGGACTCACTGCACTTCTCCCTCGGCATCATGGAAACCTCCCTCCCCAGAAGCCTGGAGTCTTCTCTCCCCCCTGCAGCATGGGTCCCTACCCCCGACAGCTCTTGTTGCTGCGCTGGTCAGGTGAGTTGGCTGGGGGGTGGAGGGAAGGAGGGCGAGAGGCTCTGCCTCTGACTGGACCAACATGTAATATGTGGAACTGAACTTTCTGTATCAAACTGCTGTTTTCTTTACATTGTGAGCTGGGCTTACTAACCTCATTTGTTTGTTAATGCCCTATTTATGTATTATTACAGTATTTTGTTCCCAACTGTACAGCGCTACAGAATATGCTAGGAACTGTGTAAACAACTCTTAACTTTTATTGCAGTATCTGTGCAGACCATAAATTAGATACCACCATTGTGAGTAAGCCATTGTTACACTATATGATGCAGAGCGCTGACCAAAGATATTTTCATTTGCAGGTCTGAGAAAGAGCCTCAGTTTAAGTTTATTTATTTCAACCATATGAACCTAGCGGAGAAAAGTACGATACACCTCAAGAAAACACCCAGTGTATCCCTTACCTCTGTACAGCCGGAACTCCTGAAGATTCTTGGAGACATAAACAGTGATTTTACAAGGTGTGTTGATGCTGTGGAACTTACCTCTTTGCTTGTAAATGTTTAATACATATGTTACACTAAAATACACTATCCCTGGTGATTTGAAGTGCAGACTTGCTGTTAGGCAGAGCCAGGGGCGTATCTACCCATTGGCCAGGATGGCACTCGCCAGGGGCGCCAGCCAAGCAGGGGGTGCCGCCCGACAGTGCCACCCTTGGCCAATGGGTGGAATCCCTTAAGCCGTAGTGTCTGGCAATATCTGCTGTGCCGAGCTGCCTGTGCATTGCCTGGGATGGAGGGTGGAGGATTGCTCAGGAGGCAGGAGCTGGTGCCGGTGTCCAGCACCGCAACGCACTACAGAGAAAACACTGAAAATAAATTACAACTCCCAGCAACCCTTGCTGTCGGGAGCTCCCGGCGGCAAGGGCTGCTGGGAGCTGTAGTTTATTTTCAGTTTTTTCACGTCGCGTAGTTTGGTGCGGTGCCGGACACCGGCGCCAGCTCCTGCCTGCTGAGCGATCCTCCACCCTCCATCCCAGGCAGCTCGGCACAGCAGGTATTGCCAGACTCTGTGGCTATCTGCTGGGATGTTGTGGGGTGGGGATTAGGGCTATGTGCTGTGTGGGGAGGTTATGTAGGTGCTGGGAGTGGGGGAGACTACTGCTATGTGCTAAGGGCGGACTACATCTATGTGCTGGGATGGGGACTATGGCTATGTGCTTGGGGAAGTGAAGGGCTATGTGCAGGGAGGGGGACTATGGCTCTATGCTGGCAGGAAACTATTGTTATGTGATGGGAGGGGGATGGGGACTGTTGTATGACTGTGTTGGGAGAGGTGGAGACTACGGCTATTGCTTGTGGAGGTGGGGGCTATGGCTATTTACTGGGAGGGGACTATGGCTATGTGCTGGGAGGGGGATGGGGACTATGACTATATGACTGTGGGGGTATGTGTATCTGGCAACGTGGGGGCATATCTGGCACTGTGGGGGCATATGTGTGTCTGGCACTGTGGGGTCATGTGTATATGGCAATGTGGAATCATATGTGTATCTGGCACTGTGGGTGCATATCTAGCATCGTGGGAGCATATCTGGCACTATTGGGGGCATATGTGTATCTGGCACTATTGGGGGCATATGTGTATCTGGCACTGCACTATTTGGGTCATGTGTATCACGGCACCATTTTCATTGGCCACGCCCCATGTGGTGTGGCCACACCCATTTTTGGGGCGAAGGCATGCGAATACAGTACCACTAAGACTTTTTTCTACTTGCACCACTGGGTAGTGCGCTGCACTGCACTTCTTTGCACTACTATTTGATTATACTACCCGGCCTTTGGTGGCATTGCCTCCTCAGCCAGGCCAGGCACTGCTGATGTCTCCTCAGTGTTATAAGAATTACTGTGTGGGCATAATGTCTAAAGGAAACTGCTACTGTGTGGGCATAATGTGAATAAGGGTTAGTACTGTGTAGCGTAATTTGAATTGGGGGATCTATTGTATGGTCATGCCCCTTTCCCACAAGATCATGTCCCTTTTTTGCACATGCACCTCCCCTATTCCAAATATGGGGAGCGCCAGTCCCTTACTTTGCCAGAGGCGCCTGGACCCCTAGATACACACCTGGGCAGAACTGAGCAGTGATGAAACGTTGAAATGGATCTGATTATTCCAAATTCTTTTGTCCCTCTCACCATACTTCCCTGAGTCCTGAGAACAGGGGTGTATTTATAAAGCCGCTGATTTTAGCACAAAATTTAAACCAGCACTAATAAGTGCAAAGCCCAGAGTGTCTTGCACTTTAATTGGCTTGATCAATGGCGGTATTGACTTATATTTATGAAACATTAGTGCTGCTTTAAAATTTTTACCACCAGCTATTAGTGCTCCTCCACTGCTGCTTAGTGGTGTTGAGTTTTTTTTATAAAGTTTCCAAGACCTTTACAATGTACATTTACTACGAATAATAGACTTTAGTTTGTAGTTTATATTGTTCTAAATGGCCTATACAGGTTGAGTATCCCTTATCCAAAATGCTTGGGACCAGAGGTATTTTGGATATCGGATTTTTCCGTATTTTGGAATAATTGCATACCATAGTGAGATATCATGGTGATGGGACCTAAATCTAAGCACAGAATGCATTTGATTCATATACACCTTATACACACAGCCTGAAGGTCATTTTAGCCAATATTTTTTATAACTTTGTGCATTAAACAAAGTGTGTCTACATTCACACAATTAATTTATGTTTCTTATACACCTTATATACACAGCCTGAAGGTCATTTATTACAATATTTTTAATAACTTTGTGTATTAAACAAAGTTTGTGTACATTGAGTCATCAAAAAACAAAGGTTTCACTATCTCACTCTCACTCAAAAAAGTCCGTATATCGGAATATTTGGATATGGGATACTCAACCTGTATTCTAAAACCATGCTTTTTCAGAGTTGATGAAGATGAAGAAATCATTGTAAAAGCAATGAGCGATTACTGGATCGTAGGAAAAAAGTCTGACCAGCGGGAACTGTATGTCATCCTAAACCAGAAAAATTCCAATCTAATTGAAGTAAATGGTGAGCATGAGATGTGTCTGAATTTTCCTGGTGTCCTACGGTGCTATTTATTTTCAGTGCCAGAACCCTAGCACACAAAGTGAAGTATTGTAGTACACACTGCCTGGGGAGGGGACCAGAGTAATAGATTCCAGGGAGCTGGATATCATTGATCTAAATTATAACAAATGTAAGACTCATCTAAGTATTTTGTTGACATTAATACATACATAATATGCGTCTGTTACTTTACAAAAACTCTGGATTTACCCTATTACTTGTATTTAGATGCGTTCGACAAGGCAGAATCCCCTATTGCATTATTGATCAAAATTGAGTAAGGCTCGGCACATACTTGGCTAACGGTTCGGCCGATCCAGCGACCGATCTAACAGTTGGTAAGGTTTATGCACAAATGATCTTGTGTATACACGCTTAACAATCCGCTGCTTGAAATGCCTGGCCACAGGATTCGAAAGTGACATCACTGTCTGCGGTTCCTGCGGCTGGCATATGGGTTTGTCAGCTGCCATCTGTACACAGTTAGATGTACCATTATATTGGCTGTGCTGCACGGCCAACCTGATATGTCTGTGAACAACGTCGTTCATGGACCTATCCGCAGACGATATATCGTTCAGCGAATCGCCAAAATGATATATCGGCAAGTATGTACCCAGCATTAGCATAGACAAGCACGAGAGTAAGTGGACCAAACTAGAACATCCTGTAACTAATTAGATCATTTGACTATCAACAACAGTACAGAGTAGATCAGCTAGCTCCAGTTGTGTACCTGACATCTGATCTCCTCTATTTCTCTCTCTCTCTGGTATTTTCAGCATTTCTGTGGAAATACGTGATCTGGAGCAGTTTCTGCCACTGCTTCTGTTGAGCTTTGACAATACATTTGAGTACACA